>NW_022900950.1:52052274-52066183 GCF_012274545.1 Fukomys damarensis | reverse complement strand
GGGGGAGGAGGGGGTGAAGGGAGGGCAGAGGTAAGGGGAAAAAAATGAGAATCAAGACTTGCCATGTAAAGGTACATGATCCCAACAATGAATGTAACTGTACTGTATCCCTAAATGTACCAATAAACTCAATAAAAAAAAAAAAGAAATGTCTGTTCACTTCAGATGCCCATTTTTTCACTGGATCTTTATATTTGGGGGTTTGACTTTTTGAGCCTTTTATATATATTCTAACTTTTGGGGGATTGAACTCATGTCTTTGAGCTTATGAGGCAGACAGTGGAATCACTGAGCTAAATTTCAGGCCCCTTTATATATATATTTTTTCTAGACAGTAGAGCTTTGTCTGAAGAATAGCAGATAAAATTTTTTTCTCACAATATGGGTTGTCTCTTAGCTCTGCTTGTGATTTCTCTGGCAATGCAGAAACTTCTTTAAAAGATGAAATCCAATTGTTGATTATTTGTGCTAGTTTATGTGCTACCAAGAATTTCTTCATAAAGTCTTTTCCTATGCCAGTATCTTTAAGAGTTACCTAAATTACCTTTAAGCAAGCTTAGTGTTTCTGTTTTAATATTTAGATCTTGACTCGACTTGGATTTTAGTTTAGTGCATGGTGAAAGATACGGGTCTAGTTTTAATCTTTGAAAGTTGAAATCAGTTTTTCCAACACCTCTAGGTGTCAAAGATGAGGCAGCTGAGTATGTTTGGAGTTGTTTCTGTATCTTCTAATCTATTCCATTGATTCTTGGGTCTGTTTCTTTGCCGGTACCATGCTGTATTTATCACAGTAGCTTTGTAGTATAAGTTTCAAATTGAGGATTGTGATACCCCCTGTCATGTCTCTGTTGCCTAGAATGGCTTTTGCTATTCTAGGACTCTTCTGATTCCAAATGAATTTTTGGATTGTTTTCTCTAGTTCTGTGAAATATACTGATGGGATTTCAACAGGGATTGCTTTGAATCTGTATAGTATGGCCATTTTCATTCTATTGATTCTTCCTACCCAGTAACACGGGATGCCTTCCCATTTTCTTATATCCTCTTCAATCTCTTCTTTCAGAGTGTTGTAGTTCTCAATGCAGAGATTTTTGATCCCTTTGTTAGATTGATTCCTAGACATTTCATTTTTGGAGATGGTATTATGAAAGGTATTGTTTCCATAATTTCACTTTCAGTGAGTCTGTTATTTGTGTACAAGAAGTCTGCTCATTTTTGAGTGTTTGCCTTGTGTCCAGCTACTTTACTAAATCTGTCAATTAAGTCTGGAACTCTTTGGGTGGAGTTTTTTTGGTCTTCTATATAGAAAATCATATAATCAGCAAATAATGACCATTTTACTTCTTCCTTTCCTATCTTCATTGCTTTTCTTTCTTTCTCTTGTGTAATTGCTGTGGCTAATGTTTCCAGAACTGTACTGAACATTAGTGATGATAGTGGATGTCCTTGTCTTATTCCTGATTTTAGTATGAAGGTTTTCAGTTTTTGAGCACTTAATATGATGTTGGCTATTGGTTTTTCATAGATAGCCTTTACCAAACTGAGATAAAGACCATCTATTCCAATTTTTTGCAGGGATTTTTATCATGGTTGGATATTGAATTTTGTTGAACGCTTTTTCTGCATCTATCAAGTTGATCATATGGTTTTTGTCCTTGACTCTGTTAATATAGTGTATTACATTATTGATTTACCTATGTTGAACCATCCTTGCATCCCTGGGATAAATCTGACTTGACTAGGGTGTTTGATCTTCTTGATGACCCTCTGTATTCTGTGTGCCAGCATCTTATTGAGGATTTTTGCATCTATGTTCATTAGGGAGGGTAGCCTGTAGTTCTCTTTTTTGGTTGGGTCTTTCCCTGGTTTTAGAATCAAATTAACACTTGCTTCCAGGAATGAATTTGGAAGTATTGCTTCTCTTTCAGTTTCATTGAAAAGTTTAAAGTATAGTGGCAATAGTTCTTCTCTAAATGTCTTGTAAAATTCAGCAGTAAATACATCAGGACCTTGGCTTTTCTTTGTTGGTAATTTTTTAAACTGAGTTTATTGGTACATTTTAGGTATACAGTACAGTTACATTCATTATTGGGATCTTGTACATTTACATGACAGGTCTTAGTTTTTATTTTTTCTCTTTGTCCCTGCCCTCCCTTCACCCCCTCTCTTGGTTGGTAATTTTTTAATTATGTTTTCAATTTCACTGATTGTAATTGGAGTGTTTAGAATTTTTATATCTGCTTCAGTCAACTTTGGTAATTAATAAGTATTAAGAAATCTGTCTATTTCTTCTGTTTTCCATTTTATTAGAGTACAGGTTCTCAAATTATTGAAGATCCTCTGGATTTCTGGTGGATCTGTTGTGACTTCACTGTTTTCATTCCTAATTGTATGAATTTGAGCGTTTTCTTTCTTTTTTTGATAGGGTTGTATAAGGGTTTATCAATTTTATTTATTCTTTTGAGAAAACAACTTTTTGATTCATTGATTTTTTGTATCATTCTCTTAGTCTCTATTGCATTAATTTCTGCTCTGATCTTTACAATTACCTCCCTTTTATGACCTTTGTGTTTTTCTTGCTCTTCCTTTTCAAGGAGCTTAAGATTCAGCATTAGGTTGTTTATTTGAGCTTGCTCTGTTTTCCTAGTGTGAGCATTCATTGCTATAAAACTGCTTTTATTGCATCCTGAAGATTCCTATATGTTGTACTGGCATTATCATTAAATTGTAAAATCTGTCTCGATTCTTCTTAATTTCTTCTGTGACCCACTGGTTGTTCAGGAGAGTGTTATTCAATTTGCATGTGTTTGTGAAGTTCTTACAGTTTCTTATGCTATTGATCTCCAGTTTAATTGTACTATAGTCTGATATATACATGAGATAGCTTCAGTTCCTTTTCATCTACTTAAACCTGTTCTATGAGCTAGTATGTGGTCTATTTAGGAGAATGACCTATGTGCAGCTGAAAAGAATGTATATTCTGATTTTGTGGTGTGGAACACTCTGTAGACATCTGTTAAGTCCATTTGTTCAAAAGTTTGGTTCAGTTCTGGTATTTCATCATGATTTTAATTCTAGATAATCTTTCTATTTGTGACAATCAGGTATTGAGGTCCCCACTAAAATTGTATTTGGCTTTTCATGTCCTTTAATATTTGTTTTGTATAGTTTGAGCATTAGTTTTTGGTGCATATATGTTTATGATTGCCATCTCTTGCTGAAGGATTGTTCCCTTTACAAAAATATCATGACTTTCTTTGTCTCTCTTAATTAGTTTTGGTTTGAAATTTACTTTGTCTGCAGATAAGATAGCTACTCCTGCTTTTTCTGGGTTCCCATAGCATGGAGAACTATTTTCCATCCTTTTACTTTCAGTTTATCAGTGTTGTTTGTTTTTTTGTTTTTTTTTAACTAGGTGTGTTTCTTGTATACAGCATATTGTTGGATTTTGCTTCTTAATGCATCTGCCAGTCGATTTCTTTTGATTGGTAAATTGAGGCCATTGACATTGATGGTTATAACTGATATGTATTGACTCATTATTGTCATGTTATTTTCCTGTTTTGCTTCTTTTTTATTTTGCTGCCTCTTCCTTTAAATTCTTGCCTATTGGATTTGCTCTGTTGGGACTCATGGAGCTGTGACCTTCATTGTCTTTTTCTAGGATATTTTAAAAAATTATTTTGAGTGCTGGTTTTTATTCATGAAATTTCTCAGGTGTTCTTTGTCATGAAAGTATCTTATTTCTCCATCAAATTTGAAAGATAGTTTTGTAGGATATATCAGCCTAGGTTGGAGGTTGTTTTCCTTTAAAGCTTGAAATACCTCCCTCCAGGCTTACCTTGACTTGAGGGTTTGTTTTGATTCTGATGAGCTTTCCTTTGCATGTAATTTGTTTCTTTTCTCTAACTGCTTTGTAGTATTTTGTACTTCTGTTGGGTTTCCAGGATCTTGGTTTTTATAGTCTAGGTATAGATTTTTTTTATCATAACTAGTTGGAGTTATATAAGCCTCACTTATCTGCGTGTCAAGTTCTTTTGCTGTTTAGGAAGTTTTCTATCATTAATTCTGTGAACAGTTTTTTATGTTATTTGTGCTTTTTCATGGACTCCTATCAATCTTATTCTTGTTTGCATCATCTAGGAGCTGTTGGATTGATTTCTCACAGTCCCTTACTATCTTTAAGACATATCTCTTTTTATGGTCACTGACGCTATCCTGTCTTCTATATCTGATATTCTGCCTTTAGATTGGGTTAGTCTGATATGTATACTTTTAATAGTTTTTAATCTCAGTTTGAACCTGTTTCTTTCTTATGTTGGACCTTCATGATTTCCATTTCTTTCCTATGCTGAGCATTCATGGCTTCCATTATGGTCCTGAATTCATCTATTTTTTAAAATCTGTTTCTGTTCTACAGTCTCTAATCATGTCTTTTATCTGGGAAATTATTTCTGCTTTGAATATTTCTAGAGCCTCATTCACCTGTTTTTTGTTTGTTTGTTTTGTTTTGTTTTGGGTTTTTGTTGTTGTTGTTGTTTTGTTTTTGCTTTCTGTGCTATCAGTTCAGATTATCCAGGGGGTTGCTTATCAGACTTCTCCATTTCATTTCTCCTCAAATTTGCATTTGGTAAGCTGAAAGACTATGTCTTCCTTAAATGTCTTTTCATTTCTATTATTGTTGATGCTTTGAACACCCATGTTATTAAAGTTTATACCTCATCCAATGCCTCTGCTTTCTCAGAATACCAAATGATCAGTTTACCAGGTCAGAAAAAGTCTCTTTTAAGAATTAAAAAGTTTTGGCTTAAAGTGATTTAATTCACTTACTTTCCAAAGAAAAATAGGAAAGCAAATTTCATAGATTCGGAGATTATAAACATTGCAAGAAACTATGAATGTCACTTAGTCCAGTGGCTTTCAGACACTTAACAGCAAAGGAGTTCTCTCCCAGGGAAGGCCCATCTACTCTCCAGTATACAGAAGAGTCTAATAGGATCTGCCCTGGCCAAAACAGAGAAAGGGACTGGAAATCTCAGACTGTAGCTTTTGTCTAACCCCAAATGAAGACAGCTTAAAAAAATAACACCCAAATTGAAAAAAATTCAGGGAGAAGCAGAAGTGCAGAAAGTCTAGATTTGCTCCGATTCATTCAGATATAATGGAGGGTTTTAGGATACAGCTCCTGAATTCAGGTTTCTGGCTTTTCATGCTATTCCCACAAATAAGTTGTCAAATCCTAAAGGAGACTTTTCCTATTCAAGTGTGTATGTGCCCATGCTTCTAGATTTCCCCAATTTGACTGAGGTCAGAACCCCCCAACCTTTTCCATAACAGGACCTACTTATTATATCTTTTAGGCAACCTGGATAACAGGCAGAAGCCACTGTCTCTGAGGGTTTGGATGATTCCAAACCTGGCCCAGACACCCTAAGGGGTGCAAAGAATCATTCTCTCCCAACTCCTGTAACCGACCCCATGAGGAGCATGAGCTGGGAAGTGCTCAGCTATGTAGCTGGACTCACTGCTCTTCCAGAGGGAAGTCAGTAAGGAAAGCTCTGTTCTAATCATGTTCTTAGTGCCTATCATGTTCTGTTTTTTAGCACCTACTTGGCTGTAACATCTACACTTGGGACAGGACTGTGTGTAGCAAAATCAGCAGAGCCCTATGTCAGTAATGTAAACAGTATATTATTTTCACTCTACAAAATATTCTTAGCACCTCTTTGGCCTCTTTCCACCTCCAAATGCTGGGGCAGAAATGAAATTGAACATATAAGGTCAAGAAATATGTATCCTATCAGTAATGTCAAAGGAAGGTCAACCAGATGTTACTTGAGATGGGCCTGCTTTGTGGAGTAGGGATATTTGAACTGTCCTTGAAAAGTGAGTAAGATTTCAACAAGTAGAGAAAAGGGGAGTGATATCTAGGTGGAAGCAATAGATTGGGCAGAGTCATCAGGGTGGGAAAATTCAAGACTTGCAGAGGGATAGGCTTCCATGATGGTTTGCAAGAGAATGGAAAGAGGCAAACTGAAGAAGCAAGACAGGTCAAGATATGGAAAACCTAGTATTATACCATTCTTTGTTCATTCCTAAAACAAGATATGAAATACTTGATGGGCAGAAGGCACTCAAATAAGGAATACTGGGGATACAAATGTAAAAATATCATCTTGGAGATGGGGAAGAGATTTAAAGAGCTAAGGTGTTGTAAGTTATAGTACTGAAATCTGTATCAGAAATAATAAGTAAAAAGTGGATGGATGGGTGTGAGCAACTCTATATAGAGTTTAGGAGAGTATTCAGGGAAGAAAGTTGGAGAAATTAGCACAGTTGGGCAGGAACATGATTACAGATGCATTCTAGAATGATTACCTTTCCTGAAGCATGTATCTTGATGTGAAGAGGTGAGTAATTCACTGTATGGTCACTGAAGGGATTCCATTTGGGAGGTCACTGTACAGAGTAATGGCTGCAGAGGTGGAAAGGAAGACACCGGTGGATTTGGCTGATCATTGTGCCAGGTAAGAAATCCACTGCATAGCAACTACCCACAATAAAGTCTAGTATACCTAATTAACCTATGTGAACCAAGGTAGGTCTGTTGTGTATCAGCTATATAAGACAACTAAGACTGATGTACTCCCCATGCCTTTCCTTATGAAACTTCTCCCTTTCTGTAGTGATGAACCTTCATATTATCCACTCAATTTTAAATAAATAAATTACTCCTCTTTCTAAGTAAACACCTTTTAAGCACATGTTTTGGTATTTCATCTAACATCCTTTGTCAATCCCCCCCCCACTTTGTTTCCAAAGTAACTAAATTTTTCCAAAGAAAATTTATGGGCGATAGCATAGTAATCATCAAATATTTGAAGATTTAATCAGGTACAATTTTGTGTAGATGTAAGAACAAACCTTTCTACCTTTGACCCTCAGGGGCTGGCAATATACAAATTCAATAAATCTTTCAGCGACCCTATTTGTACCCCAGCCTTTAAAGTATAGCTCAGAGATGAATGGAGAAAGATCTTTTTGGATAATTCATCTGGCGAACAGTGCTCAACTTACAGCTCAAAGAAGCTTGGAGAAGCTGCTAAGGAAAAACATTCTCTAGGCATCTTTTCCTCCCTCTTTTTCTTCCTTTTTCATTGTAATTAACACCATGTTCAAGATCATTCACCAAGAGAGACCATATTGGAACTACAGAAGATACAAGCCCCTAGATTTCAAGGAAATATACAGATGTTTTCCAACCTACAATGGTACTCTGGCCAAGAAGTTGAATTCTTTTGCACCATCTAGATTAAAATAATAACTTTCCAAAGTGTAGCTCTACCAACAGCCTTGATGCCACCAGTCAACATCAGTTAATGTTGGATGCCAACAACTGACACTGCCGGCTGCTGGTCTCTGCTGCTGTGGGCCAGTGCCTTTCGATGCCAGTTTGGGTATAGGGCACAGGGAGTGGAAGGTAAGATTGGAATGCTTGTTAGGATCAGATGGCAAAGTTCATTAGGAAACAGGGGGAAGAGTTTGCATTTGGTCTGCAAAGCTATTTAGGGTTTTGTTACCAGAACATTATGGAATTTAAACTATATTTTGAGGAGACTTATTTGGCAATGATGAAATGTGATGATTACAAAGAGAAGAGAAAAGAAAGGAGCAAGCTGGCAGATAATCATTCTCAAGTAAGAGAAGGCCCACTTGAACTAAGGACAGAGAAAAGGCAACATGGAAAAGAGGTGTGAAGTCATGCTTCAAATTTCACAGACAGGAGAGGCAAGGCCTGAGTAAATCCAGGTGAGTTCATTGTACTGATGGAACACAGAAAGGATCATCACAAAATAAAGAATGAGAACAAGAGGAAAATGCCGAAGTACTCTTTTGTAAATACAGAGAAATGTATACTTTCCGAACCTGCTCCATGTAGGTTTTCAACATGCCTCAGTGGTAGCTGTTTAGCTCCTTGCAGATAGTTTATTATAAATAATGGTGGAAGTCTTGAACTTAGAAAATAATGTATTATTTTATATAAACCATATACATTCAAATTATGTGCCCAAGGACCATGCAGGACTACATGCATTCTGACACGCCTTCATAAGTGGGAAAGAAGGCAGTGCAGAGTTCAGACAACAAATGTATCATAGTCCTGAGAACACCTATGACGATGTACTATGCACTAAAGCATTTTCTTTATTTAACATGAGAAAAGCAAGAGAGTCACTCCTTTAAGAGATAAGGCCTGTAAATTTATTTGAAGAGTATCAAAGAGAAATCAAGAAGAAATAGTCTCATCCTATCGCAGACCCTCTTCAGCTATTTGGCGCTAAGGGCCTTTTGTGTTCTCTTAGTCTGTCTGGCAATTATTGGGAAGTAAGTGAACTTCAGCCTCTTATTTTTTTCCACATAAGTGTAAATGAATGATTGGAGTCTCATCATAACTCACCCTGACCTAGATTTTGATTTAATTTTCAACCAACAGGAAAATGGACTTTGGAGTCAAACAGTCCTAGAGTTGATGTCAGTGCCCCATTTAGCAGCCTTGGAAATAGAAGCAAATTAACTAACCTCCCTGTGCCTCAGTTTCCTCATCTACCAAAAGAGGATATGCATATGGCCTCAGAAGTTGGTTGTGGAGAACAAAAGTGATGATGGAAGCCAAGCATCTAACAAGATGCTGACAATAGGCCCACTAAGTGAAGAATGATTTTTTTTGTACCACCTAGTTTACCTTCAGAACTGTGATAAATAACAGGCCTATGTAGTGGCATGAAAGTCAATTTCCAATAGACCAGGAGTGCTAAACAGCTTCCTCTGAGAAAAGAAATTTTTGCATTGGACATAGCTTTAAAGAGAAAAACTATTTCTTTTTGAAATTAAATTGAATATATCTAATATTGAAATGTTGACTATACCCACTCTTGAATTTGTGTTAGAAAAATTCCAGCAGTAACCAAACAGAAGTTAAGAAATGGCTGTTATACCACTTACCTGTGTACTTTCTGCTCAGAAACTAACTATAACCATTTGGTTTTATTTCACACTTTCCCATTTAAAATGGGGTATGTGGTTGAGCTAATACACTTCACATAACTATTTCCTGTGTGGTCTTTAATTTCTATTTATCTAAGATATTGCATTAGTCTCTGCATGAGCTCTAACCAGTACTTACAGTTTCGTTATGTAAACTTACAAAACTAATGACCCACAAAGGTATCTGCTTCTAACCAGTTGTGTGACCCTAGGCGATTTCATTATTTTCCTTGGTCTTCAGCTGAGAAAATAGGTTTAATAATGCCCATGTTGTTATGAAAATTAATAGTGGGAAAGATTGTACACAAATTAATTAAAATTAATTGTTGGGGGAATGAGGTACACAAATTTTCTGGCATGTAGTTCCTCTCCCAGTGTCTTGTAGTGAGGTGCCATGATAATTGAGATTCTGAATATGCAGAACAATTCTAAATGCTTTCTGCACATTAACTCATTCTTCTTAAGGAGCTGATGAAAGAGGAACTGTGATTATCCCTGTTTTAAAGAATATGAGACTGAGGCACGAATTTGCATGAGGTCACTTCTGAGAAAGTTCACAAAGTTGGTTCCAGTGGCTGAGATTATATACTCTATATGGCTTTCTTGCAGTTCAGGTTCACAACATAAACACGTTTGAATGATTCCATATGGCTATAATCCACTAATCTTGGTCAAAGAAGACCAAGATTTCTTTCTGCACAAAGTGCAGCACAGAAGTTTAAAATTTGTTTGGTTTTAGTGTCTTTGCCCAAACCACGTCCAACCACTTTCCCCTACTTGGCTAAGTCTCCTCTTAATTTAACCAAGGTATTCAAGAAACATATTCAAGAAAAACAATTGGTTCTCTGAGTCTCCATGGAATTGCTCCACATTCTCATCAGAGGGGCCTTGCATCCCTTCTGCCTCCTGGATTCTGGAAGAGAATAAAGGTGTGATGTTGATGTTGCTAGACAAGTTCCCATCCCTTACACTGAAATATTGAATCTGTGGTTAAATGTGAGTATCACACCAGAGAAACTATTCGGTATTTACACATGTGTGACTTATTTATTTCACTTAGGAGTATATCTTCAATATATATCCATTTTCCTATGAATGAATCTATTTTCTCGTTCTTTATGGCTGAGTAATATTCCATTTTATAGAAAAAATAATAATACATAAGATCCTAATAAGGTTACTGACATTTAGAAATGGGAAGAAAGGAGCTAAAGGTGTTGGGAAGGTGGGATGGGTAGGGGAAGGGTAATAAGGGAAAAGAAAAAAATGTGAGATAATGAAAAGATGGAAATTAAGTGTTTGTAGATGGGGAGGGGAGGAGGGGGTGAAGGGAGGGCCTGGGTAAGGGGAAAAAATGAGAATTAAGACTTGTCATGTAGAGGTACAAGATACCAACAATGGATATAACTTTACTGTATCCCTAAAATGTACCAATAAACTCAATTAAAGCTGAAAAAAATGTGAGTATCACTGCATTGTCTACTACTGACTTTCTCACACATGAGGATCTAGGTACTGAAAATCCAGTTCCTTCTGACTTACACGCACACACACACACACACACACACACACACACTATATGTACCTTATTGAAATTTACATATAGTTTATGTAAAAACTGAAAAAAGTTTCAGTAAACTGAAGACTTGGATAAAGAAGTTTGTACCATATGAATGTCAACAAATTAACACAATTAAAAATGAATGTCACATAAGTATTTTTGTATCAAGGGGGGGCTGTGCCCGGTAGTTCAACCCTCCTCCCACCCACCTACTCGGATCCCCACTAATGAAAAATATTATACTTTTCTTTTCTTATACATAGCAATTCAATCCCATCTGTGTCCCATGTTAACTTCTGTACCTTTCCTGAGACCTTTCTGCTTTACTCATCACCACCACAGGAGAAATTCTAAAGCTCACTGCTCAGATTAGTCTATTTTCAGCCCATTACATTGCATTGATACTTTCCACAACCTGAATGAATAATGCATGCCTGTGAATAAATAACTTTTACACTAAGGAAACAAATTCCAATATCCCACCTTAATTCTCCCCCTTCTGGGGGCAACTGATTCTGGTCTTTCATGTAGAAACCCAGAGGGCAGGATTCATTGATCTAAAGTGATATTTCATCCTAGAGAATTTCATTCTAAAAATTGCCTGTTATTTGTTGGGGAAGCTGTTTATAATTTTCTTCAGCTCTTGAGGCCACTGGCCAGGAGTCAGAAGTTAGGAAGCAAAGGAAAAGAAGTGGTGACCCAGGAAGGGTCTCAGTACCATGGGAGCGGGAGAGAAAAAGGTGCTGATGTGTGTGTGATGGGGGGAGTGGCAGAGCTTCAGGGGCAACTCTGGGTAGTAAGTCAGAGAAAGGATCATGGCAAAGAAAGACCTGCCGCTTGACTGGGCAAGGCTTCATGCACTTCAAGAACAATTTAGAAGCTGAGTGTGCTGGTGTGTGCCTGTAATGCCAACAGTCTGGGGGTCTGAGGCAGGAAGGTTTGCAAATTTAAATCCAGCCTGAGCAATTAGTGTCTTAGTGAAAACTGGTCTCAAAATAAAAATCTAAAAATGCCTGAAGATGTAGCTCAGAGAAAAGTCCTGAGTTCAATTTTCAGTACTGCAAAAAAAAAAAAGTTAAAAATTATTCATTAAGAATTGAGATTAAGCCAGGCGTGACGGCACACACCTATAATCCCAGGACTCAGGAGTCTGAAGCAGGTGGATCACTGTGAATTTGAGACCAGCCTGGGCTACATAGTGAATTCCAAGTCAGTCTGAACTACATAGTGAGACCCTGTCTGAAAAAACAAAACAAAAAAACTTGAGATTAGGTCCCGGTCTCTTGGATGATCAGGAAAAATTTTAATCCTTTTCATTGTGCCATTTTTTTCTCCTATTTCTTTTACCTCATGACCACCATTTCTAATCAATATTTGTTTAATATCAAGGATGGGAAGCTATTTATAAAATAGAATGAGAAAGAGATGGAGGTGTTGCTCAGTGGTAGAGCATGTCCTTAGTATGTGTAGGGTCCTGGGTTAAATTTTTAGCATCAATTAAAAAAACAGACTGATAAGTAAAAGCCTCAATCTTTCCCTGAAATTTTTGAACTCTTTCCTAGAGATGCTTGGGTTCTCCTGGACCTGCCACGCTTGGTAACTTAAAAGCAAGGGCAGAACTCAGCTCAGGTTCAGTTCTAAATATCCTCTAACTAGGGGAAAGCAAAATGAAAGAGAACTGAGTGAAGTTTCTAGTTATGCAGAACACATGGACTTTGGTGCACACTAGGAATGAGTTTGTAGAAGTTCAAAATGCCTTAGGAATGGGGTACACTTAGAGAAAAAGAAAGCCATTCTCCCAGTGTTCCCTGGCCTGGGTGTGTGCACAGCCTATGCCTGCAGGAGTGTGCCTGCCCACTGTCAAATCTTCCAGCAACACTTTAGAGGAGACACCATCAACCAGTCTCTCTTCATGGAAACCATTCTGCCATCAAAGAAAAATTATATTTTCCCCTCATTTAATTATGTGGTCTTTTACTAAATTAAATGCACTAAAAGGCTGGGAGCCAACATCTACAAAGGAGAAATCTCAGACTGCTCTCTTTTCTGCCAGTTTGTGTTTCCTTGAAAACAGACACTGGGCAATGGAAAATGTGGTAAAAGTTTTAATGTTCATTCTAAAAGGAAAAACACCTTTCCTTTACATTGGCCAGATACACCTGGCAAGGCCAAGGCCAGCTGAGTGAAAAGTCACTTGTGCACAAGCCAGCAGAGCTGTCAGTGAGGTTTAGCAAGCAGTGACTTGGAAACAAAAAAAAAAAAAAAATGAAGGGAGAGATCCTCAGCTTAAGAGTGTTAGAATAGATAGATTTGATTTTTTGAATTGATAAGTTGGTAATTCACCTTCAAAGAAAGGTTCTCAAGAAAAGATCCCAACACATGCAATTTTATTTTATATTATAGCAATACCTGGCATAGAATGGGAAAAAAAGAAAAGTAGTGAGATTCATTCTCCATAAAGTAGGAAAGAATTGCTCTAATGTTTCCAAGGGACCCTGGTCTTTTGTGAAGCTGAGTGGAGAAAGAGCCAGGAAATTGAAGTAAGATAATTACTGTAGATCCTGTCTCTGATTTAGCTAGAAAGGAATTAACATGTTCTTCCCTTCATCCTGGAACTAGTGTTTTGGGTGGGAAAAGAAATGTGATTGTAGGGAGAGGAGAAAATTCTGCTCAGCTTTTCCACGTAATGTTATTCAAAAATTGTCTCATTTGAGGGGAAACAATTTCTGTATTTGAAAAACAGGAGTGCAGATATTTCCTAAGAGACCCTGATTGACACCTGCCCTGAGACTGCATTCAGAAGGGTGAAGAAAGTCAAGACATTTCTACCTGCTCACAGATGAGTGGGGTGGTACCAGCACAGGCACCACCCTATCCTGACACCCAGGCCAACTGAAGATGCTTCAGAGTTTGTACAAAACATTATAAAGAAGTCTGCAAAGGGCCCCTCTAACTCTAACATTAATTTCCCTCATCCACTCTTAGGCCCCTTTAAACTGTGAACAAGATGACCCTTGTTCTGGAAAATCTATCAGCTCTTGCCAACACACACACACACACACACACACACACACACACACACACACACAACTGTTGAGCAAATAAATCTTTCCAGAGAAAATAGATTCCTTTACAATTCAGTCAACTGTACTGAGCTGGAAAGCAAGAAATGTTATTTTTTCAGGATGAAGGGAAAACAAGATCTCTTCTTGTTTACCCTGTCTAGCCAGTTTTAAAAGAAGGTCAGTTTAATGCCTTCGTTACAAGGAAAAAAAAAAAAAAAAAAAAAAAAAAAAAAAAAAA
>NW_022900950.1:52039772-52052051 GCF_012274545.1 Fukomys damarensis | reverse complement strand
AAAAAAAAAAAAAAAAAAAAAAAAAAAAAAAAAAAAAAAAACCTCTAAAGTGTATTAGAGGACACTTGCTTCCTTTCAGGCTGAGCATCACACATGGGAGCTCTGTGTTTTTCCCTTTGAGCTAAGACGCACATAGCAGGCTGAATTCCCTGCTGCTCTGAGAATGTCCAAAGTGTCAGGAGTGGGAAGGACAGAGCGTGGGGACAGAGTCTGGTGACATAAGGTTCTTTGCTATTGGTCAGTCTCCCTATTGCCAGCCTGTGTCCTCACAAGTCACCGAGCATAAAAGATCAAGATTATAAACTGATCCCTCTTCATTCAAGGACACTCACATTCTCCATGCTTATTTCTCATTATTTCTCATAATTTGTGGACCTAGGTCCTTCCCTTGGTGAGTGAAAAAACATGGCATAATGAAGCGCTTGGCAGAGGAACCTGGATAGACTTTAAATCATGTTTGTCTGTTCCCTGGAGCCTCTTTAGGGCTTATTGGAGTAAGTTGAAAGGAATTCAAACTACAACTGTAATAGTAGGATATTAGGATTCCAGCATCGTAGTTCTTCAATATCAAAATAGGCTGCATGTTATAGCATGTAGCATATAGCTGTTGCTCTTTAAAAATCTGGTGAAAAAAATCAAATGTGTGTTTTTGTTTTGTTTTGTTTTTTTGGTACAGGGGATCAAACTCCAGACTTTGTGCTTGGGAGGCAGGCAGTGGAAACACTGAGGTAAATCCCCGGCCCTCAAATGCATTGTTTAAATGGTAAATCTGGAAGATCAAAGTTTTTAAAAAATTTTATTATAAAAAATAGTTCCCATATAATTACTTAGAAAAAACTAAAGATTAAATGACTTGAAGAAGATCTGAGAGAAGTCATCTGGCCAAACTTCCACCTGAAAATGGTCCCCTGTTATGTGAGCTGTACATAGCATTAGATATTGAATAAAAATGTAATAATTTTATGTATTTTCCTTTGTTCCAAGCATTGTCAGTACTTGTCTTGCCCAACTGTAGCTGTTGTAGCTTATACAACTGTATTTCTTTCTTCATGACCCCATTCCAAACCAAATCTAAAGAAAAGAGATTGGGCCATAGTGGCCTGTGAGCAGGAACCAAATGGAAAAAGCTGACTTCCTCTGTCCCATGGTGACTCAGATGGGTAAATTTGTTATAAAATTATTTTTTTTAAATCCCAAAGGAAAGAAACAGAAAACCTGTACTCCCACACACAAGCATACACACAAATGCAGTTAAAACTGTCTCATGGACACCTATCTCCAGGGACATTCTATAGCCCTATTCAACCAATCTCCAGAATTCCCCAAGCTAGAGACTGGAGGGAAAAGAAGGAAGTATTGGCAAAGATTTCTTGCCAGAAACACTTAAGGCCTAATAACTGTTCCAAAGAAACCTCCATTTCTAAGGACTAAAGTGAGGGGAAAAATGTAATACTATCTTGATAAACTCTTACTACCTAAGAAAGACAATTTTTAAATAATACAGCATAAAAAAAATACCTGAACCGAGACCTGCACTGAATGCATTTGTTAGAGGCACATACAGTTTTTGAGCATTTGAAACTCTTCCAAACTAAAGTGGGTTCTAAGTAGAAACTATACATCTGAACACTGATTTTTAAAACAGCACAAAAAAGAATGTAAAATCTCTTATTGGTAACCTTTATTTTGATTCTATGTCAACATAATGATATTTATGTATACTGGATTAAATTAAATATTAAAATCAATGTGACATTTCTTTTTGCTTTTTAAAACTGCTACTAGAAATTTAAAATTACATGTGTGGGTTGCATTATATTTCTAGCAGACAGTGCTGATTCATGCTACTATGTGAAGTTTAAAAGAATTGAAAGAAAGGGTCAATGAAGATGAATTCATGATGATGATGATGATGACAACGATGATGGTAACAACTTCCCTTTATGAAACATTTACTATACTTAAAATATGTGATTTTATTTGATCCTAATAACATTCCTGGGTGATAATTATTATTAATCCAATTAGACTCTACATTGTGTTTGAGGATAACAGAAATTTATTTAAATCTGATATTTCCAGCATTAAAATACACAAGTTTTCTAAAATGATATCCTTATGCATTTTTATGTCACTTTTAAAAACTTCCATCAGGTAACCTGGAAAATGTAGACGTTATGTTCTCCCTAAGTTCCTAAATATAACAAGAAGTTGTGATGATCTGAAAACCAGTACTATTTATTCTTTTGTTATTGAAGAAGAGTTAACAGAGAAATTCTCTTCAAACTGTGATAATCAAGAGAATTTAAATTGAAGAAAAGTATAAATTAAGACTCTGTCTTTCCCAAACTCAGGAGCAAAGGGAAATTTCTTGATAAAGAAGTTCATATTCATCGGGTGTCTACTATTTCCATCTGTCTATCCGTAAGTTGATAATTCGTAAAAAGTCTTGTAGGCGACCAGCTTGAAACTGTGCTAAGCAGCCTTTAGATATTATTGATTTGGCTTATAATTTGGCTATGGATTAAGATTATGAGTCACTCCAAGCCCTAAGTGTGAATTGCTAATTGAACTTTTGGCTAGTGTTTGGAGATAGACTTCCCTATGCCAACTGTCACAATTGAACTCTCAATGATCTATGAAGTTGTGATGTCTCTAATAATAGGAAAACACTACAGCTGAGGAATTATGAGTCTGTGCAACCATTCTCCAAGATCAAACATTAGTTAAGATATTGCAGGAGGCTCCTTAGCTATGATCTGCAAGATAGCACAGGTACCTTGTTAAGTGTGACCTGACCTTCACAAATATACATCATTACTCCCCTTTCACAGCCTGGCTCATTAAGTAATTAGTTCTGCTTTTCCTTGCATAACATTTTATAATTATCTGGTGTTCAAAATGTTCTATAGTTTGATCCTACTTTCATGCCCCTCTTGCTATGTTGTATAATCATAAATACTGACTAATCCAGAGTCCATTGTCTTAGCCATGACAGAGCTAAGATCAGATGGTCTTTAGCCAGGGTAGAGATAAAGATCAATTACTGGCCCACCAGAAGTAATAAACTATCATTTGTTGTTCTCTATTCCTTGTTCTTTGTATATTATTATGTCATCACCTACTGTCCCCTCATCAGGCAACTGGACATCCTCCAGTAACTGGTTGGGCTCTCAGCCACAAGTCTGAAAGGGAAAACATCTTCATTACCCCTTAGTCAGTGCCTCTCCCTTCTCCATTGTCTATCTTGGGCACTATACCTGGTCTGTACAGTCAGCTAAATTGAAACCTATTTCTTTCCTTCACTCCCCTCATATCCTTATCCTCTTTCCATCTTGCCAGCTTATAGGACACAGGCCCACTTACTTATTCTGAATAATGTAGATTGTGCTTTGAATGGCTGGCCAGTTCTTATTCTCAACAGCTAGACAAAACCCCATATCCTACCAAGATGTCCACCATTTAGCTCACTAATTTTTTCTGATCAAACAGGAATAAAATTATATGTCACTGTTATACTAACTCACTGGATTACTTATGCTTTGTTAGCTTTTTGTATTTCTTGCCCTGTATATTGCCTGTTCACATGTTTTGCCCATTTTTCTGTTGAGGTTACTATTTTTTGTCTGTTTGAGTTCTTATTTGACTTGATTCCTCTCATATATTTTAGGTAGAATTTCCTTTTCTGTTTGAAGCATTGTAAATTTCTTCTATTTTTAAATTCCCTTCTAATTTCATCCATGTGTCTTTTATATAAAAGAATCCTTAATTTTAATTTCCATCAATAATTAGTTTTATGTCATATGTGTCTATTTAAAGGTTTTTAAAGAACTCTTCTGCTCCAATTTTACATACATTTTAGAATAAAATTATTATACATTTTAATATGGAATTTTAATGGGATTACATTGTCCTTATTAAATACATTTGGGGAGAGGAGACATGTTTATCATCATATTAAATCTTCCCAGACAACAAGATAGAATGATTCTTATTCATGTTTTTTTTTCTGTTTCCTTGTATTAGAATCTTTGAGTTTTTTCAAGGAGATCCTAAGTATTATTACCTAAGTTAATTACCAGATATTTCTATTTATTGTTGCTATCATGAATGGTACATTGTTTTTGCATAACATTTTATAATTGTCTGATGTTCAAAATGCTCTATAGGCCTGCATTGGTGGTATAGTGGTGAGCATAGCTGCCTTCCAAAATACTCTGTAGTTTGATCCTGTAATTATCAAGTTCTTACAGTTTAGCTGTTGAATTGTTTATTCTTAGTAGAGAGGCACATCATCTCCAAAACTTAGTTTATTTTTCCTTGCCAATCATCTCATCTCTCTTTGCTTCAGTGTGGGTCAGGATTTCCAGCACCACGTTATTATTTGTAATACACAATGGTTTATGACATTATGAGAACATTTGCCTTGTTTTTAATCTTAAAGTTTCTCAATTAAGTATAATGTTTAGTGAGGGGTTTAAAATATAATCATCATCCATTTAAAGAAATTAAAGAAATTCTTTTCTACTCAGCTCATGAAAAGTTTTTACATCATACATAAGCAAAAAAAAGTATCAAATACTTTTTTGCATCAATTGAAATTACCATGAGGTTTGTAAAAATTTAATTTACTAATGTTCCAAATTATGTTGGCAGAATCCCAATAATGAATCATTCATTAATCAAGCTGTATTATTTTATATCACATTTTTCATTCAATTAGCTATCATTTAAAAGATTTATTCATCTGCTTGCAGAAGAGAAAGGGGCTATAATTTTCTTTCTTTTTAAAATACTGTGTTCATCTACTTGCCTTAATATTATAAAATGAGCTTGGCAGGTTTTGAACTTTATCACCTTTTAGAATAGGAATTGGTTGTTCTTCAAGAGTTTGATACAATTCACCTGTGAAACCATTTGGGCCTGCGACATTTCAAGAGCAGAAGTGGTTGATTACATTTTAATTTCCTTAAAACTTGTTACTCTAGTCAAGCTCCCAATTTCTTGTTCCAGGCTTGACATGTGGTATTTTCCATTTTGTCTAACCTCTCAAAATTTTGGTTCATAAAACTCCCTTTAAGTATTTTAATATATTTTGAAAATGATACTTGCTCCTAGAGAATTTGAACATTATAGAAACTTCTAAAGAAAATTTAAAAACTCACTTTAAATCCTATGCCTAGTAATAATCATAAACATTTTGATACATGTATATGTTTATAATTTTTATACCAGACCACTCTATAGAGATTATAATAATATTAGTAGCAAACACACAATATGTATTATATACTGGAACTGATAGAATTCACACACATATAGTGGATGAATGGAGCTTGAATAGCTACATGACAGCGATATTGCACACTTCCATTATAATACTTGTAACAGTTTTTTTTTTCTTTTTGCATGCGATGATTACAGGTAACCTCCCACCCCTGATTCTGTACTCAATGAGAGTTGGAACCCTATTTTATGCATCACTGTAGGCAGCCTGGTTTCTGGCATTTTTCTGAGATAATAAGAATGTTTACTGAATAAGTGAATAAATGAATCAATATGTGATTCTGTGGGCAAACATTGTTATAGGAGCTACATACAAATGCTTATATAATCCTCCATAATCCCTTGAAAGGAAGATAATATTGCTTTCATTTTACAGTTGAGGACACTGAAAAGGAAGGCAAGTAACTTGTCTAGAACTTAAAAAGAAACCTGCAGGTTTCAAGCACAAGGCTCTGCCTGACCCTAACATCTGCTTTCTTTTCATTGTAGCACACTAATAATCAGAATGAATAACCTGGCACAAGGAGAGTAATAAATGCAAAGTATCCAAAAGAAATACCAAGAATCTCCAGTTTCTTAACTTAACTGAATGTTGGTTAAACTCCTTCTAGACACCATGCATTGCATTAGGAACTGAGTTTCTTTTTTCCCCCCATTGTTTATTGGTACATTTTAGGTATACAATACAGTTACATTCATCATTGGGATCTTGTACCTTTACATGATGAATCTTGGTTCTTATTTTTCCCCATACCCCTGCCCTCCCTTCACCCGCTCCATCCTTTTCTATTTACAAAGACGTTGTTTCCATTTTTCCTTTTCTCATATTTTTTCTTTTCCCTTCTTTCCTTTCCCCTACCCTTCCCACTTTCCCTGCTTCTTTAGAACTTTTCTTCCTATTTCACATTATAAATTATACAATTTGAATCTTACATTTCTAGTTTTTCACAGCAGAGAAACTATTTGGTATTTACATATGTGTGTCCTATTTATTTCACTTAAGAGTATAGCCTCAGTTTGCATCCATTTAGCTATAAATGTCTCTAGTTTCTCATCCTTTATGAGTGAGTAGTACTCCTTTTTTTTTTTACATTTCTTTTTTTGTGTACTCCATCTTATTAAAAAAAAAAACAAACAACACAGACATACATCTTCTTTAACCGGTCTCTAGCTGATGGGCAATTGAGCTGTTTCCAAGTATTAGCTATTACAAACTGTGCCACTATAAACATGGGTAAACATATATCACTGTGGTATGGTTCTTTTGGAAAGATACCCAGCAGAAGGATAGCTAGATCAAATGGGACCTCTAATCCTAATTCTTTGAGTTATCTCCATATTGATTTCCACATTGGTTTCACCAGTCTGCACTCCCACCAACAGTGATGAAGGGTTCCTTTCTCCCCACAACCCCACCAGCATTTGTTATTGGTTAATTTCTTGATAGCAGCCATTCTTTCTAGGGTGAGATGGAATCTCAGTGTTGTTTTCAATTGTATCTCTCGAATGATAGTGATGTTGAACATTTTTTTCATATATTTATTTGCTGTTTTTACTTGTTTGTAGGAACTGAGTTTCTATGGCTTCCAAATAAGGATTCTGCCTTTCTTCCCAACAAGCAAATAGAGAAAGCCTTGGGGCTATTCTCTGCTCCAGGGTGTGTAGTAGACAGGAAGGAAGAAGCATAAGAAAGATGGTGCCCAGAAGCTTCCTGTGTAAAGGCAAGAAAAGAAAAGGTAGGTTGCAGTGGAGAAGAGAGGGACAGCATACCATTTTAACAGAGATCCAGCAGTAGAAGAGGTATCGATAAGAAAAAGAGAAAATAGCACCTACTTTGGGTCTATCAAGTAGGAAAAAGGCCCTTTTAAAGTGGATCAATAAGAAGAATCCTGCTTGGGCTCCTTTCTTCCAGCTGATTTGGCTCTTCACTACATGCACTGAAAGGCAATGGAGTAAGAGCAATTCTCAACCACCACCGTAGTGCTTTGTCTCAGTGCCCAGATCACAGCAAATCTACAAAATCACACTGCTCCTGAGAGCTGTCTTTATTTAAGGTCAGCTTAACAAGTCATTAGAACGGATCTTGGTTGGTTTTAGGACATCTGCCACTTAAGATTAATAATTATGTCAATCAAAAGGATTATAATCCAATGAGAGAAGAAAAGCAAGATAGGTTATTTCTTAGTGACTTTCATATTATTGAAAACCTTAGTTCAGAATTTCAGATTTCTTAACAATGTTTTCAGATACCAATAGTTCTCTAAGAATATATGTACACAGGACAAGGGTGTGTTAAAAACAAAAATCACACCTATATTTTGGTACCCTGTTTTTATCTTTTAATTTCTGTTGAAGTATAACACAACCAGAAAAGTTCACAAAGTATAATTATACTGCTTTAAATATTCACAAAATAAATACACTAAAGTAACCTACACCTACATCAAGAAACAGAAGTATCATTAACACTCTAGAAACGCCTTCTGTCTTTTTCTATCCACTGCTCCTTATCTATAGGTAGCTACTGTTGTAACTTCTAACAGCATAGTTTAGCTTGGCCTATTGTAAACTTGACATAAATGAAACTATTCAGTAAGTAGTTTCTTTCCTCAGTCTTCTAATTGTGAGATTGGAACACTTTCTTGCCAGTAACAATAATTTCTTCATTCTCATTGCTCTGTAGTATACCCTCATATGCATGTATTACAAATTATTTAACTCATTCTGCCATTGATGGACATTTTGGATCATTTCCAGTTTGGGATTAATGTGAGTAGTTGCCAACCTGTTTGATCATTATTAACATACTGCTGCCAAAGCCACAGCACATAAAACTGTGAAATTCAAAGACTGATAAATTACTAGGGCTGTGGGAAGTAAAAAAATAACTGTAAAAGGTTTTGGTTTTGCTTGTTTGGAAAATTTAAAAATATCATATAAGGCAATTATATACTGTATAAAGTGATTATATGCAATTTACTGCCTGATACTCAGAAACTAGCCAGAGAGAAGCAAACAAGATTGATGAAGATGGGGTTTAAGAATATGGGTCTACGTGATCCAGCAGCAGCTGGATTTAGCAAGCTTGGTAATATTTTCATGAAATGCCAAGTTGATACTCCTAGGGTTTAACATAATAAACTATGAGGTAGATGGTAAGTGACATGGCTCTTGTTTTCCAAAAAAGGAAAGTCAGACAAATAGCTTTCCATTTCTCTTGCTGGCCTTAGAATGGTGAGTTGGTGTCACAGATATAGAACACATGAGGCTTCTGACAGTGAGCCCAGACACTCCAACTGTCCTCCCCACACAGCCAGCCTTTCAGGATGTCCAACGTGTGACTGGGAAGGCAGTGGGTGGAACTGCAGCCTTGAGGTGGGAGAGATTCTATTAATAACATTGATTTTGAAAGCATTCTGTCTCTAAAGGAGTGGGAGCATCCTCCAGAAGAGCTGGCCAAAGTTGGCCACATACCGGTACACAGAAAAATGTCATTTTGGAGATGGGGCTTCTCACGGCTCTTGCAACTTCCAGGTCTCCTTTTAGGGGCTGGTTTCTCATCTCTAATTATTATGCTCAATAAATTGTTGAATTAGTCAAAGTGTAATCCTCTTTTCTCCTCTAAACATCACTCACAAGGTCCCAGCTATGAGGGTTTTGTGTGTCTCCAAACAATCTGCCTCCCTCCATCCCAGGGTCTCTTGGCCTTCTGTGCTATAGATTTCCTTGTCCACCTGGGCATTCTATAGGCTCCTTTCCAGAACACTGTTTTAAAACATGATAAATAAAATTACAAAATAAATTGATGATATACAAAGAAAGTTATCCAAATTATGAAATCGGTAATGAGAACAAATTTATGATGTGGCAGTAACGTGTGTTCTTCTTCATTGACATAGTCTATAACCAGATCTAGAGGTGGGAAAAAGATTGGTGGGATAAGATGTCTGGAATGGCACATCAAAATATTTTCATCTCTATTGGTGACTGACACAGTTACCACTAATACTTCTGTGGTTGCTGCCTTTATTTGTAGCCTAAAGAGACTGAAAATTTCCACAAGAATTTAGTAAAAACTTAGATGTGTCCCCTTTTTCTCATCTCCATCACAACCCCCTGAAATCTATTCCAACTTTAATGCTCCTATGCTAGGTACACACGCACAATCATTTTTATTTCTTGGCTTGCTGAAGTTCTATGTATCTTCCGTTATAGCATTATCACATTAGTTTGCATTATTTCTGGCATGTTTTATAACTATACTTGTGAATTTTTTTCTTTAGATCTCTACCAGTAAAGTACTTCATGAGTGCTAAACACTGCTTATTGAATGAATTCTTGAATAAATGGCATTTTAACATATTTGTTAACAAGAAGAAACTCTGACTCAACATAATCAGGTCTCATTTATCATCAAGGAGCTGATACCAGTTCTGCTCCCAACTTTGTGCATTTAGATAAAATCCATTTAGATAAAACCTGGCTTCAGTCAGGAAGCATTGGTCCTGTCATGTCCCACACTGAAAGCTACAACGTGTCTCCAAGGACTGCAGTTTCTGCCTGAGGAGGAGGTGTACATGGACATGGTGGTGTGGGCATGTTGCAGTCCCTGTAAGCCCAGCTACACTGCTTGACATAATGGTCATTTCCAAGAGACAGTGGCCCTGTGAGTAAGCCAAGTGAGCAGGTGTGGCCTCTGAGTCACTGGGCAAGTGCCCGGAAACCTACTGTCCCCACATTGAATGTCCCATTTCCTGTCATCGTGTCCAAAATCCCACCATCACTAGCTATTTGTGTTCTTGAGTCTTTCATGTGAGTAATTTCTTCTTCTTCTTCTTCTTTTTTTTCTTTTGTGGTAATGCGAACTGAACTCATTGCCTTCACACTGAGCTATATCCTGAGCTTTTTTTATTTTGAAATGGGATCTCCCTAAGTTACCCACACGGGGCTCAAATTTGTGATCTTCCTACCTCAGTGTTCTAGAATGCTATGAGTAATTTCTTTATTTTTGGATATGTGTAGACTTCTGAAATGGGTGGCAAGGCAGGGGTGGCAGATAGATGAGGAGGAAAGAGAGAAAAAGTATTGCTAGGAAAATATGGACAGGCTTTGTCCACTTCTGTGATTCCTTGTGCAAAATAATATTTTCTACAAAAAGTGCTTTGAACCCTTCCAAAACTGCCCAGACAGCTTTGAGAAGCCTGGGGTCAAGACTCACCACACTACACCATTTATTACTTTTCTTTTTTCCAGTGTTATCAGGTGCCTACAGAGTGTTACTATAGTGAAGCAAATTAATATAGTCATCATCTCACACAGTTACTTTTTTGTCTGGTTACCACACATATTCTTAAACACATACTTTCTTTCCCAATAGCACCACACCTGAGAATGCAAACACATTAGACAAGAGACAAGATCAAAATAAAAAGTGCTGAAAAAGTCTGTGGTCTTGGCCTGACGCCATCCACACCACTGTGGCCCAAAGGGTGGTTCCATGTTCATGGACCTCCAGAACAATAAACTAAATAAATTTATTTGCTTTACAAATTTCCCAGCATTCAATATTTTGCTATAGGAACAGAAAATAGAACAATAGCCTATGTAATTTTGCATTTTCGATTTTGTGTTCCTTTAACTCAAAAGGGACCCTGTATTATGTTTCATAACCAGAAAACTGCACCACATATCCCTCACATGAGTAAATATGCAGACATTTTAAATTCATCAGTTATCCTTCTAACTATTCTTATTTATTGTAATGTTATCTGCATAATGCCCTTAGAAGCAAGTAATGAAATTTGAAGGAAGCAAGCAGATCCCCTATCTTTTCTCCAGCTGTACGCATAGAAATGAATAACAACTAACATTTTTATAGAATATTTTGTGAGCTATTCCTAATTTGATCATCACAGGCACATTGAAGCATATACCATAACTCATTTTACATAGTAAATACCTTAAAGCAAATTTTCCAAGATTATACCTAATACAATGTACAGCTAATAGTTGACCCACACTTCTGGATTCAGAAACCAAGTCTGCACATCTAAAATAGATCACCTATATTAGGATAGTGCTTATGCTTGAAAAAAATCCAGCAACACAGATCTTTGCTTTGTTTACTACTAAGTGCTGCCTATCTCTCCCAGCATTGTAGTAAAATGAAATCATTTTTGCTTTTCTTTCAGTTTCTCCTTTCCTCTGGTAGGAATGAGAGATGTCCCTGAAAACTCAGGGACACAAACACATAACATGAGGGGGTCACAACAGAAGGGGTTGACATGGGCTAAGTGGTGTCCCAAGAGTTGCCAGTTACAAATCTCCAGAATCTGTGAATATTACTTTATATGGTAAATCTTAAAGATGTGACTAAATTAAGGATGTTGGGATAAGGATATTGGGATAAAGTGAGCCCTAAATACCATCAAAAGCTCCAAGACAGAAAAAGGATGGCATAGAGGCATAGCAGAAAAAAGGGTACTTAATCCATGGCAACCAGGAAACAGAACAGTAAGGAAGGAGCTGAGGACAAGAATATACCCTTCCTGGTCACACCTGCAGTGACACACTCCCCTCCAGACCCTACTCCTAACAGCATATTCCGCTATTGAACCCATTCATGGATGAATCCACGAATGAGTTCAGCATACCCATAATCCAATCACCCCCCCACACACATGAGTTTTGGGAGACATTTTAGATCTAAATCATAACAGGTATGAACTACGTGACATACAGTCCCCCATTTCATTCCTATAAGATGATTAAAGAAACTGAAGTCACATAGTTGATATATGGCAGAGGGAAGGTTTTAATCCAGGTCTAACTCCAAAATCCATGGAAAGAAGAACTTTACTGTATTGTCAATTCCAACATGTTACAATGAGATTTATTAACTTAAGATGATAGCCAAACCCAAACAGTTCTTAGTGATTGCTAAGGCCAGAGTTTTTCTTTCTTTCTTTTTTTTTTTTTTTTTTTTTTTTTTTT
>NW_022900950.1:51991636-52039649 GCF_012274545.1 Fukomys damarensis | reverse complement strand
TTTTTTTTTTTTTTTTTTTTTTTTTTTTTTTTTTGTACCAGGGATCGAACACAGGACCTTGCACTTGCAAGGCAGGTGGCCGCACCACTGAGCTAATTCCCAGCCCAGGCCAAAGATTTTCTTAAACTTTGCCCGTATATCTTCTCACAAGTAGTTATTGGTGGTTTTTAGTGTCCCTTTAAAAAATGAAGTTGAAACTACTACTGTCTCATTTCCAAATGAAGAAAGTAAGGCACAGAAAGGTGAAATCACTTGCTAGAACTCATTCTGCAGAGCCTGATCCTAAAAACTATGCTTTTACTACTTTTTTTTCTATGCCCTGAAAATTTTAGTCTGAGTCAGCAAGATAGAGCTGGCAACTTCCTAATTTTTTTTTTTTTTTTAAGTGGAGGGCCAGGGATTTAGCACAGTGGCACCATGCCTGTTTCACAAGTGCAAGGTCCTGAGTTCGAACACTGGTACCAAAAAAAATAAAAGAATTCTTAATTTTTTAAGAGTGGCTTTTAGTTTTTGGAGTAGATATACCATTCTCTGTGCATAATTCAGGGTTAATTAAACCACTACAAAGTGCACAGGAGCCAGGGCTTTGTCTCTGAGGCAATAGAATCACAAGTGATTCCTGTTCAGAATGAAGCTTATAATATTCTGTTGCCAGTGAGTTGTATGCATCTTCTTATTTTAACAACATGCACTTCTCTCTTCATCTGATACATAAGGTCACAAAAGTCAATCTCATCTCCATCTTTCTGCATGCAGGAGATAGAACTGGTAATGAAACAGCCAAATTGGATTCCAGTGAGGATTTGTCCTGACTTAGAATACTTTCAAAATCTATTCAGAATCCATTCAAAATGCCTCTGATTTATCATTAAGCCTTCTGAAGCCACTTATTTATTTGGGGCCAGCTTTTCAGGGATAAGACATCCATTGTGTGCCAGTTATTGGGAATTATATCACTGCTGATGAAGTGTGACAACACAGAGACCATTGGATTTGCAACAGATTATAGGAGGCTATAACTGAAGTCAGTAGCTAATAAGCTGAAAATGTCTCTGAGCAGAGAAGGAATAGGAAAATAAGGAAATAGGTTCTATCCTACCACCTGACAGCTCTCCTTTGGTCTCTGGGTGCAGGCTTCAGTAATTCCCACTCCCCTGATTTCTTTTGCCTACCCCTGTGGGTTTTTAACAACTTTGCCCACCCATTTTCTCTCTCTTTGAAGCTGGTATGATACAAAACAAGGAGCAAGGATGGAAGGTGGTTTGATGTTTATGGATGGATGATGGTGGGTGGTTAATTCAGCCACATTTGGCTGATAATATGTTATCCAGTGAGGTATTAGTTGACCCCTAAAATCCAAAATAGATCTAAAACTCTGAATCATAGTCTTGTCATAATCACAGCTGCATCCACTTGAAGGTGTTCTAGGTCAGCCTTCTCTCTTCTTATGGACATAATATGTCTAGGGAAAGCAGGTGGTGGGGCAGCAGTGAACTGTTTTAACATCTTTAGCAATATTTTCTAAAGTAACCAATGTATAGACCTTGTGACCCAACCATGACACTTTGATGATTCTATCCTAAGAAGAAAGCAAGTAATAATGATGATGATAGTTCTGGTACATAATGAAATATGTGCCAGGGTGTTTATTTCAACATAGTGTCCCCATAATGAAAAAAAAAAACTGGTAGGAAACAATATGTTTTTCTATCAAAAAAGGATTGTTTTAAGAAAACATGAAATATATACATTATGGAATGTTATGCAGTGATAAATAATTAGGTTTATGTGCATGAACCTGGAAAGATAACCACATAAATTATTAAGTGAAAAAATTCAGTTGTAGAGTAGTATATACAGCACTATATGATCAAACTTTAAATTACCAGGGCTTAGTGTCCCCAGAAAGAATTCTATCACAATAATATGTATAAATTTGAGGCAGTTGATCCACTTATCTATAATAAAAAAAAGAAGTTTGTACTATAAGCTGGGCTGGTTTTAATCTACTTTCCTTGGAGACAGAAGTTGGACTTTAAAATATGTATATACCTTGTCCATAAGGATACCCTGGTTATCTTCATGAAGTAAATCTACTTTGTAGAGAAGTCTCTGAAAGTTGTGATTCCCAGGGGATGTTTGATTGAGGAGTAGGAGGAAGGACACCATTCCATATTTGCTTTTCAAAATATCTGCATTCATTTCTCACTCAAGACCTATAACATCTTTTCATCTCCACAAGATTGGGAATGGATGAGGTGGAGGAAAGACAGAATGTATAAAAGCATGTCAGGAGATTTGGCCATGTGTTCTTTCTTTTGAAAAATCAATTGAACTGTCTTAAAAATACATTCCTGCTTCAATTACCAAAAGGCAATTACAAGAACTATAGTGACTATGGCATTTATAACATGCCAGATACTGAAGGGAGGGTGCTTGCATAAACTAATTCTCAGAGCAACCTACAAGACATGCGTTAGATATTATTATGCCCATGGCAAATTAGGGGTAAGAATTATTATAGAGCTAGTTAGTGGTAGAGCCAGAGTCACCAGCTGTATGGAGAATGAGTCAGAGCTACCAAAAAGGTAAGCTCACAAACTCAAGGAAATGTCTGCACATCTGAGTTTTCACTTATCTTGTCCCTCAGAGAGACATAAAGAGTTATTCTATCTCTCAGAGCTGACCCACGACTAGACTAGACTACTGGTCAAGGAATGTCCCTTCTACTTTGAATTGTTTAATGATCCTGGAGAAGTGATTCTGAGATTTGCTCTATTATGTCTTTCTTAAAATTTCCTCCCTTGCTATGGAAACATACTCCTTTCATATGCAGAGAATTGTGTTGACTCTTCCCTTGGAAGATTGCAAAAGTGGGCCAAAAACTTATAATGCCTCATAATGTTCTTTTTCTTTTTTTTTTTTTTGATACTGGGGATCAAACTCCAGACCTTGTGCTTGTGAGACAAGAGGCAGAATCACTGAGCTAAATTCCCAACCACTCATAATGTTCCTTTTGACCATGTTCCTCACAGGTGTCTTTCCAGGCTTCTCTGTAAAACTGGCCTGTGAGTATTGGTTTGCCTCTGCAATCATTTGCCTATGGAAAGAGGAGGTATAGGAGGAAGACATACAAATGTGCTTCTCTTTAAGACTTATTTTCAGCCTAAAACATAGTAATTAAATGTTTCTTGCTTTCAACAATTATGATTTTATGGAAAGAAAAATATCCTGAGGGCTAAGGGGTAGTTTTGCCACCGTGTAACAGTGTCTTCAACTAAGTCATTTAACTTTCTGAACCTCAAACTCATCATTTGTAAACTAGGACTATTAATTGCTGCCTTGTTTGCCTTCTAAGTATTGATCCAAAGAAGAGCAAAGATTGTCTGGCTTCACATCCATGCTGATCACACAACCATCTATCCACCAACATAAACATTCATTCATACATTTATTCATTTGACATATATTGTATCTCCCAGGAGTTAGCAAGTGAAATGTAGATTTCACTGATGACAGAAAAGGAAAGAGATTGAGAAAGAGCGTTGAAGACAGAAAAAACTAAGGTGAGTAAGAGCATGATGTGAGCAAGGATCTACAGCAGCGCATGAGCCTACATCTAGTATTATACATGGTATTCCAATGCCTCTGCAGGTTTTCAGGTTGTGCTTAAACAGAGCCATATGTACCTCATCTAGACTAGACTTCTTGGCTGATATCTTCTCCTACCTTCTTCCTAGGCCCTCATTGTTCCCCCTGTCAAATACAATTGGTACTTAACTAGTTGGTACTTAATCATACAGTTTCTACATAGTTTAATAAAGGACGGTATAAAGATCCCACATTAATAGTACTTTGAATTTGAAAAACACTTTTCCGTGTACTGTTGGATTTGTTTTGGAAGTGTCTCAAAAGGTAAAGATGTAAGAGAATGGAAAACACTAGCTGTATTGTATAAACAAAGGACAAAGAAGGGAAGCAACATGTACAGATTACACAAAAAATTCAGCAGCCAAGACTAGACTTTAGGTTTGCTGGATTCCAGAGCAAACTTGTCTTCCCTGTGGCAGGGGAATGAATGCCCAGCACAATAGATTTTTATTGTCATGCAGATTATGGGAGGTTTCTTCTATTCTGATAATGTAGATGATAATTTTAGAAATAACGAATTCATCCATGTGCTAACCTCACAAAACTAACGGGGGACAGAAAATGGAAAAGGTCGAGATGAGACCGAAACTGTATACAGGAGGCCAGACCCTTCTTCCCATTGCCTTAAAAGCTAAATTCTTTCAGGCCTTTATCGGAGGTGAAGGGAAATCCGAGACTCATTTCAAATAGTGGAATGTGGTGTTTGGACTTGCTCTTTGCAGCAAACATTCTAGGCCAGCGCCGCCGGGGGCCTGACCAGAGCGGTAACGTTTGGAGCAGGAACTCCAACTGGAAGGCCAAGCAGCAGCGCACATGTAGAGGCATTCAGGAGAAACAAAGTGGAATAAATGACCCTAGCAAGATGAAAGAATTGCAGTCATTCTTTCCCAAATCCCAGGTTCTGCATTTCCCCTTCTAGGAAGCCAGCAAATATCTGTTTTCTGCAGGAAAACTCTTCCCTGCTGTGTCCTCAGCATTCACCCCCCTGTTCCTGTCAGGCCCTGGGCCCAGAATTCAAGAAAGGGACTTTCAGGCCAGGTCCCCTGGGTTTCACCGCCTGGAGTATCTGCCCCCACGCCGGGATTCCAGAGCCCGAGACCCGCTGAGGCGGGAGGGGGCCGAGGACACCGGCAGCCAGCTGCACTCGTTAATGAGATTTCTACAGGCTCCCTGGACTAAAGCCAGACCTCTCGGTGACTGCCGCCAGTGATCTGGGACAGGAGTTGGCCCACAACCTGTGGCAGTTCGCAGATTCCCAACTGGGTTAAGGCGGAGCAGGCGTCCACCTAGCGCAGAAAGGGAAGCGCCCGCCCCGCTCCCCCGTAATTCTATTGGCCAAGATTACTGCCACTCAGCCTAGTGCTCGCCCCGATCCTGAGTCTCCTCCCAGTGTCAGGCTCCCCGGCTCTAGCCCTGCCTGGGGCTTCCCTTTGCTTTCTACCGGTTCCGGCGCCACCTGCCACTACGCAAGTGATCTTGGATTTGCGTTAGCCCTCTCTCGTTGGAGACTCACCCTGTGAGGCAGACAAGGCAGGCGTTTGCCACTGTCACAGGCGGGAGAAACACGTTGAATGACTCCATAAAACCCTGTGCTGGAATTGTAAATGGGGATTTTCACAGTGGCTCCAGACAGACTCGTGTTTCCTGTGCTTCCCAGCATTAATTCATTCACACCGTTCAACACTTATTTTCTGTTCCGTGAAATTAGGGCAGCTTGCAGAACTGGTATGGAATTTATGGAGTAACAGGAGACTTCGGGCACTAGTCTGCCGGCCTCTCATGAATAGGGTGTGTGTAGCTGCAAAAATTCCTGGGTCTTCTGACCTCTTGCTGGGACTTCGCTAAACTAGTGATTCTCAGAAGTGTAGAGACTTCTAGGAATCTACGAATATGTTCGAGGAGTTTGGTGAGCTCTCACAGAGGAGAAAGCCAGCGTGCTATCTCTGGCAGTAATAAGTATTTCCACTAGGTCTGCTGTGGATGGGTAATGTAGTGTGTTTTTTGTTAACTGTTTGCCAGGAACTGTTTTATATGCATTAAATCATTTAATCTTCGTAATGACCTGTGAGATGCCTCCTGTTACAGAATTCGACCTTATAAATGGGGAAACTGAGGCACAGAGCATTAAATAACCTATCCAAGTTTAAATAGTGACATATATCCAAGCAATTTAGTTGCTAAAGCCACACACATTAATATTTCTGTGACACACTAAGACAAAAATGTACTTTCTGCAAGATGCCTCTTTGATAATGATACCATCTACGTGATGCCTCTGACTTTTTTAGAAGTCAGGTCAAGAGAAGGAAAAAAAAAATAATGAGATGAACCAAAATTCTAAATTGTAGACAGACTACATATAGACTGATTCTTAGAAACCCAAATTGTTTGCTGTGCTTGGAATTTCATTTTAGCAGAATTGTTTGAACTGTCATTCCGTCAGTGGCTCCATGGGAAGAATGGCTGAATGTCAGGAATGGAATGGAATGTGGCAGCAATCCTATCTGAACACACAGACACTACCAGCAGATGAATGCTTCACCTCCTTTTGATAATTTTGAAGACTTTCTGAGAAAGGAGTCATATTATCCAATTACCTCATAATCACAAGGAGCACAATGACGACAAATACGGTGTGCCTCTGTCGACAGGGGTCACCAAACAAGGGAAAAGAAAGATTGGGAGGAAGGGGAGAGCTGAGCTGGTAAACCAGAGGAGACCAAGGACTTAAACTGAAGGTTAAATCATGGGGGATGTGCATGGAACTTATTTGCCTGGCGGGTGGTAGTGGTGATGAGAGATAATACCTGCTGTGCAAACTGGAAACAGTTCTCTCTGGGATCCAGGTTAGAGTCCGTGCTAAGCTCCACTGACCTTTGTAGTTGTGGTGACCTGGATTTGCACAGCACACTTCCACACTCAGCTACTGCATGCTGAGCGAAGTTCTGCTTCTTGCCTGAGGAAAATGACTGAGCTGCTGAGATTCACTCTTCCCTTCTGCCTTTGCTTTTTCCATCTTTCTGGGTAGGCCTGAGAAATACGACACCTAAGGCGGGAGCTTAGTGGAAGCTGGGTTTTGATGAATGTTATATGGCATTTGAATGTGAGTGGTGGCAAAAGAAAGAGCTTCTAGGAGAAAGACCTGTGTTCCACAGGGTTTTTGGGGTCACCCCCGTTGGGTTAGTGAGCTCTTTGTGTATGTGTGTGGGAGGGGGTTGATCCCCTTCTCTGGGACTGGTAAAAAGCAAAGAATGGCAGCAGATGATATCAGACAAGAAAGAGTAGTACTGAGGCTTGGGTCAAGAGCCTTGTCAATATTCCAAGATGATAAATCAAGTGACTAAAGAATGTGCTGTCTTCAATAAGGAGGAATCTAGGGTGATCCCTATAGAGAAATATGGTTGTGAAATTTAAGGGGTGAAAGTGCATACCTAGGTAGGAGATGAAGTAAGAGGCTGGCAACCAGTGATACTTTTACTTTGGAAATGGAGTAAAATCTCTGGCATGGGCTGTGAATTAGACAGTTCCAGGGACAAGCAGTGAAAAAGTGTGATTCTTTTCATGGACAAAAAAAAAAGGACTTCACCCAACTACCATCCCACAAGCTCCTCCATATACACATACTTTGTGCCTATTAGTTGGCTACAAATCCTAACCTTTCAGAGTGACCCTAAAAAGAATGATTGCACTGGGGATTTAGCTCAGTGGTTCTGCCACCTGCCTTGCAAGTGCAAGGGCCTGAGTGCGATCCTGGGTACCAAAAAACAGAATGTTTTGCTATACAATATTGTAGGTATTTGTGGGCCCAGCCAGGGTGAGTGAGAAAAACGGCTGGCTTAGCAGACCCTTCTGAATAGCCTTGCAGAGGTAAGCCAGAGAGATCCAGAATGAGATAAGGAAAACAATCCTCTCATTTGGAACCTGGGACACTTGAATATGGATACCTTGATGTTTACCTTGTCAGAGTCATCAATAGTAGATGTGCTAAGTGTTAGATTGAGCCATATGTGCTGTTAATCTATAATTTCCATGCTCAGAAATGGCAGTTTCATATTGCCAAACCTGATGGACTCCTAAAATATGTGAGATATGCTAGTGGATATTTAACTTGTTGATTGGCAAGAAAGAAATAGCAACTTAGTTTTCTAACAGTGAGCATTCCAAATGCAAGAAGTCCATGAAAAAGTCTTGCAGGGTCTCCTGTTAAAAAATCCTAACTTATTTACCCATTCATTGTAACAGCAACAAAAGGAGTATCTCCTACATATCAGGAACTGTGCTAGCAACAGAATGAAGCAGATTCCTGCCTGAAGGGGCAACACAGAATGGGGTAAAGGAGAGAGATGGTGCGGAGGGGTGGGATCCAGGGAGAACAGAACAGGATGGAGAAGGTGCCGTGAGAGTAGGACTGCAAGGAAGGAAGAAGGCAGACAAGAGAAGGAGGGGTGTGGTTTTAGTTAAAGAAAGTTTTGACATGGGAAGCATAAGTAATAATGAACCAAAGGGTCAAGCATGAAGGAAAGTTCCATACAGAACCAGGTAGAGATGACCATATGATATAAAGAAACCGATTATTATTATTAGTGTGAATATAGGTTTATTAAGTCTACAGAAAGGCATTTTTCAAAGGGCTGCGTTTCCAAGTCAGGCTATATCATATTCATTTTCATATTGCCAGTGTTTTATCAAGGACAGTCCCTGGCAATAACAGATGCTCAGAGATGGTGAATTAAATTGACTACTGAAATACACCACAAATTTTAAAGAACCCCTTCTGAGTCATTAATGGTAGTCCGTGCCTACAATTCCAGCTAGTTGGGAGGCTGGGATAGGAGTTTGGCAAGTTTGAGCCAGATTGGAAAACTTAGTGAGACCCCATCTCAAAAAAAAAACACAAAAAACAAAAAAAAAACACAAAAGCCTTTCTTCCCCTATATCCATCAGTTTGAATTGATGTGGTTTCAGTATTAAAAAAAAAAATGCAACTGTCTCTGGAGGAATGTAGTTATGCAATATTTTAATTGGCGTGTCTAGGTAGATATCAGAAGTATGTTTTCCCTTGAGGACTTCTTCAATTCTTTATTTTAAATGTTTATTATATATTTCCTATTAGCCTGGTGACATAACAGGCCTGCCTGGATCTTAAAAAAATGCCTTCTTCTGCCTTTGGCTAGCCCCGCCAGCTTCTCTCTTCACTTTCGTATAGGAAGACCCCAATACAAGGCAAAGGATGCAGTTAACTTGCAGGAGACTTCAGCAAAGATTCAAAAAACTACCACGATATTCAGGGAAGCTCTAGCTGCTGACCTGGGGAAAGACTAAACTGCACTATGCTACAATATGTAGATGACCTCCTGTGAGCAGGTAAAACCAAGGAAGACTACTGGCAAGGAGCATTAGTCCTCCTCCAATTGCTTCTAGATGCTGGCTACAAAGTATCCTGGAAAAAGGCCCAGATATATTTGGCCTTCTGTTCAGTACCTAGGATTCATCATCACCAAAGGACACTGATTCCTGGGGCCTGAGAGAAAACAGGTCACCTACTCTTTCCCCAGGCCAACAAAAAGAAACTTCGTTGTTTTCTGGGGGCAGCAGGATTCTGCAGGATTTGGATACCTGGGTTTGCTAAAAAGCCAAGCCCATTAGTGCTGCCCTCACTGGACCAGAAAGCCAGCCCCTAAAAAGGGATGCTCAACAGCAATCTGTTTTAAATGGCTACTCATCAGCACCCCTGTGCTGGGATTACCAGATGTAAGCCAAAAATTCAGTCTCTGTTCATGAAAAAAATCATGTAGCCCTGGGAGTCCTGACACAAACTATAGGGCCCTGGCAGAGGCTAGTGGCCTACCTGTCCAAACAATTGGACACTGTGGTGGCCAGATGGCTCCCCTGCCTCTGTCCTCTCACGGCAACTGTTACTCTCATCAAGGAGGTAGACAAACTGACCTTGGGACAAAGCCTCTGAGTAAAAGTCCTCCACTCGGTTATGACTCTGATGAACAACCAAGGACCATAAATAGCTTTCAAATGTCAGAATGGCCCAATATCAGGGGCTACTCTGTGAAAATCCCAGTGTCACCCTGGAAACTGTGTGGACTTTAAACCCAGCCACCTTTCTGCCTGCTGAAGAGGGCCAACCAGACCGTGGCCATGAAGTCACTGGCAAACTGTTCTCCGGCCGACCTGACCTCACCAAAAAGCCAAAGCCTCAACTAGATGCTACCCCGTTGACTGATGGAAGGAGCTTCATGCAAGATGTAAAATGGCTGTCAGGGTATGCAGTAACTATCACAGACCAGGTTACAGAGGCAGCTCAGCAGATAGAGCTTCCCGAATATCGTGGGGTAGTTTTTGAATGTTTGAGGAAGTCTCCTCCAAGTAAACTGCATCCTTTCCCTTGTATTGAGGTCTTCCCATTTGAAAATGAAGAGCAGCTGGCTTAGGGGGGCTAGCCAAAGGCAGAATGGTCAGCACAGGGAGCACAGCTCTGGGACCTCCCTCATCAGAGCCCTCTGATGGGCTTGAGGAAAGACTGTCAATATTAGTACTGACTCAAGGTATGCCTTTGCCACTGTTCAGAGTCATGGGGTAATATACAAAGAGAGAAGACTTTTAACCACAGGGAGAAAAGAAATTAAAAATAAAAAGAGATACTCCAACTCTTAGAAACAGTCTGGGAACCCAAACAAGGTGGCCACCATGCACTGCCAAGGACACCAATGAGGACAAGAGCTTATCACAGAAGGAAACCAGTTGGCTGACTGGGCAACTAAAGAAGCTGCTTAACAGACTAGACCCATTGTCCTTGCACCCTTGCAAATTTTCAAAGTTGGTCATATTCGATATCCAGAAACCAGGCCTACAGATGAATGACTTTTTGCTGAAGAAAAGGCCTACATGAAAGTTTATAAAATTTTACCTTAGGACTGTCTTGAACCACTGTTTACACTTCCAGGTGCAGGTGGTTGCTATTCACTAGAAGAAAATCTATGGGCCCAAGAACAGAGAGTCCTCAGTATGGGATCAGGCCTCTATTCCTTGCCAAATACCATAATCTTTATAACATCTCACAGTGCATGAGTTTTGGAAACTCATGAAAAGATCCACCTAGGAAAAACAAAGCTAGAAAATCTCTTAAAGATATATTACTATATTATAAGTCTCCCCTCACTGTGTTACAGTCTGCTCAAGATGTAAAACCTGCACTCCACAACAAGCCTTTCCATAGACCCCTGCCACCTCCAGGAATTCAGCCTATAGGCATATCACCATTTGAAGACTTACAAGTAGACTTTACTGAGATGAAACCCAGTTTTAGAAATACCTGTGGTCATAGTCTGTACTTACTCTGGTTAGGTCAAAGCCAAATCGACCAGGACAGAAAGAACCTAGGAAGTTGTTCAACTCCTCCTCAGAGAAGTCATTCTTTGATATGGACTCCCCTTGTCAATTGAAAGTGACAATGGGCCTGCCTTTGTGTTTGAAGCCGCCCAAGGCCTCTCTAAAGATTAAATGGAATCTGCACACAGCATAGACCACAAAGTTCAGGGAGAGTAGAACACATGAGTTGAACCCTTGAAACAATCTTGGCCAAGTATTGCCAAGAAACAGGAGCAGAGTAGCTACATAGGTTGCCTCTGGCCCTGCTCAGAGTAGTCAGGTGTACACTTAGACTCTCAGGTTAATTCCCCTATAAAGTAATGTTTGGAAGACCTCTCCCAATCATTGGGCATTTTAGAAGAGATGTTAGGCAACTAGGACATAATTATGTAGCCTGAGAGTTACAAACATTAGGCAAAGTCTTTCCACAGATTAACAAAACTGTTTTTAAAAGAACTGCCATTCCTATGGGTAATCCAGCACATCCCTTTCAGCCAGGAGATTCAGTTTGGGTAAAAGATTGAAAAAAGACACTGCTCCAACCTATGTGGCTAGGGCCTTATACTGTTGTGCTTGTTATCTCCATTACTGTCAGAGTCACAGGTATGACTCCATGAGTCCATTATCCTGGAGTGAAAAAGGCCTAACCTGCAGGGGCCTCAGACACCTGGACTACATACCTGGACCCCAAGAACCCCCTCAGGACTCCACTCAGGACCCGACTTGACTCAGGACTCAATCTGACCTTGGAGACATCAGCAGCAGACATCAGCCCCACTCTAACTCCCACTGGGAGCTAACTAGTCTATGCACAACCAAAGCCTAAGGACACCATTCACAGGACACTGTAAATCACCTCATTGACTGTTATCATTATCCCTGGTTTCTAGACCTCCTTGAATTGCTTACCTTAATTTCTGCTGTGAGCCTTTCTACAGTTGTCCTGGCAGACTAGACAACTGTCTGTAGAAGTCTCCTAGCCTTTGTCTTTATCATTAGTATAGGGTGTTCTCTGTCTCCTTTAAGGATAAGTTGTTCACATCTGACCTAATTGCTAATGGCCAGCACCAATAACCTGATGCTGTAGCAGCCAACTTACAGTCCACAGTATGGCAGCTCTTAGTGGTACAGCAAGATCAGGCCTAGAAGAATCAAGAACATACCCAGAGATTGGAGACAATTTTATTATGCCTGCGGACTGCAGAGATTTTTCCACAAAGCGATCAGCCTGGAGCTGGCAGTGAATGGGGTTATATGGGCTATATGGGGGGGATACAGAAGCAAGGCACTTATCATCAGTTCAAGGCATTAGGAAGTTACATTCAGTTTACATGATTTGATAGAAAAGTACACTGGATACAGACCCTTCCTGAGAACAAAGGACAATGAAGGAGGCCATATGCTAGCTGTGGGAAGCGGGTATGAGCTGGGGGTGTTTCTTTGTCCATTAGGTCAGCTAGCCCCAGGAGAAACTTTTTTTTTGCTCAGAAATTGTTTTCTGGCTCAATGTTACTATTTGTGCCCATGGTGACACTCTTAGAACATGATGGCCCAGACCCACTATTCCTTTACCTCCCTAACATCCTAGAGCCGGTCCGAGTCTCATTGAACCTGTCCCACCCCAGTGTCGCAGAAGTCTGTGGATTATACCTTTCCATTTCCTAGGCCTTTATGTAGGCCACCCCTGTCTTACCCAGGTTTGAACATTGTCCACATCAGCATATCATCCTGTTATAGGTCTTATAAATCCACCTTCTACTAAGGTCCCTGCTTCACTCAGAGAGGCCACAACACACAGACCTATATTCGGTCCTAGCTCTACTGATGTTAAGTTCACCTTCCAACCTTCCTCTGTACAAAGTAGCCCTCCCCTCCAGAGGACCTCTGCTCCTCTGCTGTCTTGGGGCCTCCCAAGGCATTGGGAAATCTAATGCCCTCTAACTTTAATTTCACCTTAATCTTATACTCTCCCCAAGAACGTCTTAATATATAGGCTGACTCAGGAACTTACAATGCTGCCTCACTGGCCAGCCCAGACTGGATACCTTCCAGATGATCGGTGTGGAGTCCCACTTCTGAAAAGGATATGAACTCCCTAACCTAAGGGATTTCTTCTGGGGAACCACAGCAGCCTCAACTCTTTCCGCCTGCTTGCTTTTACCCAATCTCAAATGCTCACAAGAGGGCTTACTAATTGATACAAACAGGTTCCTCTTACACTAGGACTACCCAGGGGCTACCCAACAGACTCACACATGGCAGGTACCCCCTCTTACAGGAGCAGCCCTGGCCTTCATATTCAGTGCATGGAAAGGAGATAAAGGAGCCACTGTACATCACTACAGCGTCCACAACCATTTTTGTCTGTCCTTTTCTGGCATTTTCTGGCTCAGCAGTACTTCTGCCTATCTGTGCCTCTCTGCTAACTGGACAGAAGCCTGCACCCTTGTCTATCTTAGCCCCAAGATAGACATTGCCCCTGGGAACACTGAACTCCCAATCTCAGTCTAGGCTCATACTTGACAATGCAGAGCTCCCTTCCTGATACCCCTGATAGTAAGCTTAGGAGTAGCTTCAGGGCTTAGGGCCAGAGTCACAGGCCTAACCACTCATAACCTCACCTACCAGTCACTCTCTCAGGAGTTAACCAATAGCTTAAATCTCTAATTTTATAATAGACCTACAAAAACAAATAGACTCTCTAGTTGCAATCACTCTTCAAAACTGTTGCATCTTAGACTAACAGCAGAAAAAGGGGGTACCTGTACCTAAGTAAACAGATAAGTATCTAAGTATCTAAGTGCTGTTTCTAAGTGAACAGAACAGGGTTCATTCATGAAGCTGTTAAAGGTCTCAGAGAGAGAGAGAGAGAGAGAGAGAGAGAGAGCTACCAAACTCGGGGAAGTAGTTGGTTCTGGAGTTTCTCCTGGGATAACTGGACAACAGAGTTTCTACAAGACAAGGTTCAGGCTCTCACAAGACAGTCAGTATGTCAATAACTGGTGAGCGATCACCTAAACTACAACTCTGTAGATATTAGTGATGCCCTATTGAGGCTATCTCTAAATGGGATAAAAGGGGGAAATGATAAAGAAATAGAGCACAATAGCATATGGCCTTTGCCCTCATGTGTTTTTTGTTTTGTTTTGTTTTTCCTTCCATAAGATGTTCTGTGGCAGAAAAGTAACCATTTGGGTTGAACAGTGTTCCTATCCAATGTATCAAAATGTTCTTTGACTGTTCCTACTGCACAATAGTGCTCAATGTATCAAAAGTTTTTTGTTCAAACAATGTAACTGTTAGTAGCTGATGTTTCTACCCACGTTTCCCCACTTCTACCTGTGTCTCCACCCTAAAAAGTTCTTCTCAACTTCCTTTCTCCAACTGTATATGAACAGACTCTCACTGCAACTTGGTCCTCAGAATTCATAGTGGGCAAACTCCTCTAAGCCAGCTGGCAAATAAAAGGTCTTCCTCCATCACTTCAAGTAACTTCTGGATTCTCGACTCTTCACATTGCTATAGCTGTAACACTTAGCTGTTACACAGAGCTGTAGCGCTTGGCTGTGACACTGAGCTATTCTGCTTTTCCACAACATTATAGCCAAGTAACTACATAACTGCGGGAGGGCAATGAAACAGTGCAGTAATCATTTTCCCATTAGTACCAGCTACACTAATACCAACACAGAACAATGAACATTCTGAAACTCATGTTTAGGCTATAACCTGTGCAAGTCCTGCCTGAGTAGGTGAATGCACGGCATGGGAGGAATGAGCAATGATGGAGTGGTGGGCAGCAAGCATGCTGAATTCTAACTGTATTTGTGGGGCATCAGCCATATTGGGTGGGATGCCAGTGAGAGAGCTTAACATCAGGTTTTTGATTGCCACTAAGCTAGCCAGCCCCCAGCCAAACACCACTTAATTCAGCTGTTCTTTCTTTGGGCCCCAGAAAGTCAGCTTTGAGTGGGAGAAAAGCTACAGCAGTAATAACACAGCAGGCAAAGTCCTTTGCGTTTATATCTTTTTTATTCCGCCTATTACTAGGCAACCATTCTTTGTGCTCAAACCCACACAGCTTCACACATTGTAACACCTTATCTTTTGAAGGAAAGCTCTGGTTTGAAATATACTAGAATATATCCATCCTGTTTATTTGTGTTTAGGTCAACCTTCATCCTTATTTACAGACCTCCCCTCTGTGTTCTCATTGCATCCTATTATAGCATGGATCACAAACTTAATTGCAATTACAAGCACTTGTCCCTTTCTCCTTCTTGGACAGTGAGCTCTTGAGGACAGATACTGTGTAGCCACATCCCAAGCACCCAGCACAGTACCCAATGACAAGGACTGTTGGATGAATGAATTAATGAATGAGCCAGTGTTTTCCCTGAAATTCAAGCCTTGGTGGTTAAAATATGATTATTTGGTTTGTTTGAATAGACTGGGCCAGGAAGAATTAGGAAGCATGTAAGATTAGAAACTCCATGCACCAGCCTCTCTGATGAAAGAGGTCTATTGTGTATGAGTAGGTACCTGGTGCCAGCTGTGAATCAAGGTAATTTTCCTCTGCTGGCTAGGAAAGTCACATGTTAGAGACTTAGTGGTCTCAACATCAGAATCACACTAAGCAAAATGACTCTTTATTGAATAGGCAGAGAAGAGGAGCTCTCTGTGAGTAACTTTAAATTACATTCCCTTGCCTGCTACAAGTACTCTTGTTCAAATGATTTATTGTGGGGCTGGAGATGTAGCTGAGTGGAGCACCACCCACCTTGCAAGCACAAGGTCATGAGTTCGATCCCTGGTACCAAACAAAAACAAAAACTAATGGTTTATCATGTGCGTGCTCTCAGGAGAAAAGGAATGAGAGGACCTCAATAGGCAGGAAGGAATCCAGATAAAAGCACACTGGTGACAAGCAGCCATCTGACCACCATAGACTGTAAAATCGGCTCCACTTTGAGGCAGTAAGTTCTTCAGATTTATTTATCTGTATGAGTCAATCAATGATTGTGAACTATCATAGGACAGAAATCATAATCTTCTAGTGAGCACAGCACTTATTTTATTGGGGGAAAATCTATGGAGAAGGAGGCAAATGTGAGCTGTTGGCACTAAACAACATGGCTGGTAGAAGTGGTCTGGGCCAGGCACCAACACCATGCATAGAGCTGCCTGGTGTGAAATAATGTCTATGATAGCAAGTGCTACCATTTAATAAGCACCTACTACATACTGAGTGCTGTGCTAAATTGTGTGTGTGTGTCTGCGTGCACAAGTGTATTTGTGTTGTATATTTCTTAGAATACACCTACTAGAGAAGTAGGTAATATACTATCATTTACATTGGACCTGTGAAGAATCTTAGAAAACACCATATTTCCTGCTTAGGTTCCTGCTTAGGATATTTCCTTTCAGGAAGATTTCACACATTTGTTCAATTCATGAACTTCACTGATGTTTTTTGAGCACTATGACATGTCACATCTACGCCAGAACCTGGGTACACATTAGTGAACTTGTACTCTTGGACCCTGACCTCAAAGAATGGGACTGTAAGTGTCAGGCTCGGATCTAATATCCATGTAACACAATAAAAAATATTGTTTGGATACCTCCTGTGTACACTCTGATCCAGCAGGCCTTGACCAGGAAAGTGCCCTAACTCCATTTCTCTGTAAAACTCTTGAATTTGTCACACAAAATTGCCACTGGCCTAGTAAACCCTCTTCCTGATTATCTTGTACAGACCAAATACCTGCAGGCTCTTTCCTTGTGCATGGAGGAGTTTGAATTTGGTGATCTCTAAATTCTCTTCTAGGTATCACATCCTAGGATTCCTGCAGCTGACCGTCCATCCAACAGTGCTCACAGCTATACCTTCATTGGAGACTACGATGGTCTGCTTTATGTGTCACTTTGACTAGTCTGTAGCCAGTAAATCAAGTGCTAATCTAGGTGTTGCATGATTCATATATTTTGTGTATCACTTAACTTTAAGTGTTATTATCCTCAATAATTTGGGCATGCCTCATTCAATCAATGAAAATCCTAAGAAGCAAAAACAAGGTTTCTCTGAGCAAGATATTCCACCTCTGGCATTAAGCTTTAGCTTCATCTCCAGCATGGGAGTTTTCAGGCTGCCAGCCTGCCCTCTCCATTTCAGATTTGTCAGATGCCCCCATGAGCACTTATGCCAATTTCTTGAAATAAATCTTTCAAAATCTCTTTTTTCTATATGTCTATATATTCATAAGTATAGATACAGATATTTCTTTCTGGTTCTGTTTCTTCAGGGAACCCTGAATGACACAGGGAACTACCATGTGATTTTCTTCTTATATCTTCTAGTGTGTTTGGTTCTATTTTCTCTTGATTGCTAGTAGGCACACAAAGCCTGTGATTAAAGCATCAATAAAACAAGGGCACAGAAAGGTGCAGTAAGTTCATTTTCAATTCAGTGAACTTATCCAGGCTTTTGCAATCAGAAAATCTATGATTTTTACATACATGTAAGGTCTGTTCTTTATTTTGATCTGGGCATATGTAAGGAGGACCATAATCTTGGATAGTGCTTCTTAAATTAGTAATCTAGATCTGTAGATCCTCAGTAGAACGTAAGCTCCATGAGATAAGAAGTCTTGATTTCTTTGCAAATCTTTAGTATCCAAAATGATGTTTAACAGAGAAGTACATTTATAAGATGCGCTGGATCACTCTATTATTTTTCCTTTATTCCTACTCCAGCTTATGTTACCTCTGAGAACTGGGAAATAGGCTCAGAGAAATGTAGGTTTGTGTGTTTTTAAGCAAATGGATTTACCATCTCCAAGGGAAAGGCTGCTTCCTCAGGGTGGCTGGAGATTTATTATCTGGAAAGCATTCCAGAGACCAGCCTTTCTATTGTTTGTGTTCTTTAGTAGGTTGCTGGGAGTCCAGATGACTGCTGTGCACCAGGCTTTGCAAGCATTTTAAAAGAGATTCATTTTCACAATTGCACGTAGACAGGCTGTCCCAGCAGCAAGCACTGCCTGCAGCTGGAGGGACTATGAAAGACTTTTGCTGAGACTGATAGTTCTGCTGTGATATATAAACCACAGGTGTCCAAAGACTCTGAGTTTATAGACCCCTGGCTCTTGGTCCCTGAATTATGAACATCCTTGATAGAGAAATTATGGAGAGGTCAAAGTCCTCAAGCAAATCAAGATCCTTAAGCTTCAGGCGAGAGTCTATCAACTTGCAAGAATACATAAGTAGATTGTTAAGATGACAAAGGAGAAACTTCAGGTTGAACCCAGCTTGTGATGAGAAAGTTCCATTAACTTTAGTTAACCTGGCTTCCCTCATCTTCAACAGAGGACAGGCACAAGAAGCGATGCAGCCTGACATCTTGGAAGTAGAAAATAGAGCCCGGGGGATATGCATGGGTTAGAAAAAGAAGATTGAGAAAATCATATTAAGTGGGAGTGCAGACTGGTGCAACCACTATGGAAATCAATATAGAGATACCTCAAAGAGCTGGAATTAGAGATTCCATTTGACCCAGCCATCCCTCTGCTGGGTATCTTTCCAAAAGAATTAAAAGAATCATATCACAGTGATACGTGTGCATCTACATTTATAGCAGCACAGTTTGTAATAGCTAAAACTTGGAAACAGCCCATTTGCTCATCAATTTGAAACTGGATAAAGAAGATTGGTTTTTCTATAAAATGGAATACTACTCAGCCATAAAGAATGAGAAATTAGACTCATTCATAGGAAAATGGATACATATTGAGGATATACTCTTAATTGAAATAAATAAGTCACACATGTATAAATACCGAATAGTTTCTCTGGTATGAAAAACTATAATAGTACATAAGATCCTAATGGTATAATTGATAATGTGAAATAGGAAGAAAAGAGCTAAAGGTGTAGGGAAAGTGGGAAGGGTAGGGGAAAGGAAATAAAGGAAAAGAAAAAAACATGAGAAAATGAAAAAATGGAAATAAAGTATTTGTAAATAGGGAAGGGAGGAGGCAGTGAAGGGAGGGCAGGAGTAAGGGGAAAAAATGAGATCCAAGATTTATCATGTAAAGGTACAAGTTCCCAGTGACGAATGTAACTGTTCTGTATACCTAAAAAGTACCAATAAACTCAATGAGGAAAAAAAAAAGAAAATCATTTTAAAAGAACAGTTATGTATAGGAGAACCTAAAAAGAACTGAAGAAACAAAAAGGGCAATGTAAGAATGGAGAAGACTCTATTACCTAAGTGTCCTGGGCACTTTTCTTCCAGCCCCCCTAATGCTGCCACTGGCCTTTCCTTCAGTCAGTCCCCTCCACGTGGCCAGAGTGAGTCTCTTCATGTGCTCTTTTCACTTAAGGCCCACATTTTCCACAGCAGACTCGGAACCTTCCAGAACAAGTCCAAGACTCTCTCCAGTTTCATGCTCTCACTATGGTGACCTCTTATGTTCTCTGATCACATAGAAAGATTTTACATTCTTTCAACTGTGCCATGTTCTCCCAACTCCGGGCTTGAAATGCCCTTAGCAAACCTTGCCTTGCTCACCAACATTTCAAGACCCAGCTCAGATCTGGGTTCTGACTCCTCATGCTGAGTCCATCAGTCCTCTAGTGCTGTCCTCATGCACCTTACTATCTAGGAACCATCATATTCTCATTATATGTGTAGTGCACTCAGACTTTAATTCTCACCAAACTGAGCTCCTCAAAACCACCAAAAAAATGGCCTTTTCTTTTTAAAAAACTTTAGGTATCTGGTTGGGTACTTGTTAGTTAGTAGGACCTCAATAAATGGAGTTGGATAAATGAACGAAGCAATCAGCTGAGACTTGTATCTATAAGCCTGACCTCCAATTCACACTCAGGTATTGCTCTCGTTCATTCTCCATTTGATGCCATCTGAAAATCATGCTCATTAGTATGCCCAACACCACTGCCTCATGGTCCCCATAGACACCTGTGTCTTGCACCCACCCGCATGTTGTAGGAAATAGCCTCCTAAAATTGTGTAGCATCTAGAACCAAGCAATGAATATAAAGCATCTGATAAGTACTGCTTTATTATGTTGATGGCTTGTGATAAATTCCTACAATTCCAGTCTCTGTTTTTTAAAAAGAGAGATAATGGTGCCCAGGGTCAAAGGGTGGTCTGAATTCCCAGAAAATTGTTAATGTGGCAGGGCCATGGATCGATTCAATCCTTCCTGCAGTCATTCTCCACCCATGGCTGGTGGGTGGCCTTCAGAAGCACAAGGATCTACTGCCCAACCCTGTTTGGGGAGGGCCTGATTAGTGACCACCCTGAAGTCAGGTGCAGCCCCCTGGCCAAGAGGGAAACAAGAACCATGCTGTGACACTGCTCTCCGGCCTCCAAAGACTCACATGGGGAGGGCCTCCGCTTCAGAATAGACTCATTCGTGCATAATTCAGCTCGGATCAGCATTCAGAACAAACAACAACAGATGACAGCTTTTCACTGTTGCTGTAGCTCCGTGAGCAAGACTGTCTACAAAATTAGAGGATAATCACTGTCTACAGTCAGAGGAGAAGAAGTGTCAGAAGGAGGCCAGCACAAGTGGTGACCTGGTGGGTAATTTATTAGATGTTGAGAGGCTACTTTCCTCTCTCTAGGTCTTTGTGAGAGAAACATGCAAATGCCACAAGTATACCCTAGGGAGCCACAGGGTGGCAGGAGCCCAGGATTCAGGAACATAATTGCCTTTTATTTCCTCTGATTCAGGCTTTTTCAAATCTTTTGGCTCTCGAGGCATCCTGCAGCAGGAGAGTGCTCAGTGCTACACACTGCAGCGTGTTTCTGCTATCACTGCAGGGTGGAGTAGTGGTAGGAGTGGGGTAAGGGCCTCTCACCCTGCCCCTCTTCAGGGCCTCGGGGCCTATAATAGTAGCTCTTTGGACACAGCCCTTGCTGGCATTCCTGCTAAGCTCTTGGGGGTGCCAACCACGTCTCCTACATTCCAGGCTGATTTTTTTCCTAGGCTCTGCACCTGTGGGAGACTTGCAAGGTGAGATAAACAAGGAGTACTCTTGAGAAAAATCAATTTAGCCTTCTTAGGAGAGAAGAGTGAGGCTTTGGGGCTTTTGTAGGACTCTGAATGAACAGTCATCCATCCACCCACCCATCCAATAAAGTCCTCTTGCACTCACTCTGCTCAAAGGATGGGGGGATTTTGCCCTGAGGTAGCTCATAGCAAAGAGAAGAAATACAGCCTAAAAACAAGGTGAGGTGCCTTGAGGAGAAAAGATCACTCTTCTCTACTGTCAGAACCCCTAAGGAGACAAGGAGATAGATACTCACAGACTCTCCAGGGACAAAGCATCAGCCTACATATGTGGTTCAGTTTTCCAGGCAGATTATCTGCTGCCAGTGTTTGGTCTTAGAGAAGGGATTCTAAAACCTAGAATGACTAGCAAAAGCTAGTGGCTAGCAAGGTCCTTGCCTTCTCCCAAGCTCCACTGATCAATACACCCCAATTCTTTCCAGTATCATAGCCATACCCAGCCTTTCAGCTCTTTGACATACTAGGATATTTCTACCTATGCTGTGTATCCTTGTGCTCTGTCTTCCAGGGCCTGGTCTGCTTGAGGAGGCCTCAACAGCTTCCAACGTCCCCTTATCTAGAGATCTCTGGGCAGACTGGACCCCCTGCGTCACTGTTTCCTACACACATCTTCCTTGCCCTTACATCCCAGAATGTGCACGTGGTCACAGGGCAAAGAGTGAGATCTACTTTAACAGCTCACTCATCCATGCATCTCCAGTGTCTACAACAAAAGCAATGAAATCTTTTGAAAAGCAATCTGTGTTGGGTGTTGCAGTATCTTCTAGTCAGAATATTCTTTCTTATATCTCTCTCATTTTCATTCATTCATTCATTCAATTTCAGACATTTATTGAGCACCTACTGTTTGTTAAAAATTATAATCAGTTCATCTGCCATAGTTTCTTCTCTTAATCTTCTAAACTAGTATCTTAAAATTGCCTTTGTGAGGTATACTAATAGTGTGCAATCAAGTCATGGGGTGAATTGCAGAAAAATCATTGTATTATATATTTATATGAGTGATTTTTTTATTGAATTTATTGGTACATACTAGGTAGACAGTACAGTTACATTCATTACTGGGATCTTGTACCTTTACATGCCAGGTCTTGTTTCTCATTTTTCCCCCTTGTCCCCCCCCTCCCTTCACCCCCTCCTCCCCTCCCTACCAACACTTTATTTCCATTTTCAAATTTAATTTAATTTATTGGTACATTCTAGGTAGACAGTACAGTTACATTCATTACTGGGATCTTGTACCTTTACATGCCAGGTCTTGGTTCTCATTTTTCCCCCTTGTCCCCCCCCTCCCTTCACCCCCTCCTCCCCTCCCTACCAACACTTTATTTCCATTTTCAAATTTTCTCACATTTTTTTTCCCTTTCCCTTATTCTCCTTCCCCTACCCTTCCCACTGTCCCTACACCTTTAGCCCTTTTCTTCCTATTTCACATTGCTAATTATCCCGTTGGGATCTTGAGTACTATTTTAGTTTTCACGAGTGATTTTTTTTTAAAGAAAACCCTTTGTTCAAGCTCACGTGTGGCTGAGTAAGTAGAGTCACGCTCATTTCTAGACTGGGGAACTGTGGGAAGCAACACAGCTCAAAACTCCAAGCTCTGTGTTTTCTTGGGCGGCAGCATATCATTCACAGGCTCCTCACTGCACTTGAAATAGGGATGGGTGAAAAACGGCATCAGTTCCTCTCAAAGACTTGTAAGTGGCAGTCACCCTCTCCTCAGTGTGACTATTCCTCTGTGTATGAATTTCTTTTCTTCCTCTCTCAGTTTGCTATCTTTTTCTCCCTTCCTATTCCCTCCTGTTGACTTTACCCTTTTGAACAAATATAGCCTTGGGCATTGCTTAGCATCTGCCACTGGGCTCTAGAAAGCTTTGCTCCCCTTTTGTTCCTTGGATTGAACCCAGATTTCAGAGTATAACGTGGAGAAGGGGCAAGAAGGACAGAACTGGCCCAGCCTCTGTGTCCCGCTGCTACTTACTGTTCCATTCCACACTAGACCCTCTGAATTGAACCACTATTTCAGGCCTGGGCCACAAATAAGGAAGGACCCAGAAAAGGGACACTGTTGTTTGTTCTGGTTTAAGCAGAAAAGCTAACCATATGCTCAGCTTTATACAGGTTCCACAAGAGACCTGGGAACAGAGGCTGAGCTCTGATTTCCTTCACACTGGTACAAAGCCAGAGACCAGAAACAGAAGGGCGGCACTTGTTTTTCACCCAAATGCATGCAGGAGAATTTTCCCAGCCCAGCATCAGCTTCCTGAACCCTGCTCAGGAAGCAGAGAATCTTGACTGATGCTGATTTATTAGAGCAGAGGAGAAAAAGAAATGGCAGCCTTAAAGGTCAAGGCAGGAGAAGTGTAGCCTGCCTGGAAGACAGCCCAGATAGTCTCTGGGTAGAACACACAAGTGGGCTTCTCAGGCCTGGAGGGACCAGAAGCCAATTCAAGTAGGAGGTGTCAGAAATGTAAAGTCTGTTATATACACTGTATACTCACCACATTAAAAATGTCACAAATAAGGCAGGGAAGAATGCAAGGAGAAGGGAGCCTTCTGTTTTGTGGGAGGCAGGTTATAAAATGTTAGAAGCACAAGTTTGCTCTCATGTGTCTATGGCAAGTCCAATCTGCAGGCTGCTGGAACCCAGGAGAACTCACGAGAACATGACATCTGGGAGCCTAATGCCACTCCACAGAATTCTTCTCATGTTCTAGTGGACTCTCCTGCAGCTACAGCAAGAGCAATTTGGAGAGCAAGTCAATCTAGCCATGCCCAATACAAGTGAGTTTCCAAAGACAGGGTTTGTCAGGCTGACAGCTGAGGAGGAGTCACTGGGCCTGCATCTGCTCAGAGAGGCCTGTGAGGTGCACAAGAAAACTTGAAGCTTGCTTCAACTTTGCAATGTTTCTAAAGATGCTGAGTCCTGATCTCGATTCCTTATCTATGCTGTCCTGCTACATGGCCTTCCTGGGTTTATAGGAGATGAAATGATTCCAACCTGAAGAACCCTATCATTATTTCAGCTGGATTCGTGATATTCTGGTCCACTGGCTTAAAAGGGACAAAGTCCCACCTAGAAAAGTACAGCTACCAGTCTTAGAAGGAACCTGTTTGTGTTGAAAGCCAGCACTATACAAGAAGCACTCTGGGGAGGTGGGAACCAGACCATGGCCTTGTTTTGATTCCTGAGGAGGGAATCTGAGTACACATGTTTCTTGAGGATATGATCCTAGGGAACACTGTGTGGACTGAGGACGTAAGACACAAGAGGGAAAAGCCAATAATAAAAGGTGCATTGATATATAGGATATGACTGAGAGCTCACCCACACACAAAAGACTTAAGAGACTGCCAAAAACACTGCAATTTTCCTACAAATGGGGAGAAAAAAAGCTGAGTTTTTTGGGTTTTTTTTTTTTTTTTACCAGCTCCATTCTTACTGGTGAAGAATTGATCGAGGCATCTTTAATTTTGAGTCTCCCCTGGACTGCTCTCTGTTGGGCCTCAACAAATTCCTTGTGGCCAGAATGGACCTCCAGGCTGAGATGTTAAAGCTGGATGATGTATCCATGAAGCTGCAGATGCTTTCCAAGAAAATCTGCATCATCCACCCATTCACCTATTCACCCATCCATCCATCACCCATCCATCCATCTATCTGTGACAGCCATTGTGGTAAGAACCACCCCTCCTGCCCAGTGCCTATGTGTGTGCACAAGTGCACCTGCACACACTCACACACTGACATGCTGATCCCCCTCCCGCTCTTTCGCACTCTCCTCCTGCATCCTCGTAAACAGAAAGCTCCTAGAGACAGGTCTGCTGAGCAGTGTGGCTTCACCTTGCCACCCAAACAGGTGGAAACAGCACCCGCAGCTTCCTAGTGCCTGACTACTCATTGTAAATCCAGGCCAGCTCTTAACTTCTGCCCAGCTGGAAGGGCTGAGACTTGCTTTGGCTGTTTTGTGTAAGTCTTGCTAAAAAGCAACGTGGAATAATGGAAAAAAAACTGGAGCAGATGTGAGAAATTTGAGGTATCATGTCTCAAGCCCACTCAAAATTTATTTAGTTGGCTCTAAGGAAGTTAACTAAACTTTCTGGAACTTAGTTTTGCTGTTAGCGAAATTAGAGTAACAAAGCCGGCCATATGTACTCTGAGTTGAAGAAAGGCTCAGAGGAGCCAATTTGTGTACCTTGAAGCACTTCAAGGGTTAAAAAGTGCTCCTTGTGGAGCCTGATCAGGCTCAGCCTGAGCCTACTAACATTGAGTTTAGGGAAACAGGGCATTGGTTACTTGCCTGTAAAAGCCTTCCTTCCCCGTTCCAAGCCAGTGCCATTACTGGTCCTTATTAATATATGGGAAGTGTGTTGCCTCTTCCACCATTCTGTCCTGGGAGCACAGAATGTCCTCGGATCTAGGTCTTTCTTTACAACAGGTCCAGGCAGACCAGACTGGGACCTGACCAACTGGAGGCACACAGGAAATCCTCTTGGGATGGCACATTAGGCTTCTTTTCTGTTTAGGGTACGCCAGACTCCCCAGTCTCTTACTTTTCTTAAACAGACAATTTTTGAATCACTATAGAAAGTAGTGCATGGAGCAATGCTACTTCCCTAAAATCTTAATAGAAGCTAGTGAGGGCACTAGCAACTGTGCTTAGTAGTGTCATTAAACCCTATGTGATATCAACAGAGAAGCAAGTGTTGGCTAAACCTGACCCCTCTAGCTAAATCCATGTATGCTTGCCAGTAATCTGGGAAAGGATAAAGGAAGAACATGGAGCCCAAGAGTTTAAAAAGAAAACTTTGTTCTGAAAAAGGACATCACACAATAGATACTAGGGATAATGTTCAAGTCCCCCTAAAGTCATAACAATGCTAACAATGCCCATTATAATATTCTCTGTGGGCCCAGCCTACACATCTTGAGGGAAAAATGCCACAGAGGGGTGCTGAGCCTTTGTACAACAGCTCAAAAAGAAAAGACCTTATCATCCTCCAGTTCAACACCATAAACACAGTGAAGACAAAGTGATTCTAGGACAGAGAGTAGGTGCAAAAGAGGCTTGGGGAAATGCCGCACAGTTCCCAGAAGAGATTCCCACATAAACCTGAAAAATACTGTGCTAATGGACAGAAACTACTGTTTGTCCTCCCTTTAAAGCCAAATACTATCCTCCACCTGGAACAAAGTTGTTCTTGGTACTTGGAAGCCAATGTGAGGAGGGAATCCAAACATGATGCCTGAGAAAGTAATCCATAAGAAATCTGAAGGCAGGGACATTGAGAAAAACAACAAAGAAAAATGGATGAGTGATAGGAACAAAGATTAACTGTACCAGAGGAGGTGGCACTTTGGTTCTTAAAACAGGAGTGGGAAGAAGTCAGAAGTGGGGCTGGATCAGCTGAGTGGCAGACATATGTCTCCTTTACCTCCGCTCTGAGGACTCCAAGAAAGGTACCTGGCCAGCTCCATGGAGGTCCCAGCACAAGCTGCTAAAAGCTGAGGCCCCAGTCCTGCTGCCTCCTTGCATGAATCCTGGAAGGACACCCCATCCAAAGCAGCAAGGTTCATCTCATGATACAAAAACTCTTCCCTTGTGAACAACTGATATGGCTGGTGTCTAGATGTCCTCCCAAAGCCTCACACCCTCATAGGTGGGGTTTTTGGGAGGTGGCTGGATCATGGATGTGTGATGCTGGATTAAAGTTGTGATACTGAGATTAAGCGGGGGAGATAACTAGATTAGTTTAGCATAGTTCTGGGTGTGGATAATAGAAGCCCAACCTTGGGCATGGATGGCACCACCTTCAAGGCTTGTAGTCTGAATGACATAAAAGGGGGAGGCTTGCTGCTGCTGCTGCTCTGCCATGAACTGTCTCTCCTCTTCTCTGCCACTCTGCCTTGGAATCAGCTATGGTCTGAAACCTACAAACTGTGAGAAAAAAATATGCCTTTCTTCCTTTGGCTTGTAGGAGACAGAGCTTTTGACTCAGCAGTGAGGAAAGTAACTAAGACAAACACGAACACAGGAAGTACTGGAATCTGGTAGAACGCTCTTCTTGCCTCAACCTCTAACACTAAAACTGCCTCTAAGGGACTTTGGCAAGTTTGACAACTGCCAGAACAATTCAGAAGTTTCTTTGCTGGCTGATGATAGGTCACAAACTTGCTGCCGGTGATTGTAAAACGAAACTCTAGATTATAGGCTGAAACATCAGGTTCCTTTCAACTCTTTTCAAATCTAATCCCCTTGCCCAAGATCCTCAATCTACTGCATTTGCGTAAATGCTCAGTTCTCCATGGTGGTAGGAACAGTCATCACACTCCATCCTTTCCAGCCAAAGGCACTATTGTATCTTCATGAATCACCAAGCAGGGACAGTCACACTTGCCCAACTTCAAAATCCTTGACTCACAGACTACTCATCTATACCAACACTCACCATTTCCACAGCACCTTTGTCAGGTGGCCCAGAAGAGTTTTACAAGCTGCTTGCTCACCCCTCATCATGCCATTTGGAGGTAGAGGAAAAGGCGGGGAAAGGGGAAGGGCAGTAAGCCTCTGCATTTTATATGGGAAACTGAGGCTCAGACAGCCCCTAAAGTAAAATGTATAGACATTTATGAATCAGGGACTGTCCACAAAGAGCCAAGATTAATGAGCTCTTCTGCATCCTACACGGATTATTCTTGTAAAAACAGTTTCATGCAGCTGTTCTGACACAACTGTTTTGATACAGCTGTAAACAGGTGAGCCAAAAATGTACACCCACTGCATTTTACATACCCAACTTTCTGCCTCTCATTCCATCTGTGACTCTTGTCCTGTCTATATACTCGATTAACCCTTTTTTACATGAGAGGCCTCCTAACCCCCCTCGCCCTGACCTGCTGCTAATTCTGATTATCACCTTATTTCTGACACTGCATTCTTGAATATTACCTGGTTCCTGATATTTCTCCTGTTTTTAACCTCTACCAACCCTTTCTTTCACCTGTCCCTAATCCATACATTCTTGATGCACAACATGGGATTGACAACTGTGTGAAGATCAGGGTTTAGTGTTACTTACAGAGGAACTACAAAATACCCATTTCACACATCATTTTTTTTAAAGCTGATCATTTATCAGCTAAATATTTGGGCCCAACCTAAATATCTCCACATCAAAGCAGCTGCATTAAAATGGCTGTTTCCAAAGAATGGAGGTCCAGACGTCAACTGCTTCTGCACCTGACTTGGGTCCTCTTCTGTGTGGCCTTGCCTACTGTTGTGCTGTGTTTTGGTATGGGCTCATCAGAACAGAAGTGAACACCGGGGCTGCTTTTTATCCTGCTATTCCAAGCAAGGACTATGTAGGTGTTACAGATAAAACTCACACAGAAGCCAAACAGGATGCTGATGGCAAGGCCACATGTTTCCACCTCCCTTTGAGACAGCCTGGCTGGCATCAGTCCTCTCTCAAGCCGCCTTCCTGCCACCCTCCACCCACAAGCTCTTGTTGGGTCAGAAATGCAATTCTTTGATGGTGCCAGACAGCCAGATGATGCTGGAAAGAAGAAAGAAAAAGAAAAAGCAGATTTCTAAATTAAGCACAAGTCTCGTTTGTAAAAATAAATAGCCACCACCTAGCAACGAACTCACAGTTCAGCTTCCCTTAGTGATGAAATCTCTGTGGCTGGAGCTCTGAGTGACACAGCCTTCAGAGGGCTCCACACCCAAGGCCCTCCCATGCATAGTACTCATCCAGGGAGCATGGGTAGTTGCTCTTGAAGGTCCTTGTTCTTCACTCAAGGTCAACCAGAGCAAGGCTCCAAAGAGCAGAGGGGAGGGAGCCAAAGCTTCCTAAACTTAGTGAGGACCCTTGAACATCACCCACTGAAGCAGAAACAGGTGACGTTCCTTGAGCTCTTCTATAGAACCAGAATCTCCTCCTCGAGACTATTATCTTCTATGCTCACTGGATGCCTAATACGGGCACTCAGTTACTATGTGAGGGAAGACTGGTGTGAGTTAATGAATGAATGATAAATATTGCAGTCTCATCCGTCATCGATGCTACCCAAACTTGCCGCCCTAAATGTAGTGAGCTCCAAATCCAAAGAGAGGCATTCTTCTCCTGAATCATGGTATGTACCAGAGAGATAAGGTCTTCTGGCTGTGTGATTAGGTCTGAGCCCACAGCTGGGCCAAGTACCCATAGGCGAGTAGAAGGCACAGGCTCTTTCTGCCCAGGTGCAGATAGTAAGGCCATCACAATGAGGCAAAAAGAGGGGCATAAGATATGCTATTGGTAACAATAGCTTGTATTCCTGAAACTTCTCATATACTTTAGGCAGCAGCATTTTTTAAAAATTATTTTTTGGTACTGGGGATCAGGACCTTGTGCTTGCAAGGCAGGTGGCGAACAACTGAGCTAAACTCCTGGCCCAGGCAGCAGCATTTTTATGATTTTAATGGTGTTGCTAAACAAAAACATTACAGGACAGAACAGCATATGAAATTTTGTTCTAAATTCTGTTGGGGTACAAAATGTGGAGCCCAAAATGTCCTTGGAAGCTGAACAGGTCAAATAAGCCAGGAAGAGGTCATAAATGGATGATTTACTCCTGCCACCAACCTCCAAATTATGAAATGATTATGTAGGGCTCTGGGTGATCCTAAGACAGCCCTCAGAATGCGGAAAATGTGATCATTCTGAATCCTGTTAGGATGCTAGTGAGGTTGGAGGAGACAGGGTGGCTCCACCTGGATTCCTGGGCACAGCTATTTCTGTGATGTTCCACATGTCTCCTCGTGACCAGAAAGTAGGCAGAGAAAGTATGTCAAAGTGATAAATCACCATCTCAGAGAAAGGCTCCTGTTTATAAATATTAAAAAGATCAAAGAAATTGGCTTAGGCATCACTCAAAAATCTATCTTTAGGCACTCTCATCTGGCTTGGCCAGAAACAAAAAAACCACATCCGTGTCAGTGAGAAGGTTCTTAATTAAATTCAAGTGTGCAAGAATGTATTATAGGTCTATTTGAGGGATAATAATGAGTGTAGGGTACAAAAACTTCTGAACAGCAGTAAAAACTGGTACAGTAACACCCAGTTGCACATAACAGCGTACAACAGGAAAGCACCAGTCCTCATAGACTCCTTCATTATTTCTATCCCACAGCCACCCAGGCAAAAACCTGGCATTGGAACACTTAGAAAGAGGCCTGATTAGGACACAGGCCCTGCACAGCCAGCACACAGATGGCAGGCCACCGGCAAATCTACTGTGACATCTCTTCAGTGGGGCCAACGGAAGCCCTTTCCTGAGCAGAGCTAGCCAACCTCACCTGCAGGCCTCTGCTCCAACTGTGGGGCCACAGTGTTTTCTATGGGTCCTACCACTTTCCACCCGGGGCTCCCACTTCTTACATGGCTGCTCAGCAATAAGTTACAGAGATATACGCAAAAGGAGTCCACTTTGGGGCTGGGGATTTAGCTCAGTGCTGCCCTGCCTGCCTTGCAAGCTCAAGGTCCTGAGTTCTATCCCTACTACCAGAAAAAAAAGTCCACTTGGAAACTCAGCTTTCTCATCCATAACATGGGTACAGTAGAACCTATGCTTTCTGCCTCTCAAGATTGTGTCAAGACCAAATAGGACATTATTAAGTTCAAGTGCTTTTCAGTCTGAAAGCTATTTTTTTGGGTAACAATGTTTTATAAATTATAAAAGCATGCAGTGAGAAGTTTGCTTCTTATTTGAGCTGAGAAACCTCCTCTGTTGCAAATTTTTAAGCACTGGTCTTCAGTGCTGTGAAGTTTGTCCCATCCTATTCTGAATCCTAATTTTTGTGGGGGTCCCTGGCCATTTTCTTGACATTACATACCAAAGACTTCTAACATTTATTTAGTATTTCTGTAACCACTCTCTTCTCATACAATTCTACAGAAAGGGCTGGAGTTGTAAGATGCATTTAATCGTTCGGTTCCCAGAGACTTTCCTTTAACTTTGCAAATGGAAGCACAGAGGCAAGAAAGGCTGGACATTTTGTCAAAGGTCACCTATCAAGTTTCACTCACCCTGTCCTCGGCTCTCCTCTTAGCTGGCAGCTCTCCAGTGGGTTTTCTAGGGCCACAGTTCAAATTCCACTCTTCTGGAGCGGAACATTCATCTTCTCCTGGACACCAGAGCTCCAGGCTCTCAAGCCTTTGGCCTCAGACTGATTTACTCTGCCACATTCTTGGTCCTAGAGCTCACAGATGGCACACTGTGGGACTTCTCAGCCTGCATAATTGTATAAGCCCATTTCCATAGAGATCTCTTTGTAGATCTATATATCTATATATCAGCAATCCAATAATCAGCAGCTAGGCAGATGCATAGGGAGATAGGATAGGGTATTGTCTGGAGATCCCTGGATAGTATTGATTTGGAGTGCTTCATTACCTACTTAACAGGCATATTTCCCTACTTTTGAGTAACTCTTAAACGCAGTGTGTCATTTAGAATATAGAGGGGGAGAGCAGGAGGATGATGGAAGGCAAGTGGTTATTAAAGGGCAGTTATGGGAACAGTCACCTGTAGTGGTCATGGTGCCCCAAGTTCACAGACTACAACTTTGGAACATACATCTCAGTTTTGAAAAATAAATATATAATTAATGTTTGTAGTTATTTTTGTCAATGTTTGTTCTCCCAGAAATGACAGATTACAGGGCCAGGGATTTAGCTCAGTGGTTCTAGCACCTGCCTCGCAAGGGCAAGCATAGAAATACTTAATAGAAATTGTTGTCAAATTATTTTAGAACAAGAAGGTGACTAGGACTCTGAGTGATAATTCTTCAACCACCAATCACCTTCCTTTCAGCAAATCACTTTATATTTATCCAGTAGAAACTCTGAGGCAATTTCATAAGAAATCCTTCCCTATCAATCCTACCCATATAAAGCCAAGTACCATCTCCCTCCCTCCTCTCCATTCTATTTATTCATGTGAACAGGAGTCTTTACTCTGCCTGTGACAGACAACTCTACCTGTGCTGGGCCTAAAGTGACCAGCCATTCTGTTTTTTCGCTGGCCTAATGGGATTCCTGGTACACAGGACTTCTGGTGCTAAAACTGGGAATGTTCCAGGCAGAGCAGGACAAGTGAGTCACCCTCATAGGCCCCGTACCCTCTTTCTAAAGACTTTTCCAAACAAATAACAAATCATGATTGAATGAATTAATATTAAAATTTTACTAATTTGCTATGTGAGACTGGAGGTCAGAAAGAGACCTGGAATGGATAAATAAATGAAAGGAACTGATTTGTCATTAAGGAAAAGATCCATGAATAAGGTGGAAAAACCCAGGAGGAAGATACCCTGCTATCTGATGAGAGGAAGATCAGAAAACTTACATTATAAGATTAATGAAAGGGTGTAAATTCTGTTCACCAAAAAGAGGAAGGCTTGATGCTAAGACAGAGAAATGCATATAATGTAAGAAACAGCACAGTGATGCTCCCCGATTGTTTAAACTTTATAGCATCTATCAAACACATGCCACTCTCTGTGACATAAGATGTAACTGAAGAGAGACACTACTGATGGCCAGAAAGTGACCCAGCCTGAGGATTGAGCAAGCAATACCTTATTTCACACTGAACCCACCCAACACATGCCACTTGAGAATATTTTAACTGTACGATTACAGTGGTACGAGTCTAGATTCTATTGCAAATCTGAAATCTTAATCCACATTATCCCTAGGTTTCTGATAAAACTAGTAAACCCTGCTTATGACACAGTATTGCAAAACTTTCTCAGAGGGCATTTCCCAAAATAGAGCTAGTGTGGGTTCCTGTTTACATTTACATTTCCTCGGCCCAGATTTGCCCAACACATGCACAGAGTTGCAGGTTGGACAAAGACTGAATGACCTTGGTTGAAAAGGAAGTAATCACTGACCATACTCAGCCCATATGCAATTGACCTCTACAGTTTTGGTTGTTTTGTAAAATTTTCAAAATAAGATGTCATTCACAATGTAAAACTTCATAGTTTTCTAAAAAAAAAAAAATACAGTTCAACTGACACCCTTCAAAAAAAAGAGAAACGATCCAGCACTTGCGACCATAAGGCCCCCAAGGTCACAATAATATGAGACTAATGGCCTGAACAGTACAGTTGATGGATTTGTTGGCTAACGGGGTTCAAATCCTGTCTTTGCTACTCTCAGGTAATGGTAATTTGCTACTCTCATGAATTTAACTCAGTTTTTGTTACATCTTTGTAGATAGTATGATTTAACCTTGTACTGTTTATTTTATGTATTTTTGAAACAGTGACTAGTACATAATAATCACTTCATAAATATTGATGGCTGTCAGCGCAATCACACAAAGAGTTTTGCTGTGTTTCTTACCTTCCTGGCTCAGTGTGCCTAACTGTTAGCCGAGGTAGTTCAACTAAATGCTTTTGGCAACTGTGATATGTCAAGTCACTAGGTAATAGCTCAAATCTACATCGTTTCCTGAGTTGATTTGACCCCACTGCCAGCGTGACACATGAGCTTCTAGTTTGTCCTGCCAGAGCTCATCGTGAAGCTCAACAGCAGGGCAGAGGACACACACAGCCAAGCCAAGTCTCACGTTTCCTAATTAGAGGTTTCCAGACAGAAGAAACTGGGTCTCCTGGCTGCTTATGTGTGTCTCATCTGCTTTCTAGCATCAAATCTTTCCTATCACTTATCCCTCCCAGTCTTCCCACAGGTATAAGGAGAAAGCCTTTAGTGTAATACAGTTAGCAAGTCAACCAGAAGACAGGAATTCTTAGGAAAATAAGAGATGCCTTCCTCACAGAAAATTGTCTACTAATAAGCCAATTTCTGTTGCTGAGCAACTGTGATGATGCTTCTTCCACAATTACAGCTAAATAAAACCTTTCATTATCTATAGAGCAGTAAACAGATATTCTTGTGACTTAGAAGAGGGTATCAAAGAAAGTTTTAGTCAGAATTTGCATGAGTAAAAAATATTGCATAAGGAGCAAATAAAGGGAGACATGCCCAGCTTATGTTGTATGACGAATATTTTACTCATGCTTTGGGGTTTGATGCTTGTTTGGGGAGTTAGCTGTAAAGAGCTGGATAGTTCATTCATTGCTGAATGGATGGAACCACAGTGAATGGAATATCATCTTGCTAGTTCTCTTGAGAAGACTAGTAATTAAAGTTGTGGTTGGAGTACAGTGGAATTTTGTAGAAGCAAGAAAGAGCTTTTCAGGCAGATTAGATGTTGCAACTGTCAAATCCCACAGCAAAGTCATTATGCTAAGTAGTTGAGGTAAACTGTGAGCCAGCCAATAAGAACAGCTGGAGAGTGGGACCATTTCCCATTGCCCTGGTCTCCTGACTCTTGCCCAGCCCCACAATTCCTTTCACCAAGTTTAACACATTTGGCTACACCTCCCATTGCTGAAAGCATGGAAAATCCTTTGGTGTAATTTCCTAGAACCCTAAATTTATATATTTCCCCTAACATGGAAATGTAGCTATTTCAACAAAGTCAATCAGCTAACACAAAGGACAATATTTAGAGAGTAACAAGGGGAATTCCCAGAATATTCAGTGTTTTTTAACTGTTTCATCACTATCCTTTTGATGCCAAATTTAACTTAAAGCATCAATCTGTATTTATATTAAATTATTAATTTGCTGCTTCTCAGACTATACTTCAAACTGTAAGAAAGTAAAACTGTAAGAAATATGAAGAACAGCTGATTGAACTATGTTTTGGTCAACTTTGGCTATTTCTCTTCCTTGTTCCTAATCTCTAAAAACATCACTAAGACCTACGGCTTTGCATACCAAATCTGCTAGTGTCTCTCTCTGGGGCAGTTTACTCTCAGCTTTTTCTTCCTCATATCTGGACTACTGAGTAGACTCTCAAGTAGGAAAAGAACAATTACAAGGCTTAAAAACATGACAACTGCCTCCTCAACTCCACCATGCTTTCCCTCCGGCTGGAGTGGAAAAATACACTCAAAGCCTTAATATGAACTGAGTCAAAATAATTCTGTACTGGTGTCAGATTCATTGACCAGGAAATCAATGAACTACTCTTTACTTCAAGGTTTCCATCCATAAAAGCAAAACACATGCGTTGCTTTGTGCTATGACTCAGAAATTGGTTAGGAAAACTTATGAACAAAGTTTTCTGAAGCACTTCTAGTGGGAATGGAAGAGGATTCTAACCACGGTGTGTTTATCATGAGGAAAGGACATTTGAAGGCAACAGCCACCCAGGAAGAAAAAGATGGAAACATATCCTTTCTGGAACAGTGCAAAAGCCCCTTCTACTGGCCCAAATTGTATGGGATGGGATCATCAAAAGAAAGGAGCCATGAGTGGCAATGAAGGCCACAGGAAGCGACGGCAACAAGAAGGTGAAGCAACCTCCAGGTCTAGCACCCAAGATACCTACCAGGAAGCTGAACATACTTTCTGGGAAAGCCCAAACTACAAAAAACTTTCTCAGGTGTAGTAGGTAGCTTTCCCATTGCTGAGACATAATAACCAACATGCACAATTTAAAGGAAAAAAGGTGTAATTCAGATCATGCTTTCAGGAAATGAAGTACATGGTCAGCAGGCTCCAAGCCACAAACATCATGGCTAAAGGATATGGCAGACAAGGCGGCTTAGTTCATGGAGACTGAGAAGCAGAACAGAGGAATAGCGCTGTGAGGAACCAGGTATTCTACCAAGGCCACACCTCCATGACTCAACCAGGCACACCAGATAATCCCTGCTTTGGAAATGTTCTATGTCTTGGGACAACATGTTAGTTGTGTGGATATATACAGATTTCAACATCCATCAGATTATATACCTAATGTAGTATACTTAATTTTTTTTTTTTGTACTGGGGATCGAACTCAGGACCTTGAGCATGCAAGGCAGGTATAGTGCCACTGGGCTAGATCCCTGGCCCCAGTATATTTAACTTTTACTTACTTAAATGTCAATCTTTCTATCCATCCTGTCTTATTCTAATCACTGAGTTCCCTGCTGCACCCATGAGCAGCTATACTCCAACTAGCAATCTTTATAATAGTCCTCATATTTATATTCAATAAGGTTAATTTATGAAAATATGGATAATCATGTACATCACAATCATAGGTACAGTCAAACTAAAACTGGCTTCATCTATCATTCTCTAGTAACTGTCATTTCTGCACATTTGTGATGCATGGATCATCATTCAAATGTCAAATGTCCTTCAAATTACCAAAAATAAAATGAAATTGTATGCATCAGACTTTCAGTGTTAAATATATTTTACTGTTTTCAGATTCATTAAAAATTGGTAAAACATGTATAGAAATGTGATAACTCTATCAGAATATTGGCTTGCCTAAATAATCCTATATTTTAACCAAGCCTAGAAATCTAGAAATAGAGTTTATGATTTTTAGACTTTGGAAAGAAACAGGTAACAAGAGTTATTACTAAATTCATGAATTAGTTGTTTAATGTGCAGTTGTGGCATAAAAATTTTAACATTTTTTGACCCAAACTCCATGCTTACGAAGAACAAAATCTGAAAGCAGATAAAAGCTTTGTCATTGCTAAAGAAATGCCACATTGTTCACACCTGAAATCCCAGCATTCTGGAAGCCTCAGGCAGAGGATTGCAAGTTTGAGCTTAGCTTGGGCAACTGAACGATTTAGTGAGACTTCATCTCAAAGTAAAAACGGGGCTTGGGATGTAGCCCACTTCAAAGGTCCTGGGTGTTCAATTCCCAGTACAGAATGGGTGGATATCATACTTTGGAATTCACACTTTCTTATGAAATTTGAGTTAGTGTATTTTCTTCCTAATAGGAACTTCAAATAAGCAAAAAATTAACATATTGAGAATAATTAATAAATATAACCCAATTAATTTATTTACCAGTTGAATATTCTTGTCAATATTAGCTCAGTCTTGGTATGTAATGGCAAACAGTAATCATCAGGACACCTTCCTTGCCATTATTACAGCTTGGGTCACTGAGATTCTGAGATTTGTAAATGGTAAGTTTTATGACAATTGCTCAAGTCCTATGAAACTTAACTCACTTGTGAGAAACCTAATCCAGTCTCAAGAGACCTGAACCAATCCCTCAAGAAAGATATTAATCTATTCATGAGGGTGTATCTCCTGTGACCTAATCATCTCTTAAAAGTCCCATCACCTCTAAACACTATTGCATTGGCAATCAAAGGCCAGCATCAGTTTTCATGAGGACAGTGCACAGAAGTGAACTTCCTGTCTTCTTCCAGAGCAGCAGGTATTGGGAAGATTACATCGTCACTGGCACATAATAAACACTCTGAAAACAGTGGCTACTATTGCTGTTATTTCTCCCTGAGCCCACCCAACATTCTAACTTTAATACTGCCCATGATCTCTCCTGGGCCTGGGGTTTTTTCTGGCATGTTGAAGAGCATACAAAGACCTCATGAATATTTGCTGATAATAAAAACTTCAGTTATACAACTGGGTGAACAAGGGTTCCACAGCACAGGGAAGGGGCAGAGAAGGGAATGCAATATTCCATGAGTCCAAAAGTCAACACCAGTCTCTACCAGAGGCTCAAGCTAAACCTCTACTTGTACTAACTGTTGTGCCCAGGACTGTGTAAGCAGTGGGAGGAATCAGGCATCCTGGTTGAGGGCCTTCAGAGCCTGTAACTGAAAGGAGTCAGCAGGGACCATGTAGAAGACCACTGTTCACAGTGTGATCCCACCTCTTATTTATTTGCAGTTTATGGAATGAACATGGGATGTGGGGTCAGCCATACCTGCAATCAAATCCCTAGTCTTTGAAGATAGGGAGTGAAAGTTAAGGGCAAAATCTTTTAGGCAAGATTTCTGGGACATGAGTCCAAGATTCTCTGCTTCCTAGCTGTGTCACATGAGTATTACATAACTGCTCTATGCCTCACTTTTCCTATCTGGAAAGTGCAAATCATAATTCCATCTCCACTGGGCTACTGTGAGGATTAATAAGTTAATAATAGTAAACTTAGAAAAGAGCGTGGTATATAAAAGGTGTAATACATATGTTTAATAAATCACTCTGAGCCTCAATGTTCTTATCAGAGAAAATGGACATATTTGGGATCTCTTAGTAAATTATCTGATATATGGAACACTATTAACTTTCATTCTTACATTTAAATTATTATTACTTTTCTGACAAGTGAAGATTCTTTCTTGGAGTGAATTTAAATATTAGAAGGCTTCCTCTGGACACTTCTGGTCTCCCTCAGTAATGTTGGAAGAACAGAAAATGTTTCTGGTTCTGGGCCATTCATTTCCCTTATGCTTTGCCTTTTTACCCTAAAGCTCAGAAAACCTTCATGGACCAAACACTACGTTAATACTTATTTTTCTGGCAGATAAGCCAATGACGTATACTTAATTTCTTGGACCTACTTTGACAAGGTACCACAAATCTGGTGGCTTGAAACAAGAGGAATGCAGCCAGGTTGTGAAAGTTTGTAATGTCCACACTCAGGTAGGCTGAAGCAGGAGGATTGCAATTTTGATCCCAGCCTGGGCAATTTAGCCACATACTGTCTCTAAGGGGAGGGAGGTGTGCAGCGATATAGCTGGAGGTTAGAGTGCCCCTAGAACTGATCTCCAATACTGAAAAAATAAAACCAAAGGCAGAAAACTAGAAATGTGTCTTTTCCCAGTTCTGGATATGAAAGTTTGTAATCAAAGTGTCAGCAGGGCCAGATCCTCCCTGAAGGATCTCAGAGAGTAGCCCTGATTGCTTCCTCCAGCTTCTGGTGGCCCCAGGCATTCCTTGACTTTTTGGCAACATAACTCCAATCTCTGTTTTTTGCCTTTACATGGCCTTTCCCCCTCCCTGTGCTTTTGTCCTGAATCTCCCTGTGCTTTTTCCTTTTAAGGATACCTGTCACTGGATTTAGGATCAACTATAAATTCTGGAAACTCTCATTTCAAGATCCTAAACTTAATAATATCTTAAAAAATACTTTCTTCAAAAAGGTTCATATTTGTGGGTGTCAGAAATTAGAACCTGGTGGTATCACTTGGGTCTATATGGAATACATCCTTTTTACTTGTTTGTATCTATCTGCGCCTCCTTTTCTTTTTCCCTTTTCATTCAAATGCTTGTTCCAGTCTTGTCCATCCCCCTGAGATGGGATGGTCATAGCCAAGGGGGTAGCCAGACGTCATAACCAAGCCATCTGCTCTTTCCTGGCCCCTCTCTAACTTATGCTTATACCACCTTCTTGCCTTGGAACTTGCTGGCAGCACCTTGGATACTTGACTTTTACTCCTCTGAATGCTTATTCTGTTTGGCCTTCCCAGTTTCCTTGTAGAGAACCAGGAGACTCAGACATCATCTGGGGCCACGGCAGTGCCTGCCTTGAGCATACCTGAGAGTTAATAGATGAAGCCAAAATAGGAGACCTTGGTAAGCTGGAACAAGTAGTGGTAGTAGATCTGGGTCAGAGCAGGAATCATATTTACAGCTGGCCAAGAAAATAGGCTCAGAGAAGGAATCTGGGTCAGAAGCTTGGCAGTCTGGCAGGGAACATGATTCTTGAGGCAGAAATGAAAATAGAGACTTGCCTTGCATCTATCTGCACAAGCTAGTTCTGGTTCCTCTCGGGCTGACTGGGATGGATCTGTGACACATAGATTGCAAGGACTAATTAACTTTAGCATATATTTACCAAGGATTCACCATATCCCAGGAACTAGAGATACAGAGATAAGATTGCACTTGCCTTAAATCGATGAAAGTATAACAGAGGACACATACTTCTGGAGACCTAATTGTGGTAAACTGATAACTGCATGTGCATTGCATTAAAGGAGGTCTGCAGAAAAAAGAATGACTCATTCTGCCTTGGGCTAGGAAATGGTCCCAGAGGAAGTAATGCTTGTGCTGATTCTTGAAGAACTCAAAGCAGTAAGTTGAACAGAACAGTCCAGGAGGTCATCTGTCCAGCTGACTAACCTGAGCTTCCACCCATTTTCTTTCTTTGTTTTTTGTTTTTTTTTTTCATTTATCTCATCCATAGTTCAGACCTTGTGGAAAAGCACATTTGTTCAGAACTTTTTTTTTGGATCAATAATATAAAAAAAGATTTTAAACATATCCTATCCCAAGTATAAAACCAACTAGAAAGACTCCCTTTGTGAGAACTGATTTGGTGGCTATGAATCTGAATATCAAGGGCCACAGCCACTAATATCAGTGACAATATAGTACCTTACTCAGTAAAGTAGTAAACTTCAAGATATCAGCCTATCTTAATGACTTATCACTATTGAGCATATTATGTGACTTATTTAGATATATTTATTATTGAAAATATTATTTTATATATATTATTGTTGTGTTCCAAACCCCAAGAAGACAGGCATTATCTCAGTCATTGGTAGAGGTAACGAGACTATGGCTTACTGTTCCCTGTACCGTATTTTTCCATACTTAAGTGAATATTTGACCTTTCTTGGGCTCATCTTCCAATTCAAGGCATTTATATTATTAGTGATGTGTTTATATTTGAAAATGGTACAACTGCATGTAGCATTAATTTTATCCAATCATTATTAGGTTGCACATAAGTAATTTAACTGAATAAAATTTACATGTAAAGCTTAAATACATCCCTACAAAGATGGATATATTATTCATACATACATATGTGTGTCAGCATTGAATGTAAAATTTAAATGATTTTAGAATCAAAACCTAAACCTCAAAAACAGGAAGGAAAAGCTTCGTACTGTCTAAATCCACTTATATTCAGAAAAGGTAAAACTATAGGGATAATAGATTAGTGGTTACCATGGGCTGAGAGGGGGAAGAAAATTAACTGCAAATGAGCAGAAGGAAATTTGGGGATAATAGGAAAGTTCTGTACACTGAATGTGATGGTGGTTACATGACTGAATATATCTGTAAACATTCAGCCAACTATATGATCCTAAGGTGAATTTTACTTGACATAATTATACCACCATAAACCTAACTGTAAGAGAAGTCAAGTTACTTCAGGCTCCCTTCTAAGGTGAATTCTCTGCTGCAGATCTTCTTTCTAAGCTGCATTTAGGAAGCCCTGGAAAGAAGAGTTTGAGTATTACCTAGCTAGTGTCTAATGTCTCTTCTCTCTGAAAGAGAATATGATTCTGAGTAAAATGGACCTCAAAATCCTGAGCAATTTAAACTACAATAATCTTTTCAGGAGTAGAAGTGTAGGTCACTTTTAAATACACAAAATACCAACATAGCTACATGCAGTATTTTAGCGGTATATAATTATTTTCCAATATTTCTAAATTTTTGCTTTTTATTTTTAATATTTACCTTTGAAATATTCACTTGCCACCATCTACCACCAAGGCATATGTATTGGTTTTCTAGGGTTGCAATAATAAAGTACCACAGGCTGGGGGGCTTAAAAGGCAGAAATTTATTTTCTCACAAACTGGAAGCCTGAGATCAAGGTTTCTTCTTAGGCCCCTGTCCATGGCTTGGGGGTGATATCCTTCTCCCTGTGTCTTCACTTGGTCTTCTTTCTGTGAGTTTGGATCCTAATCTCTTGTTTTTATTAGGAACACTAGTCAAATTTGATTAGGGCCTGCCTAGCGACTTCATTAACTCAATCACCTCCTTAAAGCTCTATCAGTCTAAAGCCCAAATGCAGCTACATTTTAAAATACTGGTAGGATTTCAAGACAGAAATTAGTTCTTCATCCTGTAAGAATCCAGCTGAAATGTGACCTTCCCTACCGAGCTCCCAGAGCCTTCAGCTGTGATGCTCACCAGAGCACCTCTTCCATGTATCTGTCCTTCATCTAGGGTCTGACTGCTCACCAGCATATGAACTTTTCCCATGCAGGTGATGTCCCCTTCCATCTCTGTGTCCCCTAACCCTAGGATAAGGTCAGGCTCACGGAGATGAGCGGTCTCCTTGAGGTCACCCTTGTAGGTGTCTAGGTTTGGCTACGTGTGGCAACGGAAAAACTACTTATCCAAGTGGCTTCCTTGCACTGTCTCCAGGTTGCCCAACCTGCTCTCCCCTCAAAGTCCTCACACTGTAGCTGCACCAGCCCAGAAATCTCTCCCCTTGACCTCATGCAGCTCCCTTTCTCCCAGTTCAATTCTTCTTCCTCTGCTTCACGTCTTCATTGCACTTAACATCTGGCATGATTTTATTTTTGCTTTTATTGTTTGTTGTGTTTATTGTGAGGCTCTGAGCTCTATAAGGCCAGGGACTTTGTTTCATTCACTGCACAAGACCAGTTTCTGACACATTAGTGAGTGCTCAAAAAGCATTTCTGCATGGAGAAATACATACATATGTTAAGTAACCAAATCAGGAACCCAGACTTATGTTCTCAGGCATTTTCATCCTGAAGTCATCAAGCATGAGAGTGAGAAAGCAGTTTAGAAGGTTTACTGTAGCTCAGTATTATTCAACAAAGCATAGATGGAGGAGTCAGGAAATGGAGCACCTGTGATGAACTAGACTCTGTGCAAGAGTCAGAACCCCATGTGACTCCTGGGCCTTGACTCCTAGCACAAGGACTTGTGTGTAGTGAGTGTTCAGTTAATTACTGAGTGTTCAATTGAACTCAAAGTAGTAAAGACTAGACAAAGTTTGGTGTCTATGCAGCTTTCTGCCCTGAAATAACCTGGGCTTGAAAGACATGGATCTCTCAAGAGATTCACTTGAGAAAGCAGGAGTGTAGTAGTTGGCAGCCTGTTTTGCATCTCAACATATGGAGCCTCCTGAGTGCAGTCATATTAACCACACAACTACTCAACACCCCCAAGTGTACCGATAATTTGCACCATGTACCAGTCACCAAAGGATGGTAAGTGCTCCTGGCCTAGTGATACCTACAGAAAAACAAAGACAGTGTAAATTGGGTGTGGTAGGCAGTAATGGAGGGACTAAAAAACCAAAGCTCATTCCCTCCACAGCTTTGCACTCTGGGCTAGCTTCTGAGATTGTCTAGACATTCACTTGTGAAATAACTCCTGTAGTCAGTTCCAGTCTAATCACCCAGTTCTTGGTCCACATTCCAGGACTATAAAAGGTAAATTATATGTGATAGTGGTGCAAATTGACAATCAAACAGTACCTTCCACTAGGAATGGACAAATATTAACAAAATAGAGTTCGGTAGATCATAACAAAATTCTTATTACTTCCTCAACACTCCTTCAGGTAGAAAAACATCATATTTTCTATGTGTTCTACATTCATTTCAGCTTAGAACTGTTAAGGGTAAGAGAAATCTCTCTAGCCAAACACCCATCATTGCACAGATTAGTAGATTTTATAGCTTGATGTATCACTGTTCAGTATAGAACCAGATTCTACCTCTATCCTTTCCTGCAGCTGTAATAGGCCAACCTCCAGTGAACATAGTTGTCCCAACCCCGTGCCTTGGGTTTGTTTACCTCACCTTCCCTCACTGTTCAGAGCACTCCTTTGGAGGTTAAAATGAATTTAGTTGACATCCTGAGTTTTAAACTGTATTAAAACCAGGATAAAAATGCAAGAACTGTTCCAAATCTTTTATCTATCATTGGGTCATGTGTTTCAGAATATCTTAAAGGCCGGGTTTCCTTCCTTCTTTTCTTTCTCACATCTTTATCGTAAGCATACAACACAGAACACAGACTTCAACCATATTTCTCAGTGAACTAAATATTAAACTATAAATTTGCAAGCCTGCATAATCTCCTTTTCATTTTCAAACAAAGCCAAGCAATCTGTGTCTCCTTAAGCTCTGCCCTAAATGTACATGGGTGTGTGAGAAGATGCAATGTTTTGGTGAGTCACTAGATGGCACCTAATTGAGGCACTCAGTGAACTATCCCAGAGAGTGTTTTTTAGAGCACACCACAGTTCTCCAAGTTGGCTGCCAATGTCTAGTGGGCATGCTGGGGTTAATCCATTGCCATCTGTCTTTATTTTGCTAACTTACACAGTCAGACGCCAAGCAATTGAGTTCTGCAAATGTCGGCTCTCCAGTACAGCAATTACTGAGTCTCTAAACAATATTCCCATACAGCATTCTTCCTGCCTGACATAGAGTTTTTAGCATTCAGGCTCCTTTAGGCTTGCTTTGCTTATAGGGCTTGTCATCTTCAAAGATTATGAAAAATTTGTCTGAACTCAAAGCCATAACAAGGCATAGCTTCTCTTTCCAAACTGACATCATGCCAACTGACATGTTCCTATTACATAAAACCTTCACACAGCACAGCAGAGGACCGGGCTGTATCTGCACCACTATCATACATAATTAAGGGCTAACAGTCCTGGGGTGGTACCATGCCTCCTCCAGGGTGAATACACTTTGAGTGCATTTTGCTGTTGTTGATAAAGTTACTTTAATATTTTAGGGACTGGTGAGAGAAGTAGGATATGAGCCATGTGGCAGTAATAGAAGCAGGCAGAAAGAAAGAAAGAAAGAAAGAAAGAAAGAAAGAAAGAAAGAAAGAAAGAAAGAGAGAGAGAGAGAGAGAGAGAAAGAAAGAAAGAAAGAAAGAAGAAAGAAAGAAAGAAAGAAAGAAAGAAAGAAAGAAAGAAAGAAAGAAAGAAAGAGAGAAAGAAAGAAAGGAAAAGAGCCACAAATGAGCTGACATTTGAATAACCTGTCTTCCACTGCTGTTCCAGAGAAGGGAAAAATTAATAATCTCAATGGCCTGGAGAATGTCTCTTTCTTCCATTGTTTGTTTATTTACACATTATGTTTTAAAGACTTACTTTCTGCCTGGGGTCTTGTATGAGATGATCCAGCTACAGGTGGGATCAGTTCACCAAGAGTCATCACTCTCTTGCATTTTACAATTTGTGGGGAGACAGATATTGACCAATAAGCACAAGCACAGTGGCTGTTGTGAAAAACATACATGGGACATTACACAAGCACGTCAGTGACTTGGCCTAATCTGAAGGTCATTAAAGGTTATCTGACCTTGGTGAAAATGATGGGGGATTTTAGAGTAGTAATCCTTCTGAGTATTCTGCTTTATAGCTAGCAGATGCCAAACTGGTATTTGATAACCAACCTCCATTTTTTTTTTTTTAGCATAAAGGAAGGAAAGTCTTGCAGAATAAGAACCACAATAAAACACAGTCCAGTCCATCAGGAAAAGGCAAGAGCTTCTCTCGAGCAAGCATAGATTTTAGCTTTCCCTGGCTCTTTTCTGTGACCTAGGACTTGTTTTTCCATAACAGTTTACTTTCTCCTTAATCACTTGTTTTTGGCTTTATTTCTCCACCAAAATTATATTAAGATCTCTATCCATCTTGAGTCTTTATTTAAGTCCATTTTGGTACAGGCTTTAACATACTGATAAACCACAAGTGTATTAAATATTACCATGTTAGTTTATATTGCTATCCAGAGTAGTTTTTCAGAGTAGATTCACTGTTTCAATTTTAGAAAATATAAGGTGATTTGGAGAGCAAAACAGAGGAAGCAAGGAAGAAAGGGATCAACATGCCTGCATATTCATTTGTCTCCTCCATTGAATCGCTCACTGTTCTTTCAAGTGTGACTTCATCTTCAAGGTTTCAGCTACAAAGCAGAGGGAGCTCACACCCTGAAGCACTGGTGCAAGGTTAAGACCAAGACAGCCCCATTCACCTGGAGTGCATAGAACCACCAGCACCTCGAGGGTCATCACAGTGGTTGGGATAGATGGATAGTGTGGGGATTAATGTATGTCACTAATTCCCAGTGCATTTGTAAACAACCTGGTCTCAACAGACTTTATCCTAACAACACAGTATATTTGTCATTAAATATTTGACACCTGAGTCCTTTAGGGTCATCTCTTGGGAGATTGCACCACCAAGTTATATGAAGACCAACACTGTGTCTTAATTGTTTTCTGTATTACCAAATTCTTCCTTGAGGCTGAATCCAGGATGTGGGCAGTTGCCCTTCAGGACAACGGGATTAGCCTGCATGGAGATGAAACCCAGGAGAAGACTCAGGTTGGGGGTGTGGAGGTCATCTGGGATTGGGGGAGTGAAAGACAAGTAGGGGTGCCAGGGGAGGAAGATATGTTGCCCAAGCTTTGGGAGGCATGAGAGAGCCAGGTTCATCAAGTAGTTGCCACCATTATTGTGGACACCTGTGAGGAAGATGCTGAAGGCCACTGAAGAGCCTCAGTAATGTTTCTTCCATTTTGACCTCTTAGTACACTTGATTTAACTGACCGAACACATTCTTTGGCCTTTCCTTTCTTCAGTGAATGTGATGTGGATGCTCTTTGTTTCTGCCCCTTTCACTCCGAGTGACTTTCATCAGCCTTGTGTAGATTCTTGGTTTGTTCTCTCTCCATTCACATCAGCCATGGTTATAGAAACCTGAGTCTCAGAACCCCTGATTTCCTTCTCTCTTATCTTTTTTGAGATGTTCTTCCATTTTCTTAGTTTAAGTCATGCGTGGTATAAGGAAGACACAGCTGGAATTCAGTGATGGCAGAGAGAGAACAAGTTTTTGTTGACTTGTTGAGTGCTTCCTATATACCTAAAAGCTTACAAGGTGGCTAGGAGCCCAGTGTAGCACCTGTGAGGCCTCAGTTTGTCCCCAGTATAACCCTGGAAGGGACCACATCATTATTCTTTGCCCTTTTGTACATGCTGTTGCTTTGGTCTGACATTCTTTTTACTTCCTTCTTCACCTTCCAAACTTCTACTCCTTTTCAAAACCATTCAATTCAATTACCATTTCCTGTGCCATTCTCCATGAATTCCCCAAGCCCTATTAATCCCTTTGTCTGAATTCCATGATGCCAACATCATCTTTCCATTAGGTCATTTACCATGTTAGATTACAGAGCACCCAACCCTGCAAACTTTTCTTTAGGGTACTGAGATGAGGTGTTTTCTGTCTTGTTTCCCTAAGGTCTATCTCAGTGCCTAAAAAATAGGTAGGTGCTTAAGAAAAATTCACTTATCATACAATAGCCAGCCTTTGTTAGTTTGGTGTGTGATTTCAGGCAGTCCTCAAAGTAACTTTAGGAGGTCAGTCATTATTCCATGAGAAGTGTGAAGTTTAAAGAAGTTAAATAAATTGCCTGAGAGCCACACTGGCAGAACTGAGACAAGAGACAATGTGGATGGAATCTGGAGTCCACAATGCTGCATGGTCACTCTCCAACTATGGTGGCCCCTACAACTCTCACTAACTGCAATCAGGGAAGAGCACTTAGCACTCACCAGTGCTGAATAAAGCATGTGTGAATTTAGAAATAAAAGCACAGAGAAGAAAGCGAACGGATTCACTCCAGCTCTTTATCCAGCCTTTACTTCTGCTTCTGCACTCTCCTCATCTCCCCCTTATTCTCACATCTACCCCTTCAGTTCATCCCTCCCTTCTCTCATGCTGTCTGCCTGCAACACCTGCCCAGCGAGTCCCTCAGCCCACAGCCTCATCTTCTCTCCCACACGCGACTTCTCAAAATCAATTCTCAACCCTGTTTTTGAAGACACACTCAAGAATTGAGTTAGGCTCCTGACTCACCGGTAAGGAAAATCTAATCATTCAAGGTAAACTGTTAAGGAATCACACTCCCTTAATCACAAAGGTGATTTTCCTAAATATATCCATTGTTTTAAACCAAGAAGTATTTTTTTTTTTATTGAGTTTATTGGTACATTTAGGGATACAGTACAGTTACATTCATTGTTGGGATCATGTACCTTTACATGGCAAGTCTTGATTCTCATTTTTTTCCCCTTACCTCTGCCCTCCCTTCACCCCCTCCTCCCCTCCCCATCTACAAACACTTTATTTTCATCTTTTCATTCTCTCACATTTTTTTCT
>NW_022900950.1:51950646-51986910 GCF_012274545.1 Fukomys damarensis | reverse complement strand
CGCGCACACACCAAGAAGTATTTTTATGACCCCTGGCTTACAACTGGTTTATGCGGCCTCCAGTTTGTGATTGAATCATTCTTCTGGTTTTGAACACCTATCCTATAACAGGAATTAAGCTACATTCTGAGAATACAGATTTAAGCTAATGCACGCCGCCGGGTGATCGCAGACACCAAGAAGTATTTTTATGACCCCTGGCTTACAACTGGTTTATGCGGCCTCCAGTTTGTGATTGAATCATTCTTCTGGTTTTGAACACCTATCCTATAACAGGAATTAAGCTACATTCTGAGAATACAGAGATTTAAGCTAAGCATCTGAAGCTCACAGATTAGAGAGAGGCAGTTGAAAGAACAATTACAAGGCAATGTAATTGCGGCAAGTGATTCAGAAGCAAGCCGGGGTTTCTCTGGGAACATGCAGGATGTGCACCTCCCACATCTCCAGTACTCTCACCCTTCAGCTCCCTCCATGACTGGCTTCAATTACCCCTCCTCTGGGGCTTTCTATGCCTAACCCTTCCTCTGCTCCCTTGAAGATCTTTTTGTTCATTTATGCGATCAAACTGTTATACATGTATCTGTATTTATAGACCCATTCATCTACAAAACACTGTTTCTTTGAACTTTGCCTCCTCGTCTGCTGAACTATAAATGACAGAGAGGGTAAGAGAAGATAGATGCAAGGGAAGAATGGTATGGCTGGTCCAGAGAAGAAAGACTGTGAGAGAAAGGTGTCATTTTTATGGAATACCTCCCTGACTACACATTTTTGTGGTGTGTGGGTATGTCCCAAAGAAAAAAGGGTTGTATATAACTCAGTCTTGATCTAAAAAACTTCCATCATCCAGACAACTTTGTGTGGTACTCCTAAAAGAGCGGACCTGTAGGACTAGGTGTTGTTTCTATACAGCTAAAGAGACCATACGGCACCAGGAGATTCAGCCTTGGAACTCTTAGAGACACCAGAAGGGGCCGGATTGTGAAAGAAGAATTGAGGCATCATGGGGGACACTTGAGCAAGCAAAAGCTTGTCTTAAGAGTTGTTAGACTCCTTTGCATATAGTCCATTTGTAGCTCTGTGGTGATTTACCAGTTGAAACAGGCTCCGTAGAAGATGCTCCCAGAAAACACAGAACAGCTGGCATGACTCACCCAACTGGTCCCATAAGCTTCCCCTCCTTCCTGCCAGACAAACACTCATCCCAGCACCTGGCTCTAAAACACCCTGTCAACATGTTTCCTTGTATTTTTTGTGCTCTCCCAACTTAGCCAAAATTCTGTGTTTGTCAAACTAACCCAGTGACAATCCTCAAAAGGCCCTCTGATCAAACCAACATGTATGTTTCAGGTCCAGAACATTCTTCTTGGGCTCCCAACTCCTTTCTTTCCAACCTTCCCAAACCAAATTTTTCTACCTATGTCATCTATCCTTTATACCAGCTGATGCCCTGGGCTGAAGAAGTCTCTTCTCTGGCCCCAGTCCTGAGGAGTGGCTTCTGGGAGCTGAGCTGACAATATTCTCCTTCCCTGCTGCTGTCTATCTCTCCAGAAGCTGGCCAACATTGAGCAGCCTCCCTCTTGCCACAGGGATTTCTTTTTAGGTCAGCAGTTTTGCAGGAGAGGGAGTGGTAGAGATAAGACAAACATGGAGAGAAGAGTACATGCCACAAATCAATAAACTCAACATAGCTTTAGGGCAGAGATTTGGTAAAGGTCCAGTAATCTAAATGCAGGATGTGCTTTGAGCTAAGCAAATGGATTCCCCATCTCCTTGACAACCAGAACACAAACATGTCTTACCTACACAAACTACTCTCTTTGCCAGTGCTAGTGAAGGTGGATATAGGTGCCAGGTGAAAGAGTCCATATCTCTTAAACAGTATTTACCCTTCCTTGTTCTCTGGTGGGGAATTTACCTCCCCAGCTTTATTAATATTGCACTTGTCTCATTAATCAGCCATGCCCTTGGCTTGCTGAGAGAAAGCAAATATAGCCTTACCTCTCTCCCTTTCACTCAACATCACTTAGGAGTCTGATAAGAAAATTTGCTGAGAAAGATTTTCTGGAAAGTTGTATTTATACAGACATGTTTAGATGGTCATAGTCAATAACTTTAAGCAGACTTCATATGTGAGCGCGAGAGCTGTGTTGTCACCATTTGGACCTTTCCTCCTCCCAAGGGACCTCATACTCCTGTTGCTCACTTGACATGCAAGACAAACTACAATAGTGATAAGAATGTTTGGTGAGAACAGAATCCAGGGAATTGCATTCTAAGTTGGATCATCTCAGGAACAGTGGGAATAAGGAGCCTGTGTCAGGGTACAGTCTCCAGAAACCAGAAGCAAACAGAATACCAAATCCAGGCCTGGGAAGAGAGAATCATAGCCCTCAGACTGGAACGCTCCTTTTCTTATGACTAATCTCACCACAACAGCCTAGGTTGGAAGCTTGGATACTCAATGTAAGAGGACAAAGGGCCCTCAAGCTGACATTTGAATGAGTCACCACTCTGAATGCATATTTATATACCCCAGCTATACCTTTGAGGTAGAGCCTTCCTGAGGATAGAGGAAAGAAGGATGAGAGTCCCATGGAGTGAGAAGTGAAGAAAAAACATGGTATCCTTCAAAACAAGTGTGACGCAAATAAGATGAAAGAATTAAAACAAATTCCTTCTCCTCTCACCCATCTTCCTAGGCCAGATCTTTTCAAGGTAAGTAAAATTATGTGGAAAAGAGAAGGTGTTTGTGAATGTGTATGCACGCAGGTGGAAGAATGCACTACTGCATGTGGATCTGTATGCCAGCCCTAGTGCCTCTGGGCATGCATGTGGAAATCCACACAATACTGCAAAGAATACAAGCACTACACATGTTAGCCTAACCACAAAACAATTGCCAAACCCAACTTTGATGGGAAAAGCCCATGATTTTCCAAGAGTTGACACGTACCCTGTTTTCATTCCAGTTTACCCTCTGGGAATCACTTGGCAGAGTTGTGGGGGGAAAGAGTAGTAGAGGGTAAATGAGATGGAATGTCTACCCATTGTCATGATCAACATCCTGATGGGGAGATCACATAGGGCCAATTAGAAATGAAATGGAACTGGATCCTTGGCCCCCTTCACAGAAAGTATTCTTCTGGATTGTGCCCAAAAGCAGAAAACAGAGATCTAGAGGCTGGTTGTATGGACTGGCATCTATCCCCTGGCTTAGCATGAAGTTCAGGGAAATTTGTTGACAGAGATGCATTTCTTGGAAATGGGAACATATTTATGGCAACCGATTGCACAATAGCGTCTGGCCTGAACATAGCTCTTGTGCAATTACCAGAACCCTGTACTCCTACTATTAATTGACATAACAAACATTTTACACCTACTTAATGAGAATAGCTAGAGTTTGTTGAAGATCAAGTAGCGTTCTGAGAATTTCACATCCTAAAATTTAAACTGCACCAGAACCCAATGAAGAGGGTACTGTTTCCACTTTATGGAGAGGGAAACATATATACCAAGCTTCCTTAACGCCTTTCCCTGTTTACAAGAGCCAAGATTTGAACACAGGAAGTTTTACTCCAAATCCAACATGTTTAATCACCAAACATACTTGCTTTTTATGTTTACTTTCATATGAAGAACTATACTAGGTATTCCGAAGAGCCTAATAAAATAACATAGTCCCTACTTTTAAAGGAGTTAAGGTCTCCTTTAAACTGAGGGAGACATAGAGAATCTTATAAGCTGAGGGAGGAACACAGTATGTTGGCTTCTGTGGTAATTTAATAGCCTCTTGAACTTGGAGGCACATGGCAACTAGAAATCTCTCCATGCCATCAGAAATGTTAAGCTGAACCCCACCAGACACATGTATTGAGAAGGAAACACAAAAACAAGCCATTCAGTTTATTCAGCAGTTTAGGGAAGACCCTCAGCCCAGGAAGTCCAAAAGTGTCAGGCTTCTGGACTTGAGAGACTCAACTTAAGGCAGAAGTCATGATATTCTTAGGACAGTACTGGGCAGTTCTAGGTCAGACAGCTCTCTCTGTGAAGGAAGAGATAGAATTGTCACCTGTTGGTAAGTCTCTATCTATTACCTTCTTATGCCTTGTTTGTAGAAGGGAGTAGAGCCTGTACAATATTTCCAACCAAGCACCAGTCTTGATACTATCCATCCTACCAAAGAAATCATTTTACTAAAGATGTGAAAAATAATAAGTAAACCCTCTGCTGATGCTAATGCAACATGGACGTAATAGCTAAAAACATTGGATTGTTGTTTCCTCAGGTCTCCTGTCTTAGAGATTCCACCCAAGGACCTCTGGGTGGCCAAAATCAAGATCTGTTGGACCATTTTGATCTACTGTGCTTTTCACAAATGGCATTCCATTGTTTTTTTTACTTTGAATGGCTGAAGCAGCTCAGAAAATTACAGTAACTTGCTCAAGTTTTCTAAAACAGTGAATGGGTCCATTAGAACCCCCTTCTCACTATGCTGAAATCTTTGTTCTTGACACCATGTGGTGGAGCCTAAGAAAGATCAAAGGGCTGCATGTGAACTGAGGCCAGAGTTATGCCCCATTCAGGGGTGGCAAGTATTTGCTGGCTTATTATTAGTGTTACAGAGTTGCTCTTAAATCTCGTTTCAACAGCATACAAAGGCCACTTTTAATATGCATGATAATCAACATTTTCATTAGTATTTCATAGTTTATAAAGTGCCTATCTCATCTGCTTTAATTTGAATGTGACCATTGTAAAAATAGAACAGAAAGGTGATCATATTCTTCAGACTGGGTGGGCAGAGCCCTCACACTAGTCTTATGTTAGAATCCATGCCAGGTCCTGTCAAGGCCACTTTCCTAAGTGATAGTCTGCATTCTTTTGCTTCACCTCATCTCCTTGAGGCTACCTTGATCTTCTAGGTATAATTTTCTTAGTGTCCTTTAAAAAATATTTGCTGTGCAGGCTGGGGATTTAGCTCAGAGGTTCTGGAGCCTGCCTCTCAAACTCAAGGACCCGAGTTTGATCCCCAGTACCAAAAAAATAAAAAGTATATATATATTTTTTTTTTGAAAATAATTTAGAAAACACAAGATAGTATACAAAAGAAAAGCATTATCAAGTATCTTGTCAAGACATGGTAATCTTAGCATCCATCATCTATTCTTCCTATACATATGTGGATATATGTGTATATACATATATAATGGTTTCATAATATTTTATCAAATGGACATGTACATATGTACCATTGTTTAGGAAGGCATCTCAGCCCTGATTCTTACTGATTAGGTATTTACTGTTTGGTTTGTTTTCAACATGTATAAAATCTTTCAATGAAAATCCTCATACATTCATCATTGTATATTGCCTAATTTTCTACACACGGAATTGATATTCATGGAAATATGCTTTTGAAGGGGTTTTAAAAGTATCGATAAATTACGCTTTAGAAAAGGGAAGTCAACTTAGTCTCACCAGCAGAATGTAAGAATGAATATACCTTTCTCATACCTCTGCTAACAGTGAGAATTAGCAAACCTTTTTTAGCAAGGTCATAGAAAAAAAAATTTCTTTTATCACTACTTGAGAAGGGACATATCCTTTTATCAGTTTACTAGTAAGATGAAGCTATAAATGGTTTTCCAATCCAGAGTGTTTTAATAATGAATGGGGGCATTAAATGGAGGCAAACAAATGGCTCATGATCACATTACTTCTGCACATTTGCATTTGTTAGTTTGAGACTAACTTGTTTGTAGCACTTTTTATCGCACTATTCTTTTTTACTGGTTACACAAAGATCATGTTATAATAATAATATTAGCCTTTTGTTATACATGTTAAATATAGTTCCCTAATAAGTTGCTTATTTTAATTAAGTAATAGAAACATAGTTTTTAATGTTTGTTTCAGGTGTCTTATTAAACATTAATTCATAAATTTAATTAAATTTTTGAGACAACTACAGCTGACACACAATTTTAAGAAATAATACAAAAAGACCCATTTTACCTATTAGCCAAGTCTCTTTCAATGCTAATGTCTTCAGCTATAGTACAACATCACAATCAGGACATTGGCATGGATGCTCATGTTGCCCCTTTTAAACCACACCCACTACCCTTTTTTCTTGCCTTACCCTAGCAACTATTAATCAGTCTTCTATGGCTATAATTTCACCATTTCAACAATGTTCCATAAATAGAATCATAGCCTGTGTAACCTTTTGATTTGTTTTGTTTTCACTCAGCATAATGCTCTGGAAATTGATCCAAGTTGTTTGTTGTACTTATTAATAGTTTGTTCTCCTTTGTTACTGAATAATATTCCACGGTTTGGGTATGACAAAGTTTGCTTAACTCATCTTGGTGTTATCATTATGTTTCATTTCAGTTATTCAGATAGGGGTATAGTGCTCTTTTATTGTAGTTCTAATTTTCATTTCCCTCATGGCTACTCATTTTGCACATTGTTTCATGTGCTCATTACTATTTGTATATTTTCCTTGGGGAAAGGTCTGTGTATATACTTTGCCCATTTTCTAATTGGGCTATTTAGTGTTTGCACTGTTTGGTTTTTGAGAATTCTTTCTACATCCACATGTTATTCCTTTATCAGATTCATGGTTAGCAAATATTTTCTCCTATCATATATTTTCTTTTTTTTTTCTCTTAAGAGGTTCTTTCAGAGAATGAAAATTCTACATTTGCAATGTATCAACTTCTCTTTCTGTGTAATGTGCTTTTAGTGTCAAGTTTAGTAATCTTTCGCCTTGGATCCTGATGATATTCCCCTATCTGGCAGCCATATGGAACAACTAGTCAACATAGCAACAGCTTCCAGCAAAGAAAGACAGGTATAGCATGTGCCCAAGAATATACACCCAAGACAGAGGGTGCAGTGTCTTTTATAACCTAGTCTCAGAACTGATACATCTTCCCATTTCTGTAGTGCTATAATGGGTATTCAGACCAACTCTGGTATTATGTGGGAAGAGACGACTCAAGGGTAGGCATCACAAGAGTCAGAGGTCACTGGGGCCTCCTTGAAGGCTGGCTATCACTACCACGCACCTGAGATCTAAGCAAAAAATAAGCTGTAATTTTAATATTTGGGTAATGTCTGTTGCCTCAACATAGTTATCAAAAGCTAGTCTATATAAACTTTTTAAACAAGTTTTTTGAACTTGCTAGTCTAAAAGATGAAGAATGAATCCCCTTTAGACTCTCTTTGGCTTTCTTACATTATTGGCTCCCTCTTGAAACTGAGAACTGACTGGAACCTAAAAAAAAATCCTGCCCTATGGACACATGTGATTCCCTTTATGTGTTTAGCTGCATCTCCCCCTGAGGACAAAGTCCCAAAGATACCACACAGCCTGGGTCATCAATTTCAGAATGTGTGTCAGGAGGGTCCCTGATTCTAGGAGAAGAGTGGAACTAATACAGCTTTCTGACAATGGAAAAACTTTATTACTTTGTACCATCTAAGACCTGGCCATCCAAGGCATTGTTAGTTCCTCTTCCTCAAAATGCCAATGTGGTTCATCTTGGTAGTTCTACTCTTAAACCCTCAAATGTTGGAAAAACAGGAACAAGGTTTCCAAATGTAATATAGGATACTCAGTTAAATTTTAATTTCAGAAAACAATAGAATTTCTTTATAGTAAGAACATCCTAAATATGGTATAGGATCTATTTATATTAAATAGTTATTCATTGTTTACTTCAAATTCAAAGTTAACTGTGTATCCTGTATTTTTACTTGCTAAATCTTGGAATCCTAGACAGGTGCAGCATTCCTCCTTCACCTTTTATCAGCAGGAAGAGAAGCAGAGCCAGAAGCCTTCAGGGGAACCCTGACCAAATCCAAACCATCATGAAGAAACCCTCAAGCTTGATTGTGCTAAAGGTTAGGCCCCATGGAGGACCATGTATGTTGAAGTTTCCCAGAGTGAACTGGATAGCTTTATCTCCTGCCCCCTTATTACCTGATGCGCAAACAATCCCATACCTCTCTCCTAGCCCATATATTCGAAGTTTCCACTCCCTGTACTTGTACTTGCCTGTGATTTTTACACTTACTATGCTCTCATTCTCTTTACCACATCCAGATTCCATGTTTATTAAATGCCAAAAGTATGACAGAGAATCACATTGGGTATTATCCTGTATCCTATTTCCTTATCTTCACAGCACTGCCTAGGGCAATTTCCATTCTTATTTTTCAGGTGAGGAAACTGAGTTTTAGAACAACCAAAGCCTGGGGAACTCACGGAAAAGCTACTGTCTAAGGATCTAGGACTAATCACAAACACGATTTAAATTCTTTTGTAACAATGAACCACTTTATGAATGTCTTAGAGGTTTCATTGCTTTTCCATCTCCACCCAAGACACTTACCGATCACTCCTCCCACCGCTAGCTGGCTACCATCTTCTCCACTGCAAAATTTAAGAAAGCAGAATCTATATGAAAGGAGAACAGAGGGGACATTTCCTCCAGCAGGCTGGTGCCATGCAGCCTTTGGGATTTGCTATGAGAACCACAAGGATTGATCTATCTACCCATAGAAACAAAGTTGTAAAAGGTGAGAAAATTCTGCATAATCTGAAGAAGAAAATGGATTGTGGTTTATCAGCCACATAATATATACTATATTAGCAGACACAATTTGAGGGCATACTATTAACTTGGAAATGAACTTACATGATGCAAAGTATAGTGGGTTCTCGAGTTATGACCAGCCTGACATTTGAACAACTTGGGTGAGGACTGGAATTTTAGTTTTAACTTATGAACAAAGTCTTGAGTTAAAATCCAAATGCTGGCGATTTGTGCATCCAGATGGCCTCAGATGCAGATTGAACGCCTAAAGAGTTCTGGAAGGAACATTACAACATCCTTTCCTGTGTAGGGTTAATTGAGAAATCCTCGGCCAATGTCTCTCTAAGGGCACTGAGATCTGCCTGTACACAGGAGAGAGACTTTGAAGGCTATGTAGAGGATCCTGAGCCCTCAGCTGACCAACTTGAGTTACAACCAGCCCTCAAGAGAGAATTGAGTTCATAAATCAAAGGTCTACTTACCTGGTTTTTACAATGAGTACATGAGTGCATTTTGTCTTTGGTGACTCATTGTTTCCTGCAGCATGAGAGCAATGCTTTGGCCAGAGCCAACCATTTCACTGTTGAAAGCAAGAGAAACCTTGCTTCTGTTGGTAGTGTAATTACCATCACCTTTTGTAATGGCCTAAATGCCCTATTAGCTTTCAACTTTCTCCTTTAAGAAAGCTGAAACTTATTTAACATCCTCCAAATTTCCAAATGAATCCAGAAATGTATGAAGAAAATAAACCATTTCTGCAGCTATAAGCCCAAGGTGTAAAAGTATCACAGCTCGGGTCAAGCTTCAGGACTTAATTTTGGCTGTCCATCACCAAAATAGCACTAATATGATGGCCCTACGAGAGAGGAGATAATCAATTTCAATCCAGAGATCAGGAAAGAGGAGCATGTTAGACTGAAATCTTATTCATGAAAAAATAAAAATCGTGCTCCTCCAAAATAAAAGTACATATGATTTAGGCAAATATCATAGCCAGATGATATTTTCATTGATGTCTGCTCTGCCTAATACCTTTATTTCCCATTCTGGAAGATAAAATCAGCCCATCCATCCTACAGGTTCTGAAGAAAGCTCCCCTCTACAAGCTGAGATGCCATTTTCAGCTTTGGAAAATAAACAAGTCATGTTATTGTCAAGGCTCTTACTGAGAACACCATGCTCTAAGCCCTACTGGATTGGCCATAGTCAAAAGAAACAAACAAAGCTGTTGGCTATGAATTTCATCATTCTGGCTTGCCTAGCTGGGTCCTCTTTCCCCCACCACTACCTCAATTCCACTTGCAATCTTAGTGCCCTAGAATGTGTTCCAAGATCAAGTTAAAATTTGTGCTCATTTCAACTTATCAGCGATGTGAGTCTTGTTCTTTCCTTTCATGTTTTGTTTTGTTTTGCTTTTAAGAAATTCTGATTGTGGAAAGATCCTAGGTAGACTGTTCCAGAGTCTAAAGCCTCTGAGGAGAAGAGGGGGATGGGATGATCAATTTGCAGGACTACAGGGTATACATGAAGTGTAGTCTACTGAGCAAATATCTAATTGCCTATCAGGGAACAGAGGCCTGAGGCCTCATGTTTGGCTCTGACACCTGTCACCATTCCTGAATGAACTCAAGGGAGTTGTTCACTCAATAAAGGTGTTAGGGTCTGCCTGTTAATCTCTTGCCTTGGGGCCTGTACTTAGCCTCATATTCATTATACCTTCAACTTCCACACCTTTGAGGCAGAATAGGAATGTAATAATTATCCCATGGAATTGGAAGAAAAAAACACAAAGAAAAACGTGTGTGAAAATGTTATTTAACAGTCCATTAGATGGGGAAAAACATTACCAGCACCTTTATTATATTTGTTTGGAGCAAGCACGAATGTGTGTTTGCACATGGGAAGAGTAGGAGTGTGGTTTTCTTTCTGAAGTTCTTTTTGTTACTACATTTTTCTTTGAAAAATATCATTGCTAGAACAGTCTTTTGAGAAAAATTTTAAAAAAACACTTGAGTCAATACAAGGTAAAATGAAATTGTTGAAAAAGCAACACCTTTGGAGGCGGAAATGATGAAATTTGAACTTTCACTCACTCCTAGAGTCTATGATTTGAAGCAAGAAAGTTTATATCCTGGAACGCTCATTTCTAACCCACCTTTGGGAAATAGGTTAGGAACTGTAATAAAGCTTGCTTGATGGATAACTCTGAGCATGAAATGTACAGAATATAGAAAATGCACACCTGCATTGTGGTAGATGCTTAAGAATGGTAACAGCCAACATTCATTTAGCTTTTATGTGATAGGCACTGGTATCAGTGCTTTATCCAAAAGACATCATTGAAGCCTTACTCTCCCCTACGAGGTAAACACTAAAATTATCCCCATTATTAGGGAAAGCAGGGCTCAGAAGGCCTCTGCCTGAGGACCACCCCTGGTCCAGGTGGTGACAGGATTGGAATCTGGCCTCATTCTAACCACTGTGTACTGTGTGAAAGCCATAAGCTGATCCCATGAGCCAGATTTGACCTTGTGTGTGTTTGCTTTGACTCGCTGTATTTGGTTTTTTTAGAAAATTTAACTTAGAGTTCAACATTGAAATACTGGAAAATACTTCGCCATTCTATATATTTGGCTTCTGTCTACAAGTCTGAAGCCCTGATAATTCTACTCCGGCATTCTCATCTGTCTGTGATGAGCTGATAGGGCACAGCCTGTCAGCTTCAGCCAATCAGGAGTTTATGATGGTCTCTTTCACTCCCCATCCTCACACATTCACATGTCCACCAGCCCTGGACTCTCTCTCATTACCTCTCCATCCATCTCCCTCACTGGGATCATCCTGTTACTAGGCAGTAACCTAATGTTTATGTATGATTCCTTTGTGGGGTAAATTGCCTGTCTTCACTTCTACTCCTGTTGAATTCCAGTTGTTTCTGCTGATGCTGTATCATGTAAGAGAGACACTGATGCTCCTGAATTCCCTGATGCCTCTGCCTGTATAGCGAAGTCTGGAAAGACCCAAAACACCTCTGACTGTGAGCACATATCATCAGTCAGGTTTGCCTTTTTCCTCCATTTGCATTCCTATGGAACTATTTTAGCCTATCATGGGTTTTCTCACCTTTGTCTTATTGCTTATTGCTTACTGCCTTATTGCAGTTACTTACCACTTTGTCCTTCTAATCTACCCCATACCCATTTAACCCATTTTATACAACCTCATAGCTATCAAAATCTTTCTTCATGGTCAAGATCAGCTTCTTGGGTGTAAGGTTTGTGCAGTTACAGAAGAGCCTTGCTTGGAAAGGCCTTTCAATTGATTAATGCTCTGCTATATTTAAATTTATAATGCTGTTTGATCCAAGGGCCCACCACATTATTTTGTACTGGGGCCAACAAGCACATAGGTAGTCTTTTTCATGTTTCAATTCTAAAAGTTTTAATGACCCCTAACCTTAGTAGTGAAAGGGAAGAGCGACACTCAACAACTAGGCCACACACACACGCACCAAGAGGTCCAACTGGAGATTTTATTCAAGGGGTGGGAGTAGAGAGACAGCAGAGAGAAAGGGCAGCGAGAGAGAGGAGGAAGAAGAAGAAGGAAGAGAGAGAGAAGAACAAAAGGAAGGTCCTTTTATTAGTTTTGGGCTGGGCTATTTTTTATTTATGAGGAGTGGGCTACTATTAACCTATCACAGGCCAGGTTGCCTTTTATGAGTTCAGTTCTGCAGATGCAGGTTTTAATTTCTCTGTCTTGCTGTGCCCTTGGTGGGAGGGAAACTAAAGATAAGGGCATGAGGTCGTTTTTAAGAGCCAAGAAGCACCAGGAAAATGCAGCCTGTGATGGCGGCGTCACAAAATACTTTAACATGATCAATTCCCTAACAAGTAGTGTTTCCCAAACTGTTTTAAACAATAACACACAGAGAACATGATAATGCATGTGTACTAGAGTAGGTTGATCTGAAGTCCCAGACCCAGTCAGCCATGTGGGTGAAAACAAGTGCTGTGGCAAACTGACCCTCTAGCATCACAAAGTTGCCGAGAACATCTATGATAAGTGCTGGCATACCAGAGAAGTGCCAAGAGTTCACCTCAGTGCTAGTCAGCTTTTTCAGGACCTCCTCTGGAGGCCAGGCTGATAGATCTCTATGAGTCCAGTTCTGGTTTTTAGGACCTCATTAATGGGATTCTGGTGCTGGGAATGATCATTCCCTTCTCAATGTTTCCCAAATCCTGCTCATTTTATCACACCAGGCTCTCCCACAAAAGTTGCCCTGCATATATCAGCCAACACTACTTCATTCTTATATCAGATTATTATTCATTGCTCAATCTGCACACAGTACTGAAGCAATGTGGGGCATATAATTATGAGTTACACACACATGCTCCTGCCCACATGAAGCCTGCTGAAGAGGCCTTTCGATCCAGTATGATCAGAGGTATTACAGAATTAAAAAAAGTGTTTGCTTCTTGGGGAGGCTGTAACCACTTACTACAAGCTTGCCGACTTATAATAATAGAAAATCTCTCACAGTTCTGGAGGCCAAAAGTCCAAAATCAGCTATTACTGAACCCAAATCAAGGTGTCAGCAGAGTCACACTCTCGCTGGCTCTGGAGAAGAATCCTTCCTTTTCTCTTCTGGCTTCTCACGGTTCCTTGTACTGGTGTCAGAGACAGATACTCCCATCTTTGTCTCCTTCATGTGTCCTGCTCCTCTTCTCTATCTGTGTCTCTTCTGTATGTCTCTTGTAAAGACACTGTACTTAGGGTCTTACTGGACAATCCAGAATGATCTTATCTCAAGATTTTTAATTACATTCACAGAGACATTTTCCATCTAAGGTAAAATTCACAGGACCTGGGAATTAGGATGATGTTATGTTTCTGGTGAAGGCTGTTATGAAACCTACTTAGCTGACCCTTTACGGTAAGGCAGCTAACCCTGCGCTGGGGAATTAGGAAGAGTTGCCTTGTACAAAACATCTTGGATAAAACAAAGCAAAGAGGGTGGGTAGTGAAAATGTTTCTGGAAATAACATGTGTAAAGGCCTCAATACAAAATTGAGCAAACTGGATTCCTGGAACTAAATGAAGCTAAAAGTGTCTGGAGAAGAATGTACAAGGTAAAAAGGGCAAGAGAAGCAGCTAGAGAAGTAGTAATAAGTGCCAAATCAAGAAGACCCTTGAAACCAAGGATAGTTACTTGGACCACTGTAACAGGGAGGCATGGGAGGGTATTAAGCAATGAAAAGACATTGTCAGATTTAGGAAGATTGCATGGTTGGAGTGCAGAGAATGGTTTGGGGCAGACCAAGACTGGAACTAGGGAGATTGGTTAGGAAATAACTACATAGTTCAGGCTATGCATTATAAGTCCTGAGCATAATATGGAAGGGAAAGCAAGAGTCAATAAATTCAAGAGGTTGAGGCAGAGTCAGCAGGACATGGTAACTGATGAGTTTTCAGTGACGAAATCAGGAAGAGGCCCAGGCTTCTGACTTCTGGTTTGGGCACGACTGCTCTTGGTGAGGTGGGAACTGAAGAGGTACAAGTTAGGTGGGCACTGAAGGGATGAGGTGGCAGTGTCCCTGGGGCAGCCAGTTGGAGAGTCTGTGGACATTGAACTCATGAGTATGAAGCATAGAAGAGAGGGACGGTCTGGAGATACGGATGTAGGAATGGGAAGCTTATGGATGGTATGGCAAATCACGGAGTAAATGAGCACACTCAGGGACAGGCCAAGTGAGAGGGGCACAGGGCTCAGCGACACTGAAGTGATAGGCAGCAGACAAGCAGATGTGATAAATGGCAGAAGATGCACAGGGGTGACTGCCAATGCGCTCATCCCTCTTATCTATGGTAGCCTGTTTCCAAGGCCCCTGAGGACGCCAAATCCATGGATGCTCAAGTTCCTTTCATAAAACAGTATGGTATTTGCATATAGCCTGTAGATATATATATATATATATACCCTCCCATATACTATAGATCATCTCTAAATTATCCATAATACCTAATGTTATGTAAAGTCTATTTAAAAAGTTGTATTTAAAAAGTTGTTAGACTATATTTTTCGAGAATAAAGTCAAGAGACAAAAAGTGCAAATGTTCAAAACACATGCACTTTTTTCTGAATGTTTTATTTTATCTACATTTATTAGTACATGACTGTAGTATGTAAGGCTTAATTTATCATGGGGAATTGGTACATAATACATCTTAACTCTTTTGCTTTTTTTTTTTGTCTACTACCCCTCTTCTACCTCCCTGCTCCTTCCAACTCTTGATACTCTTCCTATTTGCTCTATTTTCATCATTTTCCCCTCAATTCTTTTTTTTTCCATCCCTTTACCCTCTCCTCCCTCCATTTCTTGTTCCCATATTCATTTGAAAAAGATTTCCCTACTTCCTATTTACTTATCTTTTAGTTTGTTTATTTCTGCCACAAAGAAATATAAACTTCAGGCATTTGTAGGTAAATGAACACAACTTGAGACTATAATGTTAAGTAAACTAAGTCAGACCCACAAGCTTAAATACTGCATGGTTTCTGAATATTTTCAATCTGTAGTTGGGGGAATCTCACAGATACCGAAAGCTGAATGTATATAGTTATGTGTGAGTTTTACCATACAGTTGGAAACTTGTCTATTGTGCTAATCTGTTACTCATTTCAAATTTTGCTGAATGATTTGAGGACAATATGGTTCTATCTTAAGTAGACTTGGTCTCTAACTATTTTGTATGCTTGGGAACCAAAGCAAGGACTTTGAACATGGAGCCCATCTGAGAAAAGCACTAAACAATTGGCTGGGTGTTAACTATCCAGAGTCTGAGTGAGAAAATAGGAAGAGGGGATGTTCTCAATTTCCTCTGATCTCTTCCTGAAACCCTATCATCCATTGTCACCACCAAGTAACACTCTATAAACTTTATTTTTAAGTTATAATTAACTTTCCCTGAATTAAGTAGCACCTGCTTTTGTTTTTGCTCAAGGTGTTTCCGTCACCCTCCTATGTACTTCTTTTCCAGCCAGTTAAGTCCTACATAATAGCACTGTCTTATATAACACCCTGCAGTGACGAAAATGTTCTATAACTGTGCTATCAAGATGCTAGCCACTTACTTCAGGGGACTATTGAGTACCTGAACTTGGATAGTACACATGAACTTTTAATTTTAGCTAATTGAAATTTGAATATACCCATGTAGCTGGTGGTTATAATATTGGGCAACGTAGCTATATAAACTTCCATGAACTAAAAATTCACTTCCTCAAGGAACAGTCTCCGAAATCACCTCTCAAAATCAGGCCTAGTCTCCCTTCTCTATGCTGTCTAGAACATTGTATTTTCATTAAGCTATGGAAGATCAACATTTGGAATAATTCTGTGTGGATTTAAGAGTTTAATATGAACTCTGGGAAGAGAACTATGCCTATCTCAGTTATTACTGTGTTTCCCACACCTGGGATAGTGTGTGCTTCTGATTCTGTACTCAATAAATACTAAGTTGAGAGGATGAATGAATAATGAAATGATTCCATAAGATATTTTGTAGGATTGCATGCCAAAGAAATGTTCATTAAAATAGCCACAGATTGTAATCATACAACAGATGATTACGAGAGACTAATACCTCTAATCAACAGAAATAGGCACTGACAGGGAGGTACAAATTTTACATGCTCAGTTTTGGCTAGAAAAACTTGATGCTGTATCTTGTACTTTATACCTTTGATCTGTTGCCAACTAAAACTCCAAAGGCTTTTACAACTCAGGATGACATGCCACACCCCTTCTCTCTTGCATTACACAGTTAATACAAAACCACTCACACTTCTCATTAACAGTTCTCACTCTTCCCTTAAAGCTAGTTATATGGCTCAGCCTCTTAAAGTTGCTCTTCTAAATTCTTTTTCATGGTATGCTGGTTTCTACTCCCAGCTTTGCATTCTCTCCCTCTTTAACATTATTTCCATAGCTCTTAGTCCAGTTAATTTTTAAACAGTGACTATGCCAGGAACTGTGATGATTTCCCTCCACACACTAAATTGCATGAGCCAGCACCCTTTGGATATGTCCTTTTAATAGTTATCTTGGAATAAAACCTGACCTGGTTAGATGCTCTGGCTTTACTGGAACATCTGGGGGTTCCACTGTAAGCTCTCTAACTCTTTTCAGCTCCAGTTCCTTCTCAGAACTGCTGCTTCCATTTGTTCCTGACAGCAAAGTAGAAACTGAGGCTTCTGTGAGCCCAGCTGAATCCAACACCTACATTCCAGGCAGGCATAGAGCCAGGGTCCAGTTCCTGTGCCCAAATTGCATTGCAAACCCAGGAAGGGAAGTTTCCAAAAGGAGCACTCAACAGTTACTTCATGTCACAGCCAATATCTGAGACCCAGTTATCAATCCAAATTGGGTTAGGCAAAGCTGACAGCCAGTGTGGGAAACCGAATGAGCTGGGAAAGCCCAAGAGAAGTAGTCGGGGAAGTCTGTCAATTCTCAAAGCCTGCTGCCCTTGTGGTAGGCTCTGGAGGCTTGAAAGGGAAATACAGATAAAGGTGACAGTTGAGGAAGTGGCTGTCTGTGGGTGATTATGATTCAGTATAGGTGAAAGAGTCATTTATCTTTACTCAGAAGCCAGCTCATCCCACATAAGAGTATGCTCTGCTTGAAGTTAAAGGGAAGGGCTTTAGCATACATCACAGTGTCCTAGGTAATGGACAGGTGCTTCCCTGTACACCTTTCAGGCCTTGGACAGCTTCAGGGACAGTTTTCTAGCAAGCGATACCAGAAGGATCTCCACCTTTTGAATTCTCCCCACTCCCAGGAGCAGCAAACAGGCCTCCTCTTGCCAAAAGGCCAATGGCCACAACCCTCTACTTCACAGAACAGCCACTCACCCAGGGTTTCCCCCCTTTTCTTACCTGTTGCATTACTACCAACACATAGGAAAAGAGTAAACCTGGTGTTGAAGGTTCACAAGTAGCCTAATTTACTGCAAAAGTCACAGCACAGTATGGTTATCTTTCAAAGATCTTGGGGGCAGACCAACTGATTCCCAAAACTAAACAGAGGTAGACAGAAAAGATGAAAACTACAGCCACTAACATCATCAGCAGAGTCCCATTTGGCTAGAGCCACAGCAAAGGAGAACTGAAGCTATTAAATAAAGTGTGGAGCAGGTCTGAGAATAGTATGGCCTATACTGTCCTGACTTCCATTTCTGTATGACTGTCAGCCTAGGAGCCACCTGTGTCATTCCCTGGAGCTCAATTGCCAGCTTGATTCTACTCAGTTCCAACTCAAAGGAGAACACGCCTTTAATAAATATCATACCTTGGAGCCCTGAGGCTTTTCTTCAATCAGGCCCTGTGGCCTCTGCCATACCAAGCTGGCCCACCTACAGTCCCCAAAGCTTAATCATAGTAAGAAGCCCTCCTATCAATTCTTGAAGCAGGCCAGCTGCTTGCATGGAAACTGCTCCCCTCGATCCTATTTCAAAGTCTTGTTCCTCCTCTCTCACTCCTGCCGGTAACAGTTTTCATTCAAGTCATGATTTCTGCCTTTATCTCTGACCGGATTTCTCTGCTCCTCCCCACAAGGCCAGAGGGAAATGGCAAATGTATCAATCCGACCAAGCCGTTACTCTTGTTAAAACTTTTTTGTGTTCCCACTTTCTTAAGGTGAGATCTACTCTCCTGAGGTCAGATTCAAGGCCCTGTGTGCTCCACTCCCCAGGCACCCTTCTGCATCCCCCCTTGTGTGGGCTTCTGGCCTCACACCCCATCCCTCATGACTATGCAGTGATTGACACTTCCTTTGTGAGAGTCTGCATCCTGCTTTTGTCCCTGAAGCTTTTCTAGCTCCACCCAGCATAGTGGCTCTTCTAATGTACCTATGGTGAGACAAATGCAGCCTTCTCTGGGCTCCTTTGTAATCATTTACTTTGCTCATTTTCTTTCTTTCTCTCACTTTATTTACAATTATCCCAAGCCCTGTATTATGTGAAATGATAACAAACAGTAGTGTATCCTTACAATGGAGAGTATTCAGCATTGAGAAGAAATGATCCATCAGTGCCATGCAAGGATATGAAGAATGTTAAATGCATATCATTAAAGAATATAGTCTGAAAAGGCTACATTTTTTTTTTTGTATTTTACTAGTGCTTTTCATTTCTGATTTTTTCATTAACTTTACTATACATTTTAGGTATACAATACAGTTACATTATTCATTAGGATCTTGTACATTTACATGATGTATCTTGTTTCTTATTTTTTCTCCATTCCCCAGCCCTCCTTTCTCCCACTCCACCCTTCCCTATTTACAAAGACTTTGTTTCCAGTTTTTCCTTTTCTCATATTTTTTTCTTTTCCCTTCTTTCCTTTCCCTATCTCTCCCAATTCCGTTACTCCTTTAGGCTCATTTTCAGTAAGGAGATCTTAACCTCAAGGGAGCCAGAAGGGATTCTTGACAGGAGAGATCAGAAAAAAAAAAAATGTTTTCTTTTCATTAGAAAGCACAAATACGCATGCAATACATAAACAAAAAGTGTGTTCATGGTATTAAAATTTCATGGGCTGGGGAGGGAGATGATAAAAAGCATACAAAAAGTCTTCTCAGAAATCAATAATGAATAAAGAATGAAAAATACTGATGGGATTTGTTCATACAACTTTCTTACCCTTCAGAATATGAGACTTTTGTGAATTTCCACAGCCAATGGAGGCTCTGACACATGGAATATTTTTCAAGGAATGTTAAATGTTAAAAGCTGAATGAATGCGTGTATGAATAAATCATCTCAATCATCCTGAGAAACGGTATCACTGCCTCATTGAAAGAAGATAAGGAAACAGGTGTTAAGTGCTCATCCTGCCTCCCAACATTATCAGAGTTGCAGAGTTATTCAGTGGTTAAGTGGAAACATTTTAAATTTAGGACTTCTAGACTCCAAGTGCAATACTTTCTCCCCTTATTTTAGTATAATTGAATTTACGCAAAAACATAATATGTTTTCCAATTTACCTACAACACTGTAGAATGCTGTGGCTGGAATATCCTAAGCCAGTTCGAGTATCCAAGAACAAATCTGGCAAATAAAGCCTGTAAACTTGCAGATCAGCAAAGAGGCTTTAACACTGTGATGGGTTTTGGTGGGAGTGGTGGCCTTCAACCTCATACACAGAAGGGAGAAGTGAAGGCATAATTAGCTGTAGTGGTACCCACTCACTCAGCCTAACCCCTGAACTTTCTCAGTTAATCCAATTAAATCACATTTTAAAAAGTCTAGTTCTGAGCCACTCCTATGAATCTATGAGCAGCACAGACTGCCTGAGAAGGTGAGGATCGTAGAATAAGAAAAGAATACATGCAATTACAATGCAAGCTTCAATAAGATCATAGTCATGAGACATGAAATTTTAAGCCAGCAGATGCCCCACAACCAAGAGATAATGAGGACAGGAATGTTGTTAATAAAGATGCTGTCCTTGTTGAAAGCAAGGCAAAGTGACATCGATAAAACAATTTTTTGGGGTCAATTAGTTGAAGCAGGAGAAACTGAATAGCTCAAACCAGTGCTTTATTTTATCCAATGTCAAAATGAGATTTGAAATCTGATTTATGAATCTGTTTGTTGGATCAAACTTTCCTTATTTTCTACTCCTGAGCATAGAAGCAGAAATGAAGTTGTGAAAAAATCCCTTCCTAGAAGTCGTTATCCTCCTGGGACATAATCTTTTTTCTTTTAAACATAAATACTTCACATACACAGAAAAAGTGCATTAACCATACATGTGAAATTCATAAATTTTCACAAAAAGAATAAACCACCACCCAAATGAAGGCCATTCTTGGACCTCCAGAACCTTCTGGTGACCCTCAGTTTGTTTCTTTTTAATTTTAAACAAAAGAGACAATACAATAGAAATTCTGTGTCTAATTTCTTTTATTCAACAAATAATGTCTGTGAGATTTATCTAAATTGTAACAATATGTACATTCTTGTTGCTGAAATAATTTTGTTGCGTAGATATACCATTTTTATCATCTTCCCATTCTATAGTTGTAAATTGAGCTTGTTTCTGTTTTGTTGTTCTATGTAATGCTCCTATGAATATTCTTCCTACATGCCTTCTAATAAGCTATGGAAATGCTATTTCATATGGTATATGTTATGTTCATTTTAGTAGGTCTTGCTAGGTAAGATTTGAAAAGTGGTCTGCCAACTATATATAACACTGTATCTTAATCATATATGAGTTCCAAATATCCTAAATCCTCACTGACGCCTGGTATAAAATGTCCTTTTCATTTTAACTATTATAATGGCTATATTTTTTTAATATCAGGATTTCATTTGCATTTTCCTGGTGAGTAAGGAGGTTAGAAGTATCTCTCTTATGTTTATTGAAAGAGTTCTTCAGATTTCTTCTTTTGTAAACTGCTGCTACAAGTCTTTTGCACATTTTTATTTTGGGCTATCTATATTTTCTTTATCAATTCATAGATCTTTGTACAGTTGAGTACAAGTCCCTTTTCAGATATATAATTTGCAATGTCTTTACCTAATCCATTGCTTTTTTATCTTAATGGTGTCTTTTGATAACAGAAATTCTTATTTTTTTTCAGCTTTAATTGAGTTTATTGGTACATTTTAGGGATACAGTACAGTTACATTCATTGTTGGGATCATGTACCTCTACATGGCAAGTCTTGATTCTCATTTTTTCCCCTTACCTCTGCCCTCCCTTCACCCCCTCCTCCCCTCCCCATCTACAAACACTTTAATTTTAGCATATAGATTTTATAATCATTAGCTTACACTAATACTAAATGCCTATCTTTCAAATTGCAAGAGTTTTTTTTTTTTTTTAAAGGAAAGCCTATATGTGTCCTGACTTCAAGATGCTTTGATGCAACTGTAGGACAAAACTGCAGAAAATGAAAGTTGACTGTTCAGCTGAATGACTGAACATTATTGATGCAGTTGTCTCTGTTTGATGGTAGAGATTAAGAAAAGAGCAAGCCACCAAAGGGGACTGCAATTGTTGACTGGGATGGTTCACAGAGGATGCAAAATTTGAGATAGGATTGAGAAATGAGCGGCATTTGGAGAGTAGAGAGAAGTATTCTAAGTGGAAAAACAGGGATGAGCCAAACTTCTGATGTTGGAATGAATATGGCATGTTAAGGGACTAAAATGATATTGGCTGACTTAAGTGTCTACACTCTGATTTATGAGTAGGGAGAAATAAGATGAAATCTTGTGCTCAGAGACACATAAATAAAAGAAAGAGGAACTTCACATCCACATTGGTGATGAAGTTTGGTATCTGGCCCATGGGAGGTAACTCAGCAAATATTTACCTATCCTAGCTTGGTGCTAACTGGCAACCATATGGCTTCCTTTAGCAAGTTCCTAATAGGAACTCCCATACTCACACTTGAATGAGAACATCTATTCAAGAATCAAGGATGTATTCAAGGATCAGTCAAAAGAAGTGGACCCACCACATACCACCAGGTGTTTGCAAGAGCACCGCAACTGTAAAACCCAACAGTAATAACTACTCAATATTCAAATCCAGAGGCAAAAGCTCCCCTAAGAAAGAGGCTAGAAATGGGCTGTAAAATCTCAAGCCACTGACTAGGGTTTTGATGCCCTATTTTCATCCTAACTGGAGCACAATTTTGCCAATAGCAAAAGAAAAATCAGCAGTCCTGGAGCAATTCCAGAATACATGGAGAGAGGTCTTCAGGCCTCCTCAGAGCTACTGGAATGAATAAGGCATGGAAATAGCCAGAACAGAGTTCAAATGATAAGATTCCTAATGGGACATGAGTATGCATTTTGCCAAGATTTATTCTAATTTTGGAACTCAATTGGAAACTTCTGAACGTCATGTTCTATTTGGCTCTGCAAAACATAGCTCTGTATTGCTTTGTGTTTATTTTATCCCTGAAGATCAGAGCACAATTTACTTGTAACTCGATTTTTTTGTTTAGCAAAAACTCCATTTAAAAAAACAAACTGATTTTTCTCCCTTATAGGTCTATAGGTGAAGATACACACACACACACACACACACACACACACACACACACACACACACAATGGAGAAGATTTCCACTAGAAAAATAAGCATACCCAATGTAGAAAATTTATGCAAACAGGAACATCCAGAGGAGAATGTTTTATTAAGCCTGAATTAGCATGAGTCCTAAACTTGACATAAAACAATAAATTACTCTCAAATGGGAGTAAAATGATTTGTATTAGTAGAAGACCAAATTCAACTATAGTTAAAATGAATTGGTGCCTACAATAAAAAACAATTGGGAGAAGAACTGGGAAAAGGTTTATATTATCCAAGATTCTTTCAGACCCAACCTGAAAAAAAAATTTTAAGTGATTTTTGGTTCACGGTAACTGAAGAGGCTTCTCTACCACCTCCAGATGGAGAGGTAAAGGAGTTGGATTGGCCCAGCTGAATCTTGTGCCTGCACCTGGCCCAATCACTGTGATTGACCTGGGTCAACTCCCACGTGGCACAGAGTGCATTTATTTCAGAAGAAAGAGGGATTGTCGATGGTCAATTAAGGGACATTGTAAGGACAAATTCCAAAGGACAGCCAAAAAAGGAATGTCATAGTGCTTCAAAGCTAGAAAATTGCGAATTGCACAATTGTAAAATAATCAAAATTAAAAAGAGGAAGTATCACCAAAATAGGATATGTTCAGTAGCAGTGGTACATCAGCACCAATTACTGTGGTACCTGTGTTACATGGCAGAACATGTAGAACATGGTGGTTCCTCTGTGGATATCTTAAAGACATCAGAAAGGTAGCACGACAAAGTGACTAAGAGTGTACATTTGATTTCCAACTGAGCAAAGCCTAAACCCTAGCAGCACTCCATGTTAACTTTTAATATTTTTGCAAGTTATTAAGGCTTTCAGCCATCAGTCCTTTTATTTACAAAATTAGTGTAATAGAATTTTTCTTGGGTTATTGTGAGGATTAAATGAAAATACAAAAAAAGCTTGCTATAGTACTGATAACAAAATTATTAAATATTTCTTATTGATTTCATTAGCATTATGGTAGTTATTAACTACCATGTCCATTAATTTCAATGCTAGAAAGTTCTAGGAAGGGTGGTAATCATGATGTTCCACTGCATCGTATTTCTGGAATAAAAACATCCTACTATATATCCTCTCCATTGATATGTAACCCTATTGTTTGCCTTAGATTTGTTTCAGCTCACCCTGTTCCACTTTCCATAATTCCTCTTTTTCTCCACTGAAGCATGAAACATTAAGGTACCTGGGTACAAAAAGCAAGATAATGGTGCCCTTGATACTTCTTTTAGCCTTTCCAAAAGAAATTTCACAGGCAATTGAGGCCCATAAAATTGTGGTCTTAGCTGTGAGCAACAAAACAACTCCTCAGAGGGAGATCGCAAGAGTTCACCAACTTTTGGAACCAAATGGTAAAGTAATGTATAACCCTGGCAGACTGTATCACAAAGGAGGCAACTATGAGGACCTGTAGAAAAAATTGGAGTCTTCAAGGAAAATTACAAACATATAACTTCTACATTTTCATGAACTCTATTATATCTTACTTGTCATTATATTTTCCACTGAGGATTCCAGAAAGAGGAATGGCTCAACAGAGTCTGGTTCTTTTGCTTCTACCACAGCTGTCAGGGTCCCCAGTAGCTTTCAGATTTAGGACAGAGGCTTTTTCCAAGCAAGGTAAAGAGTATAGGGCAAGAAAAGAGCTTATCGTGTGGGTTTCTCCTCTGTGTTCTGGTAAATGTCTATGGAAGCAATTACTCAGGAGCTGAATCTTATTTTTTTTAATTTTATAGTATTTTTTTGTAATTATGGAAGGCAAATAGAATAGAACTTTATATTTATATAAATATGGTCCTCAAAAAGTGCCACAAGTAATGCCACTCCCCGCTCCTCAAATTCCTGGAGGAAGCAACATTTTCCTCTCACCACTTTTATAGTGTATATAGTCTGTCAGAAGCATTTGGAGTTCAGAACCTAAGTTTTCTTTGGGTTGAAAATGTACTACTAGGTTTCTTTTCTATTAGAAAAACATTTCTATGCAAAACTGGAGTTTAATAGGTAGTGTTCCAGGTAACTGCCACGAGCAGGAACTCAGTTAAGACTTTTTGGTTTTTAGCACAATAAAACTATCATTCTTTCAGTTTCTTACACATTCCTTACACCCATAACTGTGGAGCTGGTGGCATCCTATCAACACCAGAATCACGTGCTCACGGGGAAGGTGATCATTGTTCTGTGTGTGCTCACGTGTGCTGTCCCAGTCACAACATACTTTCTTGTAAATTGCAGTGTTAAGCATTTGGAAGTCACACTTCTAATCCAATATTATCTTTTATTTTCAGAGGAGAAAAAAAAACCTAAGGTCCATGGGCCGAGGCTTTAGCTTAGTAGTGCCGCTGCCTGCCTCACAAGCACAAGGTCCCTAGTTCAATCCCCAGTACAAAGCAACAACAGCAACAACAAAAACTTAAGGTCCAGAGAAGTCGAATGCTTTCATCCAGTTAGACAGCTAGCAGCAGAACTGAAGAGACAAGAAGGTTGTGGGCTTTACATTTTATTCTTTCTGCTTTTGCCATAACTACAGTGCTGTACCACTTCAAGTAGCATGGCTGCTATAACAAATTCCTAAATGTCAGTGGTTTAACACAATAAATATTTACTTACCACTCATTGAGCAGAATGTTGTGAGTTTTCTTAGCCAGCAGGTGATGGCTCCATGATTCAGGGACCCAATTTTTTTCATTTTGTGACTTCATCATCCAACATCATCCTCACCATAGCCTCAAAGCTCATTTCTCTCCAGCCTCATCTTCTGCCTGTCTCTTTCTCTTTCACTTCAGTGCAAATACACCACCAAATCCGCTGACCTTCTGCTGTGCTAGGGCCTCATCTATATCCCTTTCCCACCGGAACACTCTTGCCTGGATACTTCACAGCTGCCTCTTTCCCACCATTCTAGTCGCAGGTGTCCTTTCCTCCAAAGGAAGAACACTCCTGAAATTGCTCTCCCTACAGCCCATCCCATTCTGTACGCCTATTTCTCCAAGGCTCTTTTGACCCTTTGGAGCCAGAGAATATCATTTGTTTACTTGTATAGCTTTGAGGAGCAGAAATTTTTCTAGTCTTGTCCTTATGTCTTCAGCTCTGGAGCAGTGTGGTACACAGCAGCTATCAACACACTTTCAATACACAGTCTGCAAACCAGTGAATGAACAGAAAGTATCAGAGCCCCAGAAGATGAGGAAATGGAGAATATCAAATCTTCTTCTTCAATCCAGCATCGGTCAAGGGACACAAATGTATCTCTGAGTCACACTCTGTTCCCCATCCACCAACAGCCTGCTTTCTCATCCAGAAAAATTGCTGATCACAGAGATCTAGAAAAACAGACATGTCCTCAGACTTAGGAATGCATCCCTTCCAGGACCAGCAGATATTTGTCATCACTGGGTCTCCTTAGCAACCTTTGTGTTCTCTGTACCCACAAGTGACCTCTGACACAGTTCCCTTCTAGGAGCTACACACAGAGCTGTCATTGCCAGAGGAGAATTAGAAATCTGATTAGAAAATTCTGGTGCTGCTCTTATTCTTTCCCAACTCCCTGTCCCACCTCTCACTCTTTTTCTTTGGCATGTCCAGGCTGCCCTCTCATTTTTGCTATCAGCCAAGACTACCCCATGCTTTGGAAAGCCATGATGATCTGAAAATCAGATGTCCAGAGGTCTCACCCCTGGGAGGTTGTTGTGGCTGGCTGGCTGGCTGCTTCTTCGGGCTCCCACATCAGGCAGAGATGCCTGCAGCCCACAGGCATCGTGCACAGCAGCCTTGCCTTTCATGTCTTCATTCATCAACCTTCATTGTCTTTTACAGATTAATTTCTACATTTCCTCAATTAACAGCAATTGATGAGCCCTGAACCAGGTTTCAAACAATACAGTCAGTGCTCTGTATCTCCAAATTCCACATTTATGTATTGCAAAAATTTTCAGAAAGTTCCATCTTATATAAGGAGCTTGAGATTCTGTGGATTTTAGTACCCATGAAAAGTTAAGGAACTAATCCCCCAAGGATACCAAGGGACAACTGTACAAGCAGAAACAGATTTGCCATGAAGTTAATGAAAGGTAAGCTACAGATTCCAGGGTCACATACATTTTGAAAATTGCAAGAGAGAAATATTTCATCTGTTATGAGTTAAGACTCTTCCACTCTGACTTCCCCTCACCACACTTGTGAACACCTTGCTTTGGAGTCGCCACAGTATTTTTGGAACTCTGCTAAGAAGTTAAGTTAGAGGTACCTTTAGTTTGGGTTTAATGGGATATATTTAGTTAGTTCAGAATTACCTTCATACATAGTTAAGTTATTGCTATTCAACAGAGGTAGGAATGCTTCTAGAAATATTCCTCTACCCAAGTGCCAACTCATGCAACATGGTGATATGAAGGCACACAGAGGAACCCTATCGCTACCTAAGTGTTCTCTGCAGAACCCTAGCCCTAGAAATACATGGGGAATAGAGGCTCACTGAGGCTTGAAATTATGGAAGCACTAGCTGATCTTTGGAAATTCTACCAGTCATCAAACCGCACAGAACTATAAGCACAAATTTCAATCCTTATGGCCAGCTAGTGAGAAATCATCTCTGTCTCTTTAGGCACAAACATATAGTACTTTCAATAAAATATATGCCTTGGTATGCATCACAGGTTTATGTATCCCAGCTAAAATTTAAATTTAAAATTTTTTGGAACTGTCTTTTTAGATGAAAGACTACATTATCTTTCTATTATTTTCTTCAAAACTGTTGTCATATGAGCAGACTGTCAAAAAGTATATAGTCAGAACTGTGCAAGAATACCAGTATTATAACAATATGATAGGTAGTTAACAATAAAAACAGTGTAGTATTTTTCTGGATTTTTGTAATATAATGTGGTGTCATAATTTTGAAGTTTATCATTTATTTTTATTTCTTAACTTATTCTGAAAAAAATCAGTGTTTTAAGTGGCCCCCTCCCTTTGTTAGGTTTCATGCCCCAGGAGACTGAGTAGGTTTCTGGATACAGGTGAAGATGACTTGTGTTATAATTTGAACTTTAAATGCATACTGCACAGGCTCATGTCTTTTCAAACATTAGTCTCCCATTATTGGAAGGTGGGAGAATCTAATGGGGGTCGTTAGGACATTGGACATGTGCCTTTGAAGGGGATCGAGGGACCCTCCTCAGTGCCCTCCTCACTCTTTTGTTCCCTAGCCACAGTGTTCCTGTGGAGCTGTGTACTCCCACCACGAAGTACAGCCTTCCTACAGGTCCAAGCAATAGGATAATTGATTATGGACCAGAGCCCTCAAACCTGTGAGTCAAAATAAACTTCTTCTTATAAATTAATTTATCACCTATTTCATTGGTTATTGTGGAGCTCATAATAGAAATTAGATGAGTCCTATGTGAAATAAGTATAGGGAAAGGGTGAAGAAATTATCAGAATGCATTTATGCTTCTATCAACTAATCTGCTGTAATCTTCAACCTTCCTAAAAGTAATTTCCAACATATTAGATTCTTACCATTTATTCTCCTGAGGAAATGAAAGGGCTAGATTATGGTGGTGTATCAAATTTAGCAATTCCCCTCTTTCCCCTTTGTCATGGCACTAACAAGACAAGCCAGCAAGCAGAACTGATATTAGAATGACTTTCCTAAGTTAAGGAAGCAGGCTGATGGACCCTACAAGGGCTCTACACGGCCTCCCTGGGGCAGCTGCTCTGAAGCTGATGGCAGCAAGTTAGGACCTGGAAGACACAGAGTCCAGTCACACAGTGACGCAGATGGATGCTCTTTCTTTGTTCACTTCTCAGGCCATAGTAATTATTCAACTGGTTTCCAGTCACTCAACGAGTCTTTGACTTGGGTGAGAGAATTTATACCAAGACCTGACCTGCAGATTGTTACGCTGCCCACCCCTGCCTTCAATCCTCCATTGAGCCATCTATGTATAGTTTATCAAGTAGAACCAGCTCACCAAATGACCATCTTCTGTGGCCACCATCCCATAAAACCAAACATGTTTTTCCTCTCAAAACTAAATAAAAATGTAGAGAGATTAGAACCTGAACAGTAAGTGAAACAGCCAGCAAATAATCATTTACTACAGAGCTAGTGACCTTTTCATTGAAGGTCACAGGTATGATTAAACAGCCTCTTGCAGAGAGGGTGTTGAAACTGAAATTCTCTTGGCCTGACTCATGGCTTTTCAACCTTGGTCCTGGCTCCTCTCAGCCTGGTGTGGGGAGCGGGTTGCCTGTCATAACATATTCTGGGAAATCCCTGCCTCAGGCGTTCCTTGGAACACTGGAACCCAACACGCCAAGCCAGTGTTTTCTTTTGTCCTTCAAAGTTTACTTGTGTGTTACGCATGCAAAAGCCTGCAAGCAAGTACTTGAACTAGATGGAAGGAGAGCTTTAGGGATCAAATAGCATCCTAAACCCATGGCCAAGGCTAAGGGGAGGCGCAGAGGCCTAATCTCAGAAAGCAACTGCAGCTGTACTCCAAGGCTGTCATTATTTTCTTATTGGGATCCCTGAAATGTTGTTTATTTCCTGTTGGAATTTTTGTAAGTGTACCACCCCAGATAATGATTAGGGACAGTGACAAAGGACAGTAACACCACAGTGGAATCATCCCTTCTAACCTGGATGAGTTTGAGATAGTAGCCAATTCTCAATGTTTAGAGTTTAGAGATTAAAAATCTTTACTTTTACCTCTGTAATTATTCAGATCCAAATTCTATTTTCTCTCAATTAACTGAGAATAATCTTCTAGAGTTACTAAATTTTTTTAATCCAGTTAGCACAATGCCCATCACCCATATTATGAAGGGTGCTAGAAAAATATGGTGAATGTTTAAATTTTAAAAAATAATTATTACTGAAAAAAGACACTTTGCCATTAATCCTCCTCAAAATTCTCCCCTTTTCTTTTAACATATTTATCTCATAATTCTTGCCACTTTCTGAAGCAGTTCTAGATATCTTCTTTCATGAACATCTTCAGTTGCACCATTATGGCTTCTGCAATGCCTGAATCATTTCAGAATCTTCCTTTTCATGGTCATTTCCATTTTGTGTAAGAGCCTGAAGCCACATGGTGTGGGATTCAGTGAGTAAATTGAATGAGGATACACTGTAATGTGTTTATAAGCCTGTCTTACACTGAATGGCTCTCAGCCACAGCATTCGCAGTATTTTTTATGGTACGTTCCAGAATAGCCTTAGAAAGTGGCAAGAACAACAGGATAAGTGTGTTCAAAGCGGGAGGAGGAGTATTTTGAGAGGGATTAATGGCAAAGTCTTTTACTGTAATAATTTTTTAAATGTAGACTTTCATTGTAAATTTTGATCCCACCCCATAGCAAAAATTGTAAATGTAGCTATTACTGTTTCCATCACCCTTACAATCCTGTTAAGCTACTCTATGAGGTGTCTTTCAAAGATGCTCTTCAGAGTCAACTCCAACAGTTTTTCTCTGTGTGAATCACCCTGTCTGGTAGGAAGAAGACAACTTTCCAGTAGAGGATTACAAACAAAACAGAGTGAAAAATCAAATCTCTCATGAGGCAAAAGTCATTTTCTTTATGTCTATTTTCTCAGCCCCACTTAAAACCAATTTATTTTATGCCACACAGGTAGGGAGTTAACTTACCTCCAAGGGGCCAACCTGGAATCTTTATCCTGAATTGGTAGACCCAACATTATCTCATTTTTAGGTATTTTATTGCTTTCAGAGCTGCTTAAAAGCTATGTTTGTGGAGAATACTGTGGCCAGGATTCAGTTCGTTCTCTGAAGTAGAAACCTTTAGAGATCGACAGACTTTGTATAGATGGGGAATCCTCAGAGTTGGCTTGTAAACAAGATACTGCAGGATCATAATGTTTGGACTGCATCCCAGAGCAAAATGCAACATAAAGGGCTCCTTCTTTGTAATTTAACTGGCCTGGCTAGAGTTTGTGGAACTCCTGCACTTGGAAAAATGCTGTACTCAGCAATAGGAGCGCCCCACTCAGCAGAAAGGTGTGTGAGAAGTACAAATGAGCTCCAGATTCTGCCTTAGTCTAGTCAACATTTCCCCTGAGATTTTGCAATTAGTTTTGTTTTGATTCTATACTCATGAAGACAACTCCTAATTTTTACTTTAGTAATCCCTGATACCTCAATACCCAAAAGAGGTGCCCTAGGTTATTGGGGAAAAAAATCTCAGCTACTGAAATGGTAGTGCCTAGCATTACCATAAGTTTGTTTTATAGACTATAAACCAATTCTCTTTAAGGTGAGAGTGAATCAATCCCCCAAGGTCTAGCCAGCTCCGAGTGGACTTGAAAAATGGGGGTTCTTTTTCAGAAAATAGAGAACCAAATGCTAAGATGAAAGAAATTTCCTTAAACTTGGCTGTGTCTCAGTTTTCCCATTTAGACACCTGGGAAAAGTAACAGTGCCTACTTTATATGGTTGTAAAGAGGACCAGTGATTAGACAGATGTAAATTATATACATACTGTACAGATATATGAGATGACTTACCCTAGGAAAAGTACTTAGAATAAATGACTCTTGTTCAGTGACCCACAAATACTACCTGCTTACAAAGAATGTCCTTCTAGAAGCAGCGAGCTGTCATCTCTCTTTCTTAGACTTTCCTGCACAAATTCAAAGTACTTACCTCTTCTGACCACTCCACTCTGAAAACTAAATGTCAAATAAAAGCTACAGTGAGGGCAGCATCATGCTCACGTGACCGGTGCAGCAGCAGAGAGTCCACCCTGGTATAATGCTCGACTGTAGCCATCTTAAAATTGTTAGTTATTTTTCAACAATAGGTTCCTCATTTTTATTTTCCACTGGGCCCCACTATGGTTTTTTGTAAATGTTCCCCAAGGGGCCTTGTGTTAAAAGCTGGATGCTCCACTAGTGTTGGTATTGGCATGTGGTGGGGCTTTTAGGAGGTGGGCACTAGTGAGAGCTCTTAGGTCATTGGGGCAATTCCCTCAAAGTGGATTGTTGGAGCCTGATCCTTTCTTTCCTCTTTTGCCAGCTGTCAGGAAGTGAGCAGCTTGCTCCACCACAAGTCCCACACCATGATATCCTGCCTGGTTGCAGGCCCAAATCATTGAGGCCAACCCACCATCAACTGAAATATCCAACTATGAGCCAAAACAAACCTTTCATCATTCTAAGTTGATTATCTTAGGTACTTTGCTATAGTCATGAAAAGCTGACTAACACAGCCCCACATATTATATAGCTGATCCTAGTTACATGTGATAAAAAGAACTAGCCAGTGGTGCTGGGTGACTACTTCCCTTTCAGGTGACTCTCTCTCTCCTAATTCTATGGCATGAAAACAATAACAAGAGAGATGGGATTAATATACTCCCAAACCCAGCCTTGCCAACAGAGTGGTGACTTCTTGGGTATACAGCAACATATCCAGGCTACAGGAAGTAAGTTCTTTTTCAGGGGTCTCAGTGAACTAAAATGAACTCTAAGTGCGCTTCCTATTTTTATCAACACCGCACACTCTCCAACAGACTCATTTGGTAATGCTTTGTGAGATGAATCACTCAGAGTGATAGAGAAATCAGCTTGGCCTTTGGCACAGGGAGTGACCCCAGAATGGCAGCCACTGCAGGGAGGCTGGGACCTTGTAAAGGTGACTACGGCAGGGGAGGAGAGAGAATGGCTGCCTCAGAAAAGCAGCTGCTCCCCGAAGCTTTCATAGGTGACTGCCACAGGAGCCACAGCTTTAGCTCCCAGAAGTTTCCCCCACCCTATCCTGACCCCTCAGCGAACCAGGAAACCAGCCTGTCTGTGTGAGCATCCCTAGGGGACTTGTACAGGAACTGTCTGCTCAGAGGAGGAACTGTGGCTGGAGTTCCACTAAATTCAGTCATGGGAATGGAGGTAGAGTGTTTCAAGGCTGATGTTACAAATTATTCCCCCTTTGAATTTCTAAGGTGGAGTAGCCCAAGGAAAAATGGGTTCCAAAAATATATGGTCCCATTGTGCTCATATGTGCGGATGTACTTTGTTCCTGCAGTGAGTCTGACTGCGGTGCAGGTAGTCATGAAATTATTTCTTTGTTCCCAGGATAGTTCCTATTGCCTGCTTGTTCTCCCATCTGAGGCCCTGCAGGGACCATGTAATTTGGCCACTATTCCCAACAGTGCAGATGTGGGGACCAGCCTTCTGAAACTCTACCACAAAGTTCTTTGTAGAGAAACCCACCTCCACATCCCATCTCTTTGTAATTCAGTGACTTTGAACATTCTGGCTCACTTCATTCTGATTTTAGTATCTAGAAATGCAATGTGAGACATTCGGAAGCTGGGCATTTGGCCTCCTCTTGCAGAAGCACAGCAGTAGCCCCAGAGAAGTATTTTTCAAGGCTGTAGAGAAAACAAGGGCTGGAAAAAATGTTTGTTTATTGCCAACTCTCTCCCCACAGCCACTTACATAAGAGTGCGTGCTGAAACAGGCTGTCCTCCTCCTCAGGATCAAGAGTTAAACTCTCAGGGACGATGACAAAAACAACGTGAGAACCACAGGGCCATGGCCCGTGACGTCCAGGAAGGAAAACCAAGTGATGTGTAGTGATTAGTCCTTTCACACTGACACGGGGGTTTCCTGGGGTGTTTTCAAGCTTTTGGGTGGTGGCGCAGTACACAAGAGGGGGAGGGGTTCTGTGAACAAGACAGGGCTAAAGAATGGCTCCTGGTTTCCCATTTTGAAGATAGAACAATGTACACGAGTGTGTATGCTGAATGGGGAGAGTCAAAAGTTCAGCTATCTTCTGACCTGTCAAATCCATCCTAACCTGCTGAAAACTATACAAACAAACACTGTCTCCAAATCTGGGAACGTTTAAAAGGTTGGGCGAAATTGTGTACATTTTTGTCCAACTGCTTATTGCAGAAAAGAAAGAAAGAGGGAGAGCAAAAAGAAATATACTGCCTTTTCTTTACAAAACAAACACAAAAACTAACTGCCAGGAAAAAATGCAAGACCCATAGACAGATTATATTTAAAAGTCCAAAGGGACGACTTGCCTCCCCTACAGTGTTACTGCAAATCAGATGTGCGGGACAGAGTCACAGAGGCCTATAATCATGCTTGGCAAAGCAGCCCTCGGCAATCTAAACTGTTCTCAACAACCTCCTCCAAGGGCAACGCCACAGCGTCTTTGTGTTGACGGTTCCAGGCTTTAAAAGAATATCAAGAAAATATTTTCCATATGCTTCAACTGAACTCCTAGCTTCCATGTGGGCCCACTTGTTCTTGGCCCTTCCTCAGCAGCCTTCATGAGTAATTGTCCTTTGACTTTTTCTGCTTGCCAGTCACACCTGGGTGTGCTTACACCAGACACACCTAAAGTTTAGCATCTGTCATCACAGATGAAATTTCTACTTGTTGCTTTGGAATGACAAGTTGAAACTAGCACAGGCTTACACACGGGACATATTCAATCACTATTTTGTTGTTAGAGCTATGTGTCTCTCTCTGTTTTCTACCTACTGCAAAATAGCAGCAGGTCCAAAAGATAGATATACAACTGTTGACCTGAATCTATGTGAATTTGAACCATGATTTCTTTTCACCTGTTTGAGGTCCAGAAAAGAGCAAAGGACCCATGATTCACCTACTGGACTCTGCAAATGAGAATTTTTGTGATTTCTCATGTGGGTCATTTCCCACCTTCTTTTTTCAACTGACTCTTCTCCAATCATGGACTGGTTGGGCTCTGAGACTAATTGTTTCTGGTCTTCAGTTTGCTTTACAGACTCTTTAGATAGAACAAAAGTCCTACATTATTCAGGACTTGTGAATTGCAAATGGAAGAAACAAATCTTGAACCAACTGAACCCTAAAAGGGAAATGTATTTGTTCATATAACAAAACCATAAAAAACGATGGTAAATTGAGTAACCTTAAAACATTGTTAGAATTCTCACCTCCTCTCCTCTTTGCTCCCTCCTACTGCCATTTTTCCATGAAGTGAGGATGCAGCCAACAGCAAAGCTCACCTCCCATTGCTCATGACATGAGCAGAGTCAGGATCAGATCTTCCCCCATAAAGTCAACATCCCACCATCTTGGTGGAGAAAAGATAAAAGAATTATAGTTATCTCAATTTTCCTACCAATACCAAGAATTAACTGTATAGATAACATTTGGAATTCACAATCATAAATGTAGAGAATTAGAGACAATCTAAGAAAAGCCAAGTAATTTTGTACCCCTTGCCAGAGCTTTACAAAAAAAATGAGGGTAGATTTTACATTAGGTGTGCAGCTGAACTAAGAAACTCTTAAGGTCCTGCAGATTCTGTGAGGTCATAAGACTGTTAAATCTTCCCAGCATGGAACTGGTGATTCTTTTCTTGAATTGTCCAGGCAGGACTTTCTCCCTTCTCACACCCTATTATTAACTGGTTTTAGTGACCAACAGGACTTCAAGTTGGAGATTCCATCTAGATATCTCATATCAACTTCCCCTGTGCACACTTAGACCACATCCTTAAAGCCTGAGAGTTCTCAAGCCTTTGGAGATTAGAGGACTCACCTCTTGGTCCTCATCCTATTTTAGCCAACATTTGTGAGCGCCCTTCTCTGAGCATTCTTACATTTTAATTCCTTTCCTTTGTGTCTTGACCAAATTCACCAAAATATGGCTCGTAAGAGAAGAGTGAAGTTGAATACAGAGGTCCAGAACATTTTCAGCTTAATCTTATCAGGTCACCGAGAATGGGGTAGGGGTGGGGGGCAGAGGAGGGGAGGAGAGAGGGAGGGAAGAGAGAGGGGACCAGGGGGAAGGGAAGGGGGAGGTTTTTCTCATTTTTTCTGTTGTGGTAGGAAGAAACACCTCTTATTCCCTAGCATTTACATCCTAATTCCTGGAGCCTGTGACTACATTGCATGGCAGAGGGAAATTAAGGCTGCTATTAAGATGACTTGAGATAGGAGATTACTCTGGGTTACTCAGGTGGCCCCAGTGTAATCACAAGGTCCCTAACTAGAAGAAGGAAGCAGAAGAGGAGTGATACTATGCGAGAAGGACTCAGGCTAATGTTTTGGCTTTGAAGATGGAAGAAGGGAGTCATAAACTGAAGAATGTTGGTAGCTTCTAGATGCTGGTAAGGGCAGGAAAACAGATTTTCCTCTGGACTTCCCGAAAGGTATAAATCCCTGTTAGCACTCTAATTTTAGCCTGGTGAGATTCAAGTCAGACAATAAAGAAGTAAGTTCTTGTTGTTTAAGCCAGTAAATATGTGGTTATTTGTTATAGCCATAACAGGAAACTAAAATACTTATTTCTTCCATATGGGTCCCACAATGTTAGGTTCTTGAGTATTCCAAGAAGTTGCCCGACTCTGCAGAGCAGAGACAAACCAGATAGTGTATAGACTTGATTCTGCTCCTGTCTCACCCTGTGCCTTTGTGTAAGTTACTTGTTTCGGTCCTCAGTTTCCACATCCTGCAAA
>NW_022900950.1:51924239-51950131 GCF_012274545.1 Fukomys damarensis | reverse complement strand
GCAAAAAAAAAAAAAAAAAATCCCCAAAGTTTTTCTCCTTATAAGTTCAGGAATGTAATAGCTTCTCCCATTTCTCAATGGCATCAAATGTTCTGGAAGTACCAGCCAAAACCCGGGCTGCCTTCTCACCACTCACGGCAGAGATTTGGATAGGGGGAAAAGGTTCACAGACCACATCTCTGTCATGGCTTTCCACAGCAACCAAGGACACCAAGCTTCCAAGTAGGAACAGAAGCTGCCCACTTGTTCTCTCAGACAGAAAATATTCAGCGCTAAGTAAAGGACTGCTGTGGGGGCTGAGGTGCTGGCAGTTCCTAATTCCCAAGTGGCCCAAGTCCTCCTAAAAGGGAGAGGACTTGTGCTGGCTGCAAATAAGAGATGGATTCTGGTTGCAGGTATTCTACGCAGAAGTCATGGCAAGAAGAAAAGGAAAGAAATCCTTCATTATGGTAAATGGACTCTGCCAGTAGAAGAAAAGGTTTTGTGGTACAAGAGACACTAAATCAAGATGATGGAGCCTTGAATGGTTCCAAGACAAGGACATAAAGACTGAGTGAACTCGTGACCCTGCTGTATTTTGTGTCCTTTCGTATGCACAGGGCTAGGTATAATGGCAGATACACAATACATGTTCAATATAACAGGTGCTCACATTCTGTTGACTGACTGAATGAATAGGCGTTGTTGGGATCTTGAGTGTCCCCAAAGCCCCACGTGTTAAAGGCGTGGTCCCCAGGGTGGCACTATTGGGAGATGGTAGAACAGTTAAGAGATGGGGACTGATGGGTGGTCTTCAGGTCACTGGTACCTTTATAAGTTGATTGTCTCAGGTATCTGTTATAGTAATGGCACGCTAACACAGGCATCATTGTTTTTAGAGTGGAACGATGGCTAACCCAAGATGATTTAAGGAAGGTAAACAAGACCTCAATATGCAAAGTGTATCCAGGGAGGCAGAGATGAATATCCAAATACCAGTCAAAAGGCTTTAGATAAAAGAGTGAAGCTGGGGTGTTGGGCAGTTTGAACCAAAGGGAAGAGACCCACGTGCCATTAAGATTTTCCCTAACCCATTCCAGCTGGAAGGATGTCATTTTCATTCATGTAAATATCCAAGGAAGCAGACTGACCACTTTGTGAGTAAGAATTCGCAATGCTCCAGACAGACCAGCACACACTGAGCTGCCTCCTCAGGCAGCAATTTAAGCATCTAACTCACATGAGATTTCAGTGGAAATGACCACTAATCCCTGCACAATTATTCTCTCCATAATCAAAGTTGATTCGTAGTTCACCCTTGCCTTTCCTAGACTCAACAACTCTAATTCCCCTAACTGCTTTCAGAGGTCCATTCATCCAGATCCTCTCATTATTTTTTTTGGTTGTTGTTTTTCTACTGATCTTTTTCCAAGTTACCCTTCTTTTATGTCATCCACCTGAATCTGAAGACCAGATTTACTCCAGCCACACTTGTCTGACAAGCCTGCTTTTCCTCTGAGGACTTTGCAGGGAGTACAGCTCTGCTGCAGGAGGGAGACCTACTCTCCTGGGAACATTCTCCTTATGTTCTGGGGCTGTCCTTACCCAGAGGCTCCCCCACAGCATTCAGCCAGAAACCCTTCTCCAGACAGTGTCTGGCTTCAGTTCCCAGGGAACTTCACCATCTCCTTCCTCTTCATCATCACATCCAAAGTCCATGCAGGCAAGGAAAGAAGAGTAATTGATGCCCCCAGGGGATATCAAAGTGCTATTGAACAAAACCGCAGCTCAGCAGCTGCACAGGTGCTTCCTGTGGCAGTCAGGGAAGACCCGTCTTTAGAAAGCCCTAAATAACTCTGGGAAGGGTTGTCAGCTTGAAAGAAATAGTGCTGTTGTTCTCTGGCATGTAATTCATCTGGGCTGTGCTGTAGTAGGGGACAAGGGCTGGCCTTGAGTCGTACACTCAGTCACCTGGGACTGCTCTTCAGCTTGGCTCACAGGAGGAATAAGAAAGCACTTGTGCCTGTTCCCTTGGTCTCTGTCATTTTGACATGGTTTTCTGGTGGATTTATTTAATGAATCTCAGATTTGTGCCGGTTTGGCTTTAGCCAGGTTCGATGGAAGTCAACAGGAACTGTGTGGAGAATCTCTCTTTGAAAACCTCCAAAGGCCTCTCTCCCTTTGAAGATCCTTCTCAGCCTTTCTTGCTATTACTGCAGCAATGACACTAGGTACCTCAGTCTTTCTATACCAGTTCCTTGAAGAAATTGCTTATTTAAATGTTTGCCATATGTTGAATGGGTAAGTAAAAAAGTCCAAAGACCAAGGTCATGATAGCTGGTTTCTGGTCTTGGTCACTGGGACTCTAGCCAGGTCATCTGGACCTCTGTGCTAATCTGTAGCATGAGAGGTCGAGCTCTCAGGCCCTCTCAGTATACACTGTGAGGTTCTGAGAGACTGTGGTTTACACTCAGTTCAGCAGAAAAGGGGACTAAAGGTAAGGAGAATTAGAAGCAGCAGCAATTGTTCTGCATGCCCAGCAGCAGAAGTAAACAATAGAACATTGAAAACCCAAATAAAAAGTGTATAATATTTTCAGTTAGTAAATGGTCCTGCAATAACAACACTAGCCAATGACAATCAGTGTGAGCAGTGAATGGACTAGTGCACAGCTTGGGTCCATGCTGAACATAAACATAGCATCTCTCTCATTTTCTTGGGGCCTCTTCACTAAGAGGTTCCAGCCACCAGACTATGGCATGTACATTAATTCTTTGGTTCATGGTGGTGTTCTGCTGTGAAACAACACAGCTAATCCATTGTTAAGAGAAGGCTGTCCATCAGCATAGGAAATTTTGTTTGAGTCATGCAGAGAGAGTAGTCTGTGTCCAAGGTGGGGCCGGTGCTTTGTAACAGAGTTCTGGGAGTATATTAAGGAGAACAGCCAATGCATCCCAACACAGAGCCCATGTCTCAAAGCAGACACCATCCCATTCATTTTCCCATGCTGGTGGATGTGCTGTGGGTTTTAATGCCTCTCATTTCCATCGATGGCAGTTCTGCTAGCATGAACAGAAAGCAAGACAAGATTTCATGGGCACCTAAATGTGTGTCTTTTCCTGAGCTGAAATGCTTGCAACTTTGAGACTGAAGAATTAAATAAAATTTGTCTTTGGTTTAGTTAGTTAGTTGTTTTGGAAAGGCATTCTAACAACTGAAATTAATGGTTCCAAATACTTTCAGAAGTTGTAATCATCCCAATTTCCTCCTGGAAATCACTTCAGGTCCTTTTGTGCAGATTATCAATGCCCTGATCACTAAGATCTTAGTTTTGCAAAAGTTTCTTAGTTGGTATACTAACTTAATCTTCATGTTTCCCTTCCTTTGCATAAGACATCTAGCTTCTCTGTACACCTTGGCCTGGCTTGGCTTGGCTTGGCTTGGCTTAGGCAGGACTGATAGGAAGGGGCTTTGTTTCATTTCTGGATCTTTGCCTCTAGAGAATGCATCAAACTTTCTGCTGCAGACCTGAGGCAGATGGGAAGCAAAAGAGATGTTCTCACGTGAGACAGCAACACCTGCCACATAGGTACAGTGTGGATGCCTATGTGCCATTTGCCTTTTCTGAAACACAGATTTTGAAACTGCACAGATCTGATTTTTGCTTCCTGTCTCTATCACTTGCTAACATGTGAGCCTGGGCAAGTTAATTAATCTTTCTGAGGTTTGGTTTTCTTATTTATAAAATGAGGAAACTTAAAGAACCAAATCATACTGTTGTTGAAGGATTAAAAGAAATAACATACTAAAGCATTTATACAGTGTCTGTAGTATTTTAAGTGCCCAATGAATGATTAAGAACCATAATAACAATAATAAAATTATCTTCTTTCTTAACCAAAGAGCCTTCAGCCCCTTGGTGCTCTACAAAAAGTCCAAAGAGTTGGGTCTATCTGGGGCTTTCCATGGGGTTCACTATGGAGCAGAGTACAAGATATATTGCATGCTGTCAACATCTGTAGTTATAAAGAATTTGTGCAAGAGACCATCTGCAGTGGTCTGGTTAGAGGAGATCTAAGAGCTTGCCTTGTCATTTTTAAGACAAGAATATGAGGGCCCAGAGATGCTAAGTCCAAGACTGAGATCCCAGCTACTTATTTTTAGTTTTTCAACTGAGTTTATTGGTACATTTTAGGTATACAGTATGGTTACATTCATTTTTGGGATCTTGTACCTTTACATGACAGGTCTTGGTTCTTATTTTTTCCCCTTGTCCCTGCCCTCCCTTCACCCCCTCCTCTCCTCCCCATTTACAAACACTTTATTTCCATTTTTTCATTTTCTCCTATTTTTTTCTTTTCCCTTATTACCTTCCCCCTACCCTTCCCACTTTCCCTACACCTTTAGCCCTTTTCTTCCTATTTCACATTGCTACTTATTTTTAAAGTCATGATCAAAAACTAGTTATCATGAGTCTTGCCCTCGGGATATTTTCTCTTCTTCATTCAGTGTTTGTCAATCATTTAAATAAATCATTTCTTTGAGGAGCTAGGAATAAAGAGAGAAGCCTTGCATAGTCTTTGTTGTTATGACTGTAAGACTCTCCGGGAGCTAACTTCAAAGGGAGAGAGGCCTTTGGGTGCTTAGAGATTCTTCCCACAATTTCCCTCCTTCACTGAATGCAGCTCAATCCAAAGCAGTATGAATCTAGGAGAAGCCAAGCAGGCTGCAGCATGCGCAGGAGGACTGAACCGAGGCACGCCCCTGAGAGCTAGCCTCACCCTTGAATGGGGACAGTTTTTGCCTTGTTACGGAAGAAACATCTTAATTAACAGGGACCATTAGCTTCATCATCTTGAAGAAGAGCCCACGATTCTCAAACATCCCTCCACAGTAATGTGCATAGGGTGTAACAAGACAGTTCAACATCCCATCTGTGGAGCCAGTTTACTAAAATCAAACCCCACATTTGCTACCATGTTAGAGATGTGACTCCTCCAGCCGGAAGCTTCAGACAGGATTGATGTCATGCTAAACACAACGTCTACGCTCTGCAAGTCACCCCTCTCTCAGCTCATCCGCACAGGGACTTGCCATGGTGTGCTCACTGCTGCAACCTGAGTGAGTAGCATGGTACCCAAACATTCTAGGCAATAAATATTAACAGAAAGAATAAAGGAATAATGAACCAAGTATGAATCTTGGGGAACAATCTAGTGTGTGAGTTCACACAAGTCATTTAATGTCTCTATACTCAATGAACTCGTCTTGAAAAGAATACAGAGTTGTTCTGGGGATTATTCGTTGAATGTGTCAGTATGCTCTAAATAACACCAGTGAACGTTAGCAAATTAATCAACCAAAAGAGCAATTAGAAAACTGTATAGATATCTTGTGTCTAAGGTATTGAAAGCAACTTATAGACATGACTTTACTGGGCCTTAAATAGAAGGTAGGGCACATAGCATGTTTATCTAAAAAAGAGAAAACAGCAAAAGTAATTGAGCACCAGAAATTGGATAGAGCCCCTTACTCTTGGATCTCTGTATGGATAACAGCATGCTCACCCGAATTTCTTGGTTAAAATCCAATGCATTGATACATGAATATGCCAAAATGAAACCTACTGTTTTTATTTGTCATAATTAATATGCATTAATTAAAATCAGAATCATAAATAAGTCAATGCATTGAGAAAACAGTTGTATTCATATAAGTAATGAGAAGAATAGAGAGCCAGTAGCACTGTTTTTTTTAAATGATAAATAATATCTACAAGACCAGAGCCACTTGCCTGGTTCCTAAATGATGTTTAATAAGTAATGGCAATGAAATGATGCCGGGAAGCCACTCAGGACCAGGATCACAAATATTCTTACTAAAAAACATTCTTAAGTTGAGCAAACACTTTGCTTTTCTCCCCAGCAATGTAAGTACTTGTAAAACTTGAGGTGCCAAGACTTCATAGCCTATTGGGTCAGTGGACCATTTGTATAAATTAAGTTTTCTGTGTTAATTTGATCACAGCTTTCCATGGTTCAAACAGAACATTCCTATCTAAAACAGGGTTTTCTTCCCCAGCAATTTAACAACACACGCACACACACACATACACACGCGCGCTTGCCCCAGCAATTCATTCCTCATTTTGGTTTGGGACAGAGCCAGTTGGTAAAAGGTTTCAGCGTGTGTTTATTGCCTCTTTGTTCTCCAGCATTTCTGGGGCCTCCTGGCAGCTCTTTGGTCTGCAGCAAGCAATGCAGCCCTCAGGCGCAGCAAAGCCAAGACAAATCCCAGGCTCTGACCATTGCCTGGAGCTGATGTGGAACAGCTGGAAGCTTCTACCCTCCTACCTTAGACTGCTGCCCAGAACTCTGAACAAACACAGGGCAGAAGGTGAACATTTGGCCCCTGGGGCTTGCTCTTACTGGAGTTGTTTTGGAGTCACTGCTGACTCTTACCAAGCCCATAGGGATTTTTACCCTTGACAGTTGCCTGGATTCCCCTGTGTGTGTGTGTGTGTGTGTGTGTGTGTGTGTGTGTGTGTGTGTGTGTGTGTGTGTGTGTGTGTGTGTGTAGCTCATTATACCTGATGTTCAATAGTAACACTGTTGCTGCTGATCTCCGTGTTCCAGGAGGCCCGTGGGTGCCTTTCCAAATACATTACCTGAGCACTCAGTAATAGATTAGTTTAAACCTTGAGGTGAAAAAACTGTTCTAGCTAAGCTGAGCTACCCTTTCCCAGCCCTCTTCACCATCACAATAGCACTTAAATGCATGCTCTGACAAATGTATTAGAAAGCAATACAACTCAGTGATCAAGAGCACCTTGAACTTCAGCTAACAGAGAACTAATTCTGGCTTTCCTATTTTGAGATCAATTCATAATCTCTTTTTGCCTCAGTTCTTCAAATGGAAAGCAAAGATATTAATATCTATTTCATCTTGCTGTTGTGCCACTTGACTGACATAGTTGGTGGAGAGGACCTGGTACATATTGGTAACCAACAGCAAGGAGAATCTAAATATAAAATTCTGGCAGACTCGGGTCTCTTTAGTATACCCTGCAATTTGGGTTTGTTTCAGCAAGTTGCCCACAACTCCCTCTATGGGCATCACCAGAGTGTATTAATACAGGCTTCTGGGGGTGGGGGAGGCTGTAATCCCCTTTCTCAACTTTGAAAATGGTGGGATGGATTGACCAGTAATTAATTAGGTGAGCATATCTTAAGTGTCAAACACTGTTGAGGCACAAGTCTATGGACATGAAAACACCCAGCTAGCTGTCCTCACACAGGGCTGGAGAGATAAAGGTACTAATCAGATACTGATGACATTCAGGGTGATGAGCCATGAGGGGTTATGACCAAGCTACTGCAAAGTGTCTAAAGCATCAACACAGGCTTCCTGGAAGGGTGACTGCTGAGAAGGATGAAAAAGTAGGCAGAGAGAAAGGAGAAAATGAGGGAGAGAATTCCAGAAAGAATAAATATGCAAAGGAACAAAAACAGCTCAGAAAAGGCCATGTTTGAAGAATGGTACACAGTTCCTTGTGGGTGGAATATAATGGAAAGAAATCATTCTGGAAAGATGGGAGAGCAGAGACATTCATGCTGCTGCTATAACAGTTTGGCCTGGGGCACTCAATGAAACACCCACCAGAGAATCAATGCCCCCAACCCCAGCCATTCAGGCAGGAGGACACCTGCAGTGGGACAGGAGTCAAGTCTTAAGATGATTTAAGCAGTTCCCTCTTGCTTTAGCTATTCTGCATAAACAAATGTCTTCTTCAAGCTCAGTTTCTTCATCTACATAACAGGATTGGGGCAAGAAGGACTGTTTTTCCCTTTTAAAGGAAGAATGCCATGCAGAGATCTGTTTTACATCACATATGGATGGAAATTATTTGGGGATATTATTTGAATAAAGGGGCTATTCAACATACCCTTCAACTAGATCTAACAAGCAAGTTTCTACAAATCAATTTGACTTTTCACACATGGTAATGAACATCTTGAATGGCTTTTTCCAATTTCCTCATGGCCCTGCTTGATTTCTCCTTGTCATCTTCTGTTCCAACTACAGGAAGATGAGCTATCAAACCCAAACTACTGATTCCTCTAGGGAAGGATCTCACATTATAGCTCAGGGCAGAAACGGTCACACAGGTAAAAGTACTAAAAAAAAAATGCTGAACGCTATTAGGGCTTTTCAGTGGAAAGCTGATAGATGGATTAAGTAATCTGACTCCTCAGCAAGAAAGGTCTGACACAGGCAGCTTCTTTTCCACTTTGGTCCTAGACAGATATTTTCTATCAGCAATGAAATTGTCTCAGTGCTCAACATGCTTATAGGGTCTTCCAAAGTTTCAGCAAGACATCCTAAAGCTGGGGCCAGGAAGTGTTTGCTATATATGCTGCCTGGAAATTGCCCATCAGAGTCTTGAGGGTACTGAGTAATTTGGATGTTGACAATTCCACTCTTCACATAAGAAAACTGAGCCACATTTGGTATGTGGGTATGTTCCAGACCCACGAAAGCACCCCCCACCAAGAGAAAACATTTAGTGTCCTTATTTATGGCCCGAGATCCTGGAGCTTCTATCTCCATGGCAACTTCAGAAATGCAGAACATGCAATCTGCAAAGAATCTTTGTAGGTGGATAGGGTGGTAGGAACAAATAATACAAGTTGTAGGCAAATCTTTAAATATATACTGCATATATTCCACAAAATCCCACTGACCACATGGGAGGTAACTAGACTTCCACACCAATTCCTGTTCTCTCCACCAAGATAACAATAAGAAAAACTTTCACAAGAGAAAGTGATTCAAAAAGAAAGTGACTTTTAAAGTCCTACTTAACTTCCTATTCCCAAAACTTTCTCAAAAGTTCACAAATCATTCAGTGGTTGCTTCCTGGTTCAAGATTGTCCTTCCCTGCTCTTACTTAACAAGTGTATTAAACATCCACCCTGCTCTGGGAATCCAGAGTTACACAAACAATGACACAGTCTTTGTAACACAAACCCAGCTTGCCTCAAAAGGGAACGTGAAATTGAAAGAAATAATTCTTGCCATCCAAGTTGTATTCTTCTGTTGAATTTTCCCTAGCTTTGATGTCAGTGAGCCTGACTCTTGACTCACCTCTTCATAAAATAAATATACCTGGGGCTTGGGGAAGTTGACGGAAAAAAAAGAAAGACCCTGAGATGGAAACCTCGGTCAACTGAGAGCACCAGAAGCAGCCTCCCCTGTCTGGGAGTGGAATGTGGTCAAGTAGAATGAATGCACCAGAAATGCAGCTGAGAGCCAGCACAACCACACTAATACAATCCCTTCTGATGGGAGAGCCTTCTGATGTGCCAAGAAATGGTGGCTTGAACCACTTTTACCTGGTTCCTAAGGGAGCAAGAAGCACCCAGATGACATATCTGGGTGATGGTGCAAAACTACTTTGTATTTTAGGCAAGTTTTTGTATTTCACCCAAACTCTTTCACTAACCATGACCTCATTTTCTCTTCCCAAATTTCTTCATGCTCTTAGAGAGACTGATAACTATTATTCCACAGGTAGTCCTGAGGAAGGCAGAGTGCTCAGATGAAGGACAGTTAGTTACACCAGGTGAAGGACTCATGTCAGTTTCCTCTCACTGCTGTCCTGCTTCTCTGCATGACCTGCTCCAACCTGTGAGGCCATATGGAGGCCTAGGTACCACCCTCCCACTCCCTGAACCTCGCTGCCTCCTACTGCAGAGGCCAGAACCGGTCTCTTTCTCTTCCAGCAAAGTGAGGACAGACACCTGCCCTGGCCCAGGAGATGGAAGCAGAAAGCAGGAGACTCTTACATGCAGCTTACAGAATAAATTCTTCTTTCTTGAGGAAAAGGTGCAGTCTTGGCTGGCACAACCTGTTGCCCTCCCCTTCTTCTGTCTTTGAATGTGCCCTTTGTTACAGTCATCTAACAAGTGAGAACGTATGCAAGCTCTGGTCTCACCATCTCCAAGTCCCTGCCTGTCACCACCATTCATTCCATGGCCTCCTCTTCATTTTTTTTTTTTTGACCCACAAATTCCAGCCAATGAAAGAAATGCTAGGCATAGTACTAGGCAGTATGCACTGGAGAAAAGTACCTAGGTGGGGTACCTGAAGATAGAACTGAGTTCAAGCACTTGCTTTGCATTAGTGGTACGGGCTTGGGTCAGTTAATCAACTTTTCTGCATTTCATTTTCCTTACTTGTGATAACTAGCTGGACAAGCCTCTAAAGTGCCTTTCAGGGCTTACATTCTATGGTCCTGATTCTAGCATCTGGACATCTTCCAGTCCTGATCAGCCACTGTATTCCCAAAGCTCAGCAGAATCCAACAAACCCAGACTCTACAGAGGCAACAAATTGGTCCCCCAAGCAGTGTGCATCTCTGATCTAATTCCTGCCACACAAACCTTCCTGAAGTGTTCTGAACTCACACGTCTCCACCTCGTATGGAAAGGTGCAGGGGCCTGACAGGTTTGCACTCCAGAGAAAGCAGCCAGAGCCCTTCTTCCACAAGTCATTTGGCTGCTTCAAGCCCAGATTTGTTTCTTGTATAAATCCAGGAAAAAAAATAAACCCCCCCTTATCCCAGTTCCATCCAATGTTACAGTGACATCATATGAAAGAAGGTATGAGCAAATTGCTTTTAAAATGGGGAAGCTGTCATTGTCTCAGCCACACGCAAATGGACAGAAGGAAGCAACTATTGGAAGGCTTCTCCAAAAAGTAATCCATGCTCCACCCATCCTATGTAAAGTGAGTCTGCTCTCAAGACCGGCCTACATGCTCAACTGCATAACCACACTTTCTGGCTCTTTTTTGTGGGTTCTCATTCTTTATTCAGTGGGGGAATAAGTCCTTCTGTAATATCCAGTTCAATATTATTGAAAAAAAATCCAAAGGCAATGACACAAAAACAGAGGGTGAAGAGTGTGCCAGGGAGGAGTTCATCTCCATAGAGCTCCACTGGCCAATGACTGCACCTTCCCACCCCACCAGCCTCCTCCTCCCACCACAGACTCTGGAGTAATTCTATTAAAAATAAAAAATATTGTGTCCTCTAGCAGTCTTTTCCAGCTTGCTTTGAGATTCATCTGCTTCTTTTCATGAAATGTCTGTTAATGCAGACACTGATGTTTTGATCCATGGTTCCACTTAGAAAGAAATGTCACCAAAAGAAATTGAATTGAAACTTCTTAAACTTAGGACATTCAGCCTAAGGTGTTCCTTCCTTTCCCATTTGTTCTGGGATCTCAGATCAAAAGGGTCTTTAGCCCCTGGGCTCCGTAGCCTTTGAATTTATGATTCTGCTTCCTGTCTGTCAGTTGGAATCCTTTGATACAACCTGCGCGGGCTTTTTGGAAGACAGAGGAAAAGTGGCTGTTTTTCTCTAGCATTCAGCCTTATTTTCTTTGGAAAATCTGAACTCTGGGAAGAATATCAAAATAATTTCCTAACTGCTGTGTTTTAACATTGAGCTTTTTTCCAAAATCTCAGGGGCACCTGGAAAATAATCTACAAGAACTTTGTTGGAACCAGGAGGCACTGATTTTCTGAAGGCTACACCCTTACATCAGGATGGGCTGCTGCAAGGCACAGCTGAGCACTCCCAAACCACAGTAGCTGAGGGAAGACCCTGGGGTGGGGTGCAGAGTCTCATTGCCTCTGTGGCCTTTCCAGCAGAGCCACCCTCTCAGACAGGACATAGCCTGCTGTCAGTGAGAGCTTGCATTCCCCTCGCCACACAGGTTGGGGTTATTCCAGCTGCCTTTTTTCTAAGGTCCATTGCTTACAAGGAAGCGTTTGCCCTTGCCGAGCACAAGCCCACTTCCAGGACAGTAATGTTGTATATGAAAGGAAAAGTTGCACAGTGGTTAAACAGCCAGGCTTTGGGCCAGTGCCTGGATTCCATCTTATGTCTGCCTCTCACTGTCTCTGAGATCTTGGACAAGATCTTTTCTATCTCATCCCCTGAACTATTAAATAAGCTAAAGCCAATCTGGGTCTCACTGAGTTGTTGTGAAGATTAAATGAGTTAACTGGTAGGAAATGACAAATTAATTTCCTTACCGTATGCCAAGCATACAGTAAGTACTCAATAAATGCCCGTTATTAAAACTGCCATATATTGAGCATCTCTCTAGGACAGACGTGGTGCATGGTATTTTGCAATCATTGTTTAGTCCTCACAGTAATATACAATATATAAATCATTCTTTGTATGTTTACTGGTATGTGCATGGACAGGGAGCTAAATAACTTGCTCAAGGGCACAATGCTGTGCAAGGCACATCTACGGCAGGATGAGCCCGGGTCTGTCTGATTGAAATCCCACATCAAAGTCAGGGAGGAGAAAGCAATGTCATGTCATGTCCACAGAGTTACAGGAATCCCACAGGGCCCCTGCAAGACCAATGGCATGAAGGATGTTTGCCCAGGGTGACTGAGGGGTCGGGTAGGGAAAAGCACTCAGCAGCTAGTAGATATCCTGTGTCTTGCAGGTGCTGGAGGAAAGTCACTGGACAGACATCACTGACTGACCTCTCTGAGTCTCCTTCCTGCTCAAAGAATCTCAGTTGCAAGAGGCTGACCAGGCACCCCTGCCCCCGGGATGGATGTGTCCCACTGTTGGGTCATGAATGTATCTGCCACCTCCAAATCCACATAGTGCAGCTTAACCACTGAGGTGATGGTGCTAGGAGGTGGGTGCTCTGGGAGGTGATTAGTTCATGAGGACAGTTCTCGTGAATAGTATTAGTGCCTTTGTAAAAGAAGCCCCAGAGAGCTGACCTCCCTTCCACTGCACCAAGACACAGCAAGAAGGCTCCGTCTGTGAACCAGAAAACAGGCTCCCATCAGACATTGAAGTGGCCTTCACCTTAATCTTGGATTTCCCAGCTTCTCTTCCCAGCAGTACATTTTTGTTGTTTATAATTCATGCACTCAAAGGTATTTGCTATAGCAACCTAAACTGACTAGCACAGAAATATAAAGAAAAGTTTCTTGGAGAATCCAAAATAGATTTTTGTTTCTTAAAAAAATAAAAATCTAGAGCCTAGTGAAGAGAAGATATCTTTTCTTGGTCACCTCCTTTAAGCCTGGGATGCTTGTGTGATGACTGGAACTGTAGCAACTATATTGAGACTGTAAAGCATGAGAACAAGAATCCAGTAACATTGAGAATGACAGTGAAGGATGGAAGAAGCATGGAAAAATAACAAAGACACTGAACAATCTCAAGAACTACTTAGTTCTAAGATATCTTTTTAAGTAAACATTAGTCACTTATGAGTATATAAGCTCATAATTGCATTTAATGTTCAATACTTAAATATTCTGTTTCTAGGTGAACCAGAAAGTAATCTTGAAGGAAACACAACTCTGTCTAGATCTCCTTGTCAGAATTAAAACATCCACAGCCTCCTGACACACAGCATGCATCTCACTCTGCCGATGCTTTCTCATGTCTAGCTGTTCACAGAACATAATTTCTTCTTTCCCCTTTTTTAACGTCCTTCACATATACCGCCAATCATCAGCTACTTAAAAGCAGAGAATCGTCCGGATTGTTTTTGTGCATACATTCCCACACTGCTTGTCATAGATAAGTCCTTGGGCCATTTCCATCCTTAATTGTCACACCCATTACAGACAGACGACAAAATACACAAACACACTTACAAGTATATACACAGACACACAAGGAAAATCCTATCTGTTCATTGTCAGGAAACAGAAATCAGTGGGCCTGGGTGCTGAGGTCTAAACTCACCTGGAAGAAGGGGGAGAAGTCACTGTAAATGGTGAGACCGAGGTACAAAGGAAAGAGAAGAGGGAGAGAAGAGAGCAGCACAGGGAGCACCCTGCGGCTGGACACCCTGGAGATGTACTGCACTGATATCCATGCCAAATTGCTGCCATAATTAGTTTCTATAAAAACCGTATCGCCTACCTCACATTCAATTAAATCAGACGGTGTTTATTTGAGAGCTTTCTTATTCCATGATGGGAGGGCTGGCTGGGCCCCGGTCTCAGCTAACCCACCTGTCCCTTGCCTGGCACAATTTAAGTGGCAGTCATGCTGTTCTTGGGTGACACAGGAGGCAGCTCTGGTGCTGAATGATGTCATGGCTTGAGAGGAAAATAGACCAGAAAAGGGGTCCCTGAACAATAGTTCACCCTATTTAGGTTTGGTCCCAGGTGGGGTTATTTTTAAATCCCTTTGCATCAAGGATGCAAAACCGCATTCCTTGCTTGTCATTAAAGGTCATCTGTGAGAACAGGGAGCAGGTTTATTGAACACCTAACCAACATGGCATGCAAGAGATGAGCCTGAGATTTCCTGGTCATAGCATGGCCTTGAGAGTAGACAGAGCCCAACACAGACTCACAGGGGGCCGCTGCAGGGTGTGGAGATGGGGATTGTGGAGTGTGAGTGAGGTGGGCACAGGAGTCCTGGAGGAGTGAGAAAGTAGAGATTTCTGCACGGCAACATACTTGGCCACAAAGGCAATCTCTTTCCCCTGAAACTGAAATCAATAGTAAATTAAATCTGCAGGCTTCATCTCCATGGTGACTTTTTAACCTTCCTCCTCAGCCAGTCACAATCCTTAACCCTGGTCAATTCCACTCTAATGTTTGTTTAGTGCTTTGCTTGGGTTTTACCATGTCTCTCTGCAATCGAAGTTGCGTTCCCATAGAAGAGGAAGAGCATATGCATCAGCCGCCCCTTCTCACTAAAGAGTTGGCCAGAAAGATATCTTTGAAGACGAAGCTCTGTGGAGACAAAGAGTAAGAAAACTTTAAACTCTCGAACTGTCTCCTGCTAACCCACTTGGGCACCTGGGGCAGTTCTGGTAAGTAAATATTGACCCCAGCAGAATCTGGATTGAAATGTGGCTCTGAGTCTGTGAGATGTTCCTTGTTCTGCGAGCAGGTGGTTATTTGCTGTTAGGTGATCTTCCAATTCCCTGGTTTCACTTGGTAGACTCTTTCTAGGAGACACTGAGTCTTTGTTGAGATTGTACTTTGAGAACATGACGTAAAAACAGTAATTAAAAAAGTCCCCCAGTACTTACTACACTACAATGGGATGAACTTATACACAATTATTTTTTCCAGGGATATGCCTTTTTCCCCCCCCTTTTAAATCACGGCAGTCCATTTCTACCACTCAGTAGTCTTCACTGCCTTTTGTCTATTCTGAAACTCCAGTGTTGCGTCTTCTTTGTCCAGCATTGTCTCTTTACCCAGATACATGAAAGCATCTCTGATTTTAAAAGACTCCTGGTGGGCCAGGGAGTTAGCTCAGTGGTCCCGCCATCTGCCTCACAAGTGCAAGGACCTGAATTTGATACCCAGTACCAAAAATAAATAAATAAATAAAATGAAAGACTCGTGGTGGGCTGAAGATTTAGCTCAGTGGCACCACGCCTGCCGGGTAAGTGCAAGGTCCTGAGTTCAAGTCCTGGTACAAAAAAAAAAAAAAAAAAGACTCATGGTCAGAGGCAAACCAAAGACCCACCCAAGAACAATGGTATCAGCTGACCTAGTAGAAGCATTTCCTTTAGTAAGAGCACAGTATCTGGGGAAAAGCTTAATTTGCTGAGTCATTCCAATATGGTGGGCACTTTGTGTTAGCCTAAACAACTTGTGATGTGTTGGTCACACTCTGTAAGTGACAAAGTTGGAGTTTGGAAAGGTGAAGTTACATCCCTGAAGTAATCAGTGACCAGTACTGAAACCCTGTCCATACAACTCCCAGTTGCCGTAATACTCATATATACAGTAGCAGTAAAACATTCCTCCCAGCCCAGCATATCTCCACTCTCCCACACCCTCATCCTTCCTGTGGTGTGAGGCATCCAAGCAGAAGCAGCAGCTGTAGTTCTAGGAGTGGCTGGTGGCATCAGTCAATGTCCACATGGAAACCTTAATAGCAGGACAGCATGTTGAAGTTGTAAGACATCCAGCATGCTGGGCCTCCCTGATGATTACTGAATAAATGTTCCCCCAAAAGAGAAAGGGGCATTATCACACATGAATACTCCCACTTACTAAGATGGTATCCTGGCCATATGGTCCTGTGCAGTGGCACCACAAGGACACAGGTGTCTTAACAGACATTGCCTTGTCCCTTGATCTTGTTATCCTAAACCAAGAGACCCTGGTCTTTGTCCAACTAGAAAGCAGGAAATTTTGAATTGGCCAAGAATGTGGCTGCTTATTTCATTATTTGACATTGGGAGAGGCAGAAGATTCAAGTCTATGCCTGTTGTCAGCTTGGCAAACAGCCTATATCCTTTCAGCCTTTCACAAAGTCAGCCCCACTTGCTGGCCCTGCCCTGACCAGGGATGGTGGGTGAATCCAGCACACACAGCCCAGGAGAGGTGTTACACTCACGCATCTCCAGGTTAGGGTGTGCCCACTCCACCCCTGATAGTGATGCTGATTAAGAGTAGAGACTCTGGAGCCAGACAGCCTGTGTTTAATCTCAAGCTGTGCTGCTTCCTAGCTGTGTGGCCTTGGTTTATGGTAGTTTGACTTACAATCTTTTGATTTTATGGTAAAGTAAAAGCAATATACAATTAGTAGAAATAGTACTTTGAAATCTAAACATGTTCTTCTCTGCATTAATCAGCTTTCCCATTACTTGGACAAAATGCTCAACATCCCCAGTTTAAAGAAAGAAAAGTTCAATTTGGCTCATAGTTGCAGAGAATACAGACCATGGTCAGCTGGCTCCAAGGCAGAAAAGTCATGGTAGAAAGATGTGATAGAGCAAAGATGCTTAGTTCCTGGTGAGTGGGAAGCACAACAGGGGAAGACTGCCAGAGAGAAAGGAGCTAGGTACCTAAGGTCACACCTCCATGACCCACCTAGACAGTCAGAGAAGTGTGCTCCACAATCCTGACTGGCTCCTAAGCCAATCAAATTGAAAATTCATCTTAACGGTCATATCCCAGGTTATCAATAGGCACTATTATGCTTTCTGTTAACATCGGACAGAGGTAGGGAACTCTAGTTTCCTGACAACCCTGTGATTATGAAAGGAAACAACCAACACTCCACTATGCATTGTGTTGCTAAGCTGTGATGTTCAGTAGGGTAGGTGTACTGGAAGCATTTTAGTTTCAATATTGTCAATTTACAGTGGATTTATTAAGACATAACCTCATTATGAACGGAGGGACATCTATATATTTAGATTTTTTTGACATTGTGTTGTCATTCTGAAAATCATACATTTATACCTTGGGGAACCAGGGCAAGGCCTCAGAGGGCCACAGAGATATGCAATACACTTGGCCACCGTGCCATTTGGCAGTAGCTAAACAGCCCCATACTACTGTCTTATTAGATGCTGCTTTCTGTATTGCATGTGATTAGTTACCTCCAAATCTTGGCATAATGTTTTATTTTCTTCTCAGAACAAGGCCCTCAGAATAGTTTCACATTGATTACATGCATGGTCCCTTTGAGGACAACTATGGCTGCCCTCCTCCCCTACTCAGTGGCTCTTACACCTTTCCTTTACTCTAGACTTGCATCTGCTCACCAACCCCATGTCAGGGGTGCTAGGCTTGACCCTGTGGATCTTTCTACAGATGGGATTGCTCCAAGAGCCCAGATGTTATGGCTTTGCATCTAAATGTCCCCGCAAAACCTCATACAGTCATAGGTGGGGTTTTTTAGAGTTGGCTGGATCTAGAGTGTGTTACAATGGGATTGATTTGTGATGCAATGCTAGGATTAAGGGTGTGAGTTCTACCTGCCCTAAGTAGCCTGGGTATATAAGGGATAGAAAAAGCTGTGGTCATCCCTTGCTGCTTTGCTACCTTCTGCCTGCCATGAACTGTTTCTCCTCTGCCATGTGCCACCCTGTCTTGGAGCCAGTCAATTATGGACTGAAACCTCTATAAACTATGAGCTAAATAAACCTTTCCTCTTTTAACTTTGAGTATCAGGTATTTTGTCTCAGCGAGGAGAAAAGTAACTCAGACACCAGAGCAGTTAGAGATTTCAAAATTGGTGCTATTGACAGTGCGTGAAAGAAGCTCACCTCACATCCATCAATGAAAGAGTCCAAGGTAACAACTTGCAATCACTATTTCAGTTTCTAAGTGTGATTCTTTCCCCAACCTACCTTTCGATTCTAGTGCTCATGCTTAGATTATACATGGTTTAATTTTTTTTATTTTGTTTACTCTTTCTAGAGGCTGCCAAACTCCAAGCAGTCATACAAATGGAACCAATGACAAATGTGCTAGACTTCTTTTACTGGATCTACCAGATTGACCTTGTAAACAGCTCGTAACTGCTAAACTATAGGACTTCTATGTTGATTCTGAAGTCCCCTGGACCATCTCCTTATTCTCTTTGTGGGCTGTATTCATAGCAATCCTGCTGGCTTTATAGTCTGGCCCATGTATTCTTAACTGTCTTTGGCTTTGTCTCCTCCAGACTCAAAAGCTATACGCTACCAAGACGACAATGCCCGGTGCCTATCAAAAGCCTTTACATAGACCCTCTGTAGAGTGACTCTGACTGCTGATCACAACTACAACCCTCTTCGTGTGGAAATAGTCAGAGCAGTCTTTGCCCTTTGCGCCCTCACAGCATTTAGTGGTACTTCTTCAAAGGAGGGATTATTGCAGGTAGGTAAGTTAATTAGATATCTTGTAGCCAATTAGACAGGACCACCTTCAAGAAGCTAGCCCTCAAGAAGCTGACTCAGGCAGGAGCCAACATGGAGAACAATTGAGGCACATTCACTGGTTAGCATTATAAAAAGGAAAAGAAGTACTACTTCCCACAGAAATAGAAGTGATTGATATTCTAAATGGGAAATTCCTTGTATGTGACTTGTCTTCCCATTTGATCCCCATTTAATCAATATTACCTGGCTGACTGTACTTACAATATTATTGGTTGGTCATGCTTTTGTCCCACCTCATACCCACCTTATAAATTTCCATTAGGTCTTATAGTTTTGTCCCATTTTATACTAACCTCATCACATGGCTTTGCTGTATAAAACATCTTTGAAAAGCAGGGTGGGTGGGCAACTCACTTTCCAGTCCCCCTTCTGTCTCTCTTAGATAGAAGCTTTCTTCCTCTCAATAAATTTTTCCTACTCCTAAAAAAAGAAAGAAAAGAAACTCATATCTTCCACATTGTAAATATGAAGTGCCACACACAGAGACAACTGTTGTAGCCTGTTGTAGAGAGAATGCTGGCAAAGGGAGCCCAGCACTGCAAGAGAATCCTGAAAGTCTAGGAAGCCAGATCCCACACTACTGAAGTTGTATATCATGGGCACGTATAAAGCAATGGACATGAATATCCTGAGAAGATGAAGAAGGAATGAATGGCAAAGGCCAGGCTCAGGAAGCTTTGTGTCTATTCACCAGGCAGTAACACAGTGTTCTGCCCACACTGCTCTCATGTGCTGAAGTGGATACTTCCTTGGGTCTTATTCTGCCCACTTAGCAAGGCCTTGTTCAGATGAATTGTCTAAATGGCTGTCCCCATGACAACGGACCGATTCGCAGAATGCCTGAATTGGAAGGCAGACAACCATGCCAAGAATCAGACCTGAAATCTGCTCCTGATGGAGCTGAAATGAGAACACTCCAGGCCAGAGAACAATGGGGAGGTGAGGTGCAGTTCTCAGAGCAGCTGTTTTTCTGCCAGCCCTTTTCAAAGAAAGCCAGGGACCATATTCCTTTACACTCCACAGTGCTGATTGTGTTTTGCAACTGGCCTCAGGAGATGGCTTATACATATATCTTTTACTAGCTAGTTCTTCCTCGCCATAAATACCAAAAAACCAGTGCTACAGTGTCTCAGAGTTGAACACTCATAAAATTGCCTTTATTTCACCATCTTCTTCTCAGTCTCCACCAAAGAGGACTATACACAGGAACTCTACCTTGTTTCCTTTGAATCTAGTTTTGATACCTGCCTTTCTGCTTTGGAAAGTTTGGCTTGTTTTGTTTCCTAAATGAATTTTGGTTGAAACACTGGATTCAATCTGTGGGAATCTGTCTCAATTCTTCTTCTCCTTCTCCTTCTCCTTCTCCTTCTCCTTCTCCGTCTCCTTCTCCATCTTCTTCTGTCTCTGCCTCTGCCTCTTCCTTTCCTCCTCCTTCTCCTCCTCCTCCTCTCTGAAATATTATTCACTTTGCTGCCCTGGAGACAAGATGATATTCATAGCTCTCTCACAGCAACAATTTTTCTTCTTATCTCTATGGGTAAAACTGTAGGCAATTCTTTAAAAATTTAAACACTGAAAAATTACCATTTCCGAAGTCCAATATTTTATCTTTTTATCTTCTGTTTACTCAGTATAGACCCATAAGCTCATGTTAAAATTAAAATCACACTGAACTTCTCTGGTCTGAATTGTCTGTTCCAGAAATATTTTTTTACCCTTCACCAGTTTGTGATTTACAAAATTCCTTTAAAAAACAAGCATGAATTTATTGAGCCCTTACTACACACAGATAATGCATGAGCTGCTGAATGCTCTTTGCCTTTTCAGGAATAAATAAGGTTAGAAAAGAGTCTGAGAGAGACAGCAATCAGGACACAGGGATAAATGCTATGATGAGTACATGGCAGGTTCAGGGTGGAAGAGGGTGGGAAGAAAAGAGAAAGAATGGAAAAGTAAAAATAATCAAGCTAGTCCTCCAAGAGATTGAATTGAATGCTGGCCAAAAGGACAAATGGGAGGATAGGTAATCTTAGCAAAAGGCTGAAAATTACTCAGTGAAAATGCCTGGGTATAAATTAGTTTTGGTATCCAGAGAAATGCCTCATTAGTTCAATGGATATTTATTAAAGCATGGACCTTACCTTAAGTAGGAAAAATATTAAGAAGGAATAAAATACAATCATAGACCATATAACAACAATTCAGTCAAGGAATATATAAACTTATATAACATACTGATGTCATAAACAGTTTGCATATTTCTGTGATGTTTGTGCAACTATGAAATCACCTAACAAGGCAGCTCTCAGAATGCATCTCCATGTTAGAAGACTCATAATTGTGTACAAATACACGGGACAAAGACAGAGCATGGAATGTTGGAATTCTCTTGCCATAATGATGAGAAACCTAAGAAATGATACCCACATGACGTGGTTAGTCTCCTCCTAAGCTTGCCAGCAACAATGCCATGATGTCAGACAGAAAGAGCAGGTCATAGCCACAAGTCAGGAACAAAAGCCAAACTGCCCTCAAGGTAGCCTTGATAGCTGGGCACTGGAAAAATAATCATGAGGCTGCCTAAGTGTGGTGAGGGTGCTTGCATTTGATCAGCTATAGTCTGGGCAGTGTAAGTTGAAGGGTCCCCACTGGAGAAGTGTCCGTGGTTTCTGGCCCAAAAGGTGGCCACACTCTAGGGATGTTGGCTCTGAAGTCAAGGCCAAATTGTCTAGGGCAGTGGGACAGAGATGATGCAGTATGACAGTTTGCCGAGCACAGATGTCTTAAGTGCACTTAGGTTTAAGTCCTCGGGCATGGATTCACAACTCTGGAGCTTTCATTCAAGTTTTGGTCTCTAAAACTGCCATATAACTCAGAACCCTGTATAAAGGGAAAGACAGCTTCTCCATGTCACATGAAAGAGGACGCCATTCAAGGCAAAGTCGATGAAGATGGGAGGCACTTCGGGATGGGACCCACTCAGGTTTACACATATTGAGGGGTGCTCTAAAAATCTGTCCATTGTATTTTCCCAGGGACCATTTATGGGCCCTACTTCATAGCCCACCTGCCATTAAAAGCAGATGGTGCTGCTGACTTAAACAGCTTCAAGAAGGGATATGCTAACTAGTGAAAAGACACCATTGCTCTGCTGTGAATGTCAAAATGCACTGCATTTTAAAGTCTAAGGCAACAACTTAGTAAAACAGACTGAAAAGAAAAAAGGATTTTTATCAGGATTCCCAAAAGCCACCTGCTTCTTTTTCTTTTTTACTTATAATTACAAGAGCTTTTTCAGCAAGGCATACAAGGTTGAATGTGATGTGAGGGTATCTCCTGTCCCATAAAAAGAACAGAGGAAAAGGTGGGACTTCCTTTTCCCTTGCCCCATATCCTCCTCTCCTATCCAGTGCTATGGGTTCAGAACCAAGTACTTGCTGGGTAAGGACCAATGACCAACAATTCAGCATGACAATGGACTTGAACTGGTCAATGGAGGAGTCCTAGAAAATGATCCTGAGGGTGATCTTGCAGTATCCTGCACAGCCATGTGTGGTGTGATGAGCTCTGGGAATCTCCAGCCTCCATGATGAAAGCAGAATGGAGAGACAGAGGCACTGAGAGAGTATGTTGTAGCGAATAGATAACACATAACAGAAGGATGGCTGGATGGTTAGATATAGATAGATAGATAGATAGATAGATAGATAGACAGACAGACAGACAAATGGATGGCTTTGCAATAGAGAGGCAGAAATCCAAGGCTAAACCTGATCATAAATGAAAATTAGTGGCCTGGTACTAAAGATAAAAGGATACTTAGAGGCCGCCCAGATGACTTGACATTCAGTGATCTGCTCATTGCTGAGACCTATTTTTATTGAGACAAAAAGCCCTATGGCAAAGCCCTAAGGAAGGATGGGGTGGTCTGGAGATTTCTAACCACAACAGAAGCTTCTAGTCACTGGGATGTCATTTTAGCTTTGTGACAACAAAATTTGAACCCACTACAGCATAAATATATCTAATTTATATGATCCATCTGGGATGTAGCTATGAGTTGAGAGTACAAGCAATGTCTGTCTTCAAATTCAGAAAAGTGCTTCTACACAGAAAGTACTCACTTGTACAGTAAAGTTCTGAAGTCCTTATTTTTAAAAATGCCATTGTGGCCGTGTCCTCTAAACTCTTACCTGTGGTGATCTTTTGAGCATTTGCCTATAAACAAACCCTAACTTCTTTTTCCTTCCATACAGGAATCCCCCTAGGATGTAATAATGCTTTTCAAATCCCCAGTCAAATTTTATTTAAATAGAAATGGCCAGATGAAACCATCTTCCCCGTGTTTGCCACATCTGCTCTGACAGAATTCATGCTCTTGCCATAAGGCAAAGATAATGTTTTTGTGACTTCATCCCGCCCCTCCCCCTATTTCCAAAGACAAGCCCCACAGGCCAGACCAGATTTGGTTTTGTCATTTGCTCTAATCCTCTTCAAGATTGCCTCAATTACTGAAAGTTATTTGTTGAAGCAAAATCCAGATTAATCGCATGTTCTAGAAAGAGAATTGCATTCAGCAGACATGAAACAACCAAAGACTAGCCAGAAATCCCCCTTGTCTTAGTACTTGTACAAATTTACCCTAAAAAAATACTTTGCCTCTTAATAATCACAAAACAATATGTGAAATATCACCCCATACCTGGCTCGTAGGTTATGAGTCAAGAATATGGCAGCTAAGAGCATAAATTCTGAAACTGTGGCTTTGTTTCTTAGTAGCTATGTAATTTTGAGGATCTCTGTGCCTCTGTACACAGGTGGGAGGCTGATAAAGTCCCAACCTCCTGGGATTGCTATGGGGATTAGATGAGTTGAAGTGTGTAACATGCTTAGCACAGCACCTGTCTGCTGGTTTGTCACTGTCACACTCTCCAGGGTGTTCAAGGATTCTCACTGAGAAGAAAAGGGGAGACAAGTCAAAGCCCCTGGCTCAGGTGAATCACAGGCCCCTCCACACTCCACTACCACTTCTGAAACTTGGCCCTCAGCTTTCCTCTTGTTCCACTGTCAACTCTTCAAGCCCCTACAGTCCTGAAAATGCAGGTGCTATTAACCAAGATGGGTATCATCTGACCCTATAGAGCCCTCTGGAAATTGTATTTCTAAAGTAAATACTGCCAATGAAGTGAGGCTAAATTTACAAACTCATATTCAGCTGCCTAAGAAATGTCACATTTATTTATTGTCCATGAAGCCAATTCTGAGTAATAGTCCCAAGATCCAATCTCAGTACTTCCTGGGGCCTCCTGGCCTGCCAGCATCATACAAAGAGCTTACAGGGTCTTTTGAAATGGTACCCAGTGTTTCGCAGACTGTGCTGGAGTAGAGGAATACAGTTGCTGGGGCTTTAGCATTCCTAAGAACTTGATTTTATTCAATTCTTGCTGCTAACCTGAGGTGTAGACAGAGAAATGATGAGGGTACTATGACTCAGTATGCCCTCAACCACTACCAGCTCCCAGGCTTCCATTTAACACCCCAAAAGCCCTTACCTGTTTTTCCTCTCTTGGGGTTCACAATTTGAAAGACGGTCCTACCTTCTTGGAAAGAAATAAGTGAGATAAAAGGAATAAATGTGGACAATGTCTTTCTAAACTGCTTCCTTCTATCACAACACAGGGAAAAAAACAGTATCATAACACATCGTCCTGAAACACGAGTCCTATGTGTTAGCTTGTTAATCTTTCTTGACAAAATTTAATGCAGCAACATAATGCTAGTGAATTGAGTGATCTAGTTGTATTAGTTATGCTTACAGTGCTTTATCTTCAGTGTACAGTTTAGAAATTACTCTGTATATTATTCGGCTGTATAATATTAAATTTAAACTATATATTATCTCACTGACAGAAGAAGATGATGATTAATTAGAGTGACAAACCAGTCAAGCCAGGGGCCGTGGCTCCTACTGATAATCCCAGCACTCTGAGAGGCTGAGGCAGGAGGATTGGAAGTTTCAACCCACTCACCCTGGGTAACTGAGCAACTTAGTGAGAATTTGTCTAAAAATTTAAAAAACAAAAAATGGAATGGTTAGGGATGTAATTTGGTGTGAAGGCTTCAGTTCAATCTCCAACATAGGAAAAAAAATAAAGTAATAAACACTGCTAGCGCCCACTCTGGTCCAGATATCTAGAAATATGTATTTGCTTAGAGTATGTCTGTTTAGGGTTTAGACACCTGGATGTATCACCTGAAAAGGTGTGAGTTCACAGAGGTGGCTTCACTGCCATCTACCCCCATCCTCATAGCAGAATCAGCCAATGATCAGGTCCTGGTTGTTATACAGAACAGGGCCATAGCTGCTGCCACTCAGAACTGGAAGCTCTTGCCTCCTGCACTCTACACAAGTACCTGCAAGTGCTTATCCCTAAAATGGGTGGCAGGGAGGAGAGGCGGGGAAGGCAGGCAGAAGAGAGATCCTGGGCAAACCCATGCCTTTGTTATCTTCTGGAATCATAGCTCTCATTCATAAACCTCAATAATCTTCAAACCCTGTTCACTTGTATTATGGGTTGATCCTCACCATGACCCTGAAAATAGGACTGTCAGTCTCCTTTGACACAGGAACTCCATGGAGGAGGCCAAGTAATTTACTTGCTCATGGTTATTCAGACAGAATGGAGGGAACTACACAGGAATGTGGCTGTCCCAACTCTTGGGCACAGAAGCTTATTATCACTAAAGACAATAATTCTGATTATAAAACACACCACAGTTGAAAGAGCACTTCCAAATCTATTGCATCCTTTAACCCCCTCCCAAAAATCTAGAAGGAAAGCAATATTATCACTTCATGAGTAACAAAAGGTCAAACTGATGGTTGCCTAAATTGATAGAAATAGCTAATAAATGAAAGAAGAATCTTTAGCTTCTAAATCTTTGCCCATCCCCCTACCTCCTAACAATCTTTTTTGCGGCTTATGCTCCACCCCATTGTCATTTGGATGCCAAAAAAAAATCTCTTATGAAGCAGGATGACCACTTACCACCCAATAAGTACCTGCCATGTGTCAAGCACTGTGTTCACACTGAGAATATAGACGTCAATGAGAGATGGTTCCTAACAGGACCAAACACCAGCAAGGGGGGGGGGGG
>NW_022900950.1:51849394-51924066 GCF_012274545.1 Fukomys damarensis | reverse complement strand
CAGGGGGGGGGGGGGGCTGACTGGTGGACAAATAATGTTCTAGTGCCAAAAATGAGACAAGAGGTCTGGGCTTGGAAATTCAAAGTAGGAAAGATTCATCCCACCTGTCCAGGAAGAGGGAGATGGTTGAGGATCCATTAAGTCTTCCACAGTGACATTAAAGCACCCCACAATTGTACCCAAATGTGGAAATCAGCTTACGCACTTTGTAAAAGCTCGAAGGACAAAAATAGCGTCACTTCCAGCAGTTTATTGAGCATAATAAAAATTACAAATGTAGAAAAGGAACAAAAAGACAGTGATCAGAAATACTGCTGATTTTTTTCGATTCTTGACATTTTAATTGAAATTATCTTGAGTCATGCTAAAAACCCTTCACATCTCAACAGGTAAAAAACCCTCACCCACCAAGTTGTTTATCTAAATTCATCCTGGATTTGTGCCCCACTGCCATTATATCCTATGTAAAGAGGGTGAAAAGGCCACATGTAGTAGCAGATGACAAGTGTCATGACTGTCCATGTGTTTCCAAGAAGCTTATGAAATCCTTTCTCTTGTTTATTCAAAATCTAAATCTCCCAGCCTGAAACCATCTTCCTCAGAGTCTGAGGTGTGCACTCAGCTGCTCCCTGTGGCTTTAAGATGAGGAAACCAGACACCCCTGTCCTTGGGCTGCCCTCGGGGATTCAGGGATGCTTGGTGTTGTCTAAATGGCTGCAATCATCATTTCCCTGAATCGGTTTCCCAAACAACCCAGTGACGAGAAAAGAAAATCAAACCACACAGATGTTACATGTTGGCATGGCACCTGGCCCTGGGGATTCTTAAATAAGCCTTCCACAGAAGGGCCAAAGACAGACAGACAGAAGAGGATAAGACCACTGATGGGTTCCTCTCTAGGGCATTTTCCTAATGGGACAGCATATGCCTGTGACAGTCACTTAAGGAACATGACCGGATTCTTCCCAGCTTGGGAAGATTAGAAAGCTGCCTCTAGTTTGTTACTTCACAAACATGTACAAAGATAAATATTTTATACAGCAGGGACAATAATCTTCCTGTCTACCAATAAGTAGTAGTGCTGTCCTCCCAGCCAGGCACTCAAAATTGTTTTGCATTTTGAATGTTTTTAAGACTTGGCTCATAGATATTCTTTTTTAACACTGGCTCCCCACCCCATAGATGGACCACTGCCTTGTTCTTAGCGTTTTACTGGCCTCTAGAGAAGGACACCCACACAGACCAGTAATCTAATTTCCATCTAGTCAACTTCCAGAAGCTATTTTGGGTTTGGTCTGCATTTAGTCCATTTTTCCTGCCAGTGCAGACTCAGCCCTCTACTCCCCTGGGACTCTTCCCTCTAAGGAAACCTTTGAAAAAGGCAGACTTCCCATTGGGCAGGAATCAGTGCCCATCTCAGTTTGGAGAACTGCCAAAAGGTGCCAAGCACCACCCTACATGTCAAACAGGCAGGAAAAGCAGGAGCTTCCACATCCTCAGCTCTTACAACTCTGATCCCTTTCTTTCTCCCTGCTAGTTGTGGGCTCAATCCTGCACTTGCCTGGAGGTATCATCCAAGGATCTAATCCTTCACTCCTATATTTCTCTGTGCCTGGAATGCACCTGCATTTCTGGTTAACTCCTGCTAGTCTAATCCTTACTCTCAGAATGGCCTTGGTCAGTGGTGATAAACCAACAGCACATATGCCACAGCAGGCTGTTTGTATCACTAAAAACCCTGAAAGGTTCGCCATCCCTGACCTGGGTACTCCTCCTGGGGTTCTCTTTTGGACCTATCAAGATACCTATCCCATTCAATAGAACTGACCTCATTTCTTCTATGTCCCCTGCTGGCTTCAACAGACTGATAGAACTCTGAGGGGGATATATCCCACAGTGGTGTCCTGAGGGCCAGGTTCATGGGAGATGACCCATATGCTATTGCTGAATTGAACTTAATTGTGCTAGCAAAGGAAGCTTCCAGAAGGACAAAGTAAAAGAAAAGGAACAGGATTCAAAGAAGGAAAACAAAGCATGGGTTGGTGAAAAGTGAAAGAACACTTCCAAACTTAACCTCAGCTATCCTTGTGAACTAACATGGACCTGAGGATGAATCAGTCAGAAACAATGACACTATATGTAACCTACAGAAAGGGTTTCCAAGACCAGCGGCTTCCAGGGCCAAGCAGATAACATCAGTATGAGGAAGTCAGCCAGCTATTAAACTGCAGGGAGTGATGGAGCCATGGAAACACTATGCAGCCTTATTAGACAAAACATTCAGATTCAAACACAGGCAAAGCCAGCCTAAAGCTCTGATGCAAGATCCAGATATACAGTGCTCTGCCACACAAAAAGACCCCTAGCAAAAGAGAGCATCTGTCCTCCTTCATTTTTTTATATTTTACGTGTTTAAACTAAGGGCACTTGAAGGTAGTATTTAGAGCATTGTCTTAAGTATATTAAACTACCATTTAGCATGTAGTTTCTAATGAAGAATATATTACAATTACTAACTCTAAATGCAAATAGCCCCAGTGTCCTATCTTTGGTGAAAACAGAATCAAATGGGATCAACATCTGAAGTAAAGGAGAGAAACAGAAAATTCCTGGGCATGATGGCTTATAATCTCTCCATCTCCCTATGTTGCATTTATTTTTACAGTATCCTCAAATCACTCCATCCATACCCAGATAACTACAGATAGTGTGCTGACCCCATCTCTTTGACCTCTATTTGCTAGCAATGCTGGTTTACTTGGCTTCATCTTCACCTGCCTTCTGCCTTATCACCTTTGAAGACTTTGTTTTCCTTAAGTCTCCCAGCCGACTCCTACCAAGCCTGATAGATTCTCCAAATGCTACTAGTACTTTCCCCAGTATGTGTTTATCCACACTGAACTATAACCGTCATTTGTAGCCAGCACCTCCACCAGACTGCAGGAGCAGGATAGGATCTGATTCATAACAGCTGTACCCCCACCTGCCCAGTGTCACACACTTGGTGGTTGACAGTGAATGAATAAGTGAATGAGTGATAAGTGAATGAATATATAAGACAACTTTTCTAGCTAAATTGCTGTCTAGGTCTTCCTAAATGGGTCACATCATACATAGACCCCATAAGGCACAGACAAATTTTGAACCCGAAACCCCCACACATGGATCTTCATAATGTCTTTGAGAAGGTAGATGTGAACATGTTTCTTTTGCTAAACATATAAATTGAGGACCTGAAATAGTAATAAATTTCCCAGCACCACACCACTAATAAACGCCTGACTCCCAAATTCTAACTCAGGTCCTGGGATAATTTCACCCATTCTTTTCCACCACACCAGGCTGGTCAGAGGTTGGGAGCTCAATGGTGCCTGATGGCAAGTGTGCTCCTGACACCACTCCTGCGTTGGTGTTCCAGGCTCATGTTGAACAGGGAAATGATTTCTGACCAGAAGGAGACTGTGTGGCAGCTAACCAGGTAGCAAGCAAAAGATTCCTCCTACCTCCGACCCTCCTGCACCTAAAACCTGTCTGGGTCTCACTCAGACTTGCCCAGACATGTTTTCTCCATTGTTCTTTGTTCTCCGTAGAGTTTCTGTGACCCTTGCTTCCATATGTAAACAAGGTGAATACTTGTATACCTTTCTATACAATTTTGTAAGCTCAACGTATCTACCTCAACCAATGAACTAATGTTAAGTGTCTTGCCACTGTATCCTCACCCCTCTTTTCCAAATCTGTATAATCCCTGTTCACCACCCAGATGGGACTGATCGCTCTGCAGAGCAGTCCCTGAGTAGTCTGCTAGTGAAATAAACCTGCCTCCAACTTCCAGAGAGTGTGCTCAGTTCTTCTCGGCCTGACTGTTATATCACCTAGTGTGCTACAACACCGTGAGTTACATGTGCTACTATAGTATGGTTTAACCAACCCTGGGAGAAATAGAACCCTGAGGTAGATTCTGGGTCACAGCTGTTAGGATTGGGGATTTGGCCTTTTACTTCAGGTGGAAGTTTCATTTCACTAAGCTAGGGTCTCTGAGCACTACGCATCCTCTCCACCCGCCACCCTAGACCTGCTGCTGTCATTGCCCATTCTCATTAGCACACTCTAAAAACTCATTAAAAGAAAATCTCAAGCCTCATGTTAAAACCTTTTAAATTATTAGAGCACTATTTATAAATATATTTTGATAAATGTTTGTGAGTGATGAAGAGAAAGAAAAAAAGGAAGGAAGGGAGAAAGGGGAGGAAAGAGTGAAAGAAAGCAGATTTATACATGACAAGCTCTTAAAATATACTATCTGGTAGAGGTGTAATAATGACGCACATTGTTAAAGAAGAGAACAAGATGGGAAAAGTGCTCTGGCGTCTATGTGCCTCATAAAATTATTGATTAAATCCATCCTTAAATTCATGTAGTATTAGGTGACAAGTGGTTCAACTACAACAGTGTGATTCAACTACTGCCTATTTTAACACTGAACTTTAAAATGATTCACGCTAACTGTATCACTTTCTAAGCAGATCCAAAATCAAATCTTTTAAGTAGAAAAAGAGAGAGAGACACTAGACTGCAGCCCTAAATGGTTGCCAGTCTTTATGAGATTCTGTCTCAGGGTCCATAAAAACTGAGAGAGCTTTGTGGAAAGGACCCAGGCTGCTCACACTGGCTGATGCAGTCTTTGAGCCTCTGCCAACCAGACTCACAGAGAAAGAAACCAGACCTTTCAAGATCTCGGCTCCTCTGCACAGTAACAACAAAATGGCTTCTCTATTGACTTTGCAAGTGCAAATTGAACCACACTTATGAAAACAGTACAAGGCACAGTTACGTCACTTACCAGCTCATCAAAGTCTGTTCTAGAAGTGAAACAGTTTTATGTCCACCCACTATTGGGCAGCAGGCTCATAAAGAAACAATACGGAGATGCCAAAGTCAGTGATGTTTTAAAGAAAGTCAAGCTATCACAACAGTGGGAAAGGGAGGGACTGCCTCTACCAACCCATACAAAGACCTGAACAGTAGGCCACGGTGTGCTAGGTGAATTATTCACTACTCAAAACAAAACAAAGGCTTTTGAAAAGAGAAATATTTATACCTGAGGAGCAAACAGAGGTCCGAGAAAGAAAATGTTTTTTTTTTTTAATTGAGTTTATTGGTACATTTAGGGAAGCCTTATACCTTATTTTAGTTTTGCCTTCTCAACATCCTCAAATACTGTACCACTCTTTTCTTCTTTTCTTTTTCTCTTCATGAGGTCAAATCCCTTCAGAAGTTTATAGAAAATAGAACCATTTCCCATCCTGAAGCTGCTGGAATTATACAGAGGTAAGTGGAAGAAGCCCATCACAACAGGTCATATTATATGATTGCACCTTTATGGTTGTTCCATTGATAGAACATTCTGATTTTCCTTTTTACTCTTATTAATCAAGTTTGAAAATTTCTACTGAGTTATCTTCCAGCTCAATTATTCTTTCCTGAGCAATGCCCAGTCTATTAAAGAGCCCATCAAAAGTGTTCCTCATGGGCTGGGGCTTTAGCTCTGTGGTTCGGTGGCCTGCCTTGCAAGCACAAGGACCCAAGTTCAATCCCCAGTACCAAAAAAAAAAAGTGTTCTTCATTTTTGTTACAGTGTTTTGCACTTTGCTTTGCACTTATTTTTGTTTCTTTCTTACATTGCCCATTTGTTCTTGCATTCTCTATGCTTATCCATTAGGGCCCTTAGCCTATTAATCATAGTTGTTTTACTTTTAGCAGAGTAGCTGGATACAAGGTCAACACCCAAAAATCAATAGCTTTCTTGTACACAAATAACAAACTCACTAAGAGAGAAATTAGGGAAACAATTCCTTTCACAATAGCATCCAAAAAAATGAAGTATCTAGGAATCAATCTAACAAAAGAAGCAAAAGACCTCTACACTGAAAACTACAGCACTCTGAAAAAAGAGATCAAAGAGGATATAAGAAAATGGAAAGACATCCTCTGCTCCTGGATAGGAAGAATCAACATAGTGAAAATGGCCACACTACTAAAACTGCTATACAGATTCAATGCAATGCCAATTGAAATTCAACACTGTATTTCACAGAACTAGAAAAAAATAAACCAAAAATTCATTTGGAACCATAAGAGACTTAAAATAGCAAAAGCCATCCTAGGCAACAGATACATGGCAGTGGGTATAACAATTCCCAATTTGAAACTATACTACAAAGCCACTGTGATAAAAACAGCATGGTACTGGCAAAGAAACAGACCTGAGGACCGTGGAACAGACTGGAAGACACAAAAACAACTACAGATGTACTCAGCTACATCATCTTTGACAAAAGAGCTAACTGTCCCCACTGGAGGAAAGATGCCCTCTTTAATAAAAGGTGTTGGAAAAACTGGATCTCAACCTGCCAAAGATTAAAACTGGACCCTTTTCTTTCACCATACACTAACTTAAAATTCAAGTGGATGAAAAATCTAAATATTAAAACAGAAACACTAAACTTGCTGGAAGATAAGTTAGGCAGAACTCTTGAAGACACTGGCATAGGAAAGACTTTATGAACAAATCCTCAGTAGCATGGGAACTAGCAGAAAGATTCAACAACTGGGATCTCATCTTATTAAAAAGCTTCTGCACTGCAAAAGAAACCATCAGCAGAACCAAGAGACAACCAACAATGTGGGAAAAAATTTTTCCAGCTGCTCCTCAGACAAAGGACTATTATCTAGAATATATAAAGAACTCAAAGCAATCAGCTCCTCCAAATATAAAGACCCAATTCAAAAATGGGCATCCGAAATGAACAGACATTTCTCAGACAAAGAAGTAAAAGCAGTAAGTAAATATACGAAAAAATGTTCCACATCACTGGTCATTTGAGAGATGCAGATGAAAACAACACTGAGATCCCCCCTCACCCCACAAAGAATGGCTGCTATCAAGAAATCAATCAATAACAAATGTTGGCAGGGTTGTGGGGAGGAAGGAACCCTTCTCCATTTTTGGTGGGAGTGCAGGCTGGTGCAACCATTATGGAAATCAATATGGAGATACCTCAAAGAGCTGGGACTAGAGGTTCCATTTGACCCAGCCATCCCTCTGCTGGGTATCTTTCCAAAAGAATTAAAAGAATCATATCACAGAGATATATGCACACGTATGTTTATAGTGGCACAGTTTGTAATAGCTAAAACATGGAAGCAGCCCATTTGCCCATCAGTTGGAAACTGGATAAAGAAGATATGGTTTTTCTATAAAATGGAATACTACTCAGCCATAAAGAATGAGAAATTAGATTCATTCATAGGAAAATGGATACATATTGAGGATATACTCCAAAGTGAAATAAATAAGTCACACATGTGTAAATACCAAATAGTTTCTCTGGTGTGAATAAACTGTAATAGTACATAAGATCCTAATGAGATATTTGACCATTGAAATAGGAAGAAAAGGGCTAAAGGTGTAGGGTAAATGGGAAGGGTAGGGCAAAGGTAATAAGGGAAAAGAAAAAAAATATGAGAAAATGGAAATAAAGTGTTTGTAAATGGGGAGGGGAGGAGAGGGTGAAGGGAGGGCAGGGACAAGGGGAAAAATGAGAACCAAGACCTGTCATGTAAAGGTACAAGATCCCAGTAATGATTGTAACTGTATGGTATACCTAAAATGTACCAATAAACTCAATAAAAGAAAAAAATCATAGTTGTTTTATTTTTTTTCTTATTGAGTTTATTGGTACTTTCTAGGTACACCATACAGTTACATTCATCGTTGTACCTTTACATGATGTATCTTGGTTCTTATTTTCTCCCCATTCCCCTGCCCTCCTTTCACCCCCTCCACTCTTCCCTATCTACAAAGATTTGTTTCCATTTTCTCCTTTTCTCATATTTTTTCTTTTCCCTTCTTTCCTGTCCCCTACCCTTCCTACTTCCTCTACTACTTTAGACCTTTGCTTTCTATTTCACATTATCAATTATACTATATGAACCTTTTTTATACTTCTAGTTTTTCACACCAGAGAAACTATTTGGTATTTACACATGTGTGTCCTATTTATTTCACTTAAGAGTAAGGCCTCAGTATGCATCCATTTGCCTATAAATTAGTCATATTTGTTTCAAATTCCCAATCTGATAGTTCCAACATTCCTGCCACATTTATGTCTAGTGTTGAAGCTTGCTCTAACTCTTCAAAGTGTTTTTTTTTTACTTTTAGTATGACTTTTTTTTGTATGACTTTTAATACTTTTCGTTATAACTTAATTTTGTCTGTAGCTAGGCAAGATGCACTGGCCAAAGGAAGTGCTGCACACAGGCCTGAGTGATGTGGTGATGAGGTGGAACATGTCCACAGTTCCTGTGACAGGTGATGCGGTGAGCCTGTACCTCTGCACATATGCTCCCCACTTCCCAGTGACTGAGATGGTACAGGATGCATGGGACAGCTGGAGCTAAGTACTTCCCTCCTCCACTTCAGTTAGGCTTTTGTGATATGGCAATAACTGTGGAGCCTTAGTAAAGCAATTTCTCCTCATTAAAAGGAACAGAATGCTCTGCTGCTTCAAAATAGTTCCCTTTCCTCCTCATGATGAAAGCAGGAGGAGATTTTCCTTCAGGGTTCACTGGTTGGGACCTTGGGGTTAAATTCACAAAAAATACTGCCTTATGACAGGGTCCTTCGGGAGTTTTTCTTTCTCAAAATTATCCACACTCAACCACCAGTAATTGGTTGGTTAAGTTTACACTTAGGTTTTCCTACCTCAGCAGTTTCCCAAGAAGGCTTCTTATGGGTTTCTCTACTCTTACTAGAGTCACTATTTACTCACTGTGGCTTTCTGTATCGGCTTGTATTACTCTCCAGTTTTAGGGACAGTGATTTTCCCTGTGATCCCACTTCTCCGTTGGATCTAAAAAGAGTTGTTGATTTTTTTTTCACTCAATTCAGCTTTTTACTTAATGGGAAAATAAACACGTCCAGCTCTGTGGATGCCTGATCAGAATCCAGAAGTGTGATTCCACCTCTGTGAGATTTCCAGATAAGTAAATCCATAGAGACAGAAAGTAAATTAGTGGATGTTTCAGATCAGGAGAATAAGGGCTTGAGGGATGAGCCTTCAAGGTTATAGGGTTTCTTTATGTGGTGGTGAAACTATGTTCAAATTAATTTGATGATGTTTGTACAACTCTGGGAATATACTAAAAACCATTGAATTGTGCACTTTAGTGGATAAATTGTATGGTATGTTAATTGTAAAGCTAGTGGAAAAAAGAAAGGAAGAGAGGGAGGGAGGAAAGGAAGAGGGACAGTGAGAGAGAGAGAGAAGGAAAGAAGAAAGGAAGGAAGGGAGGGAGGGAGGGAGGGAGAAAAGAAAAGAAGGGATGAGGGAGAAAGGGGTGTGAGAGAGAAAGAAAGAAAGAGAAGGTGAGAAAGAGAAGGGGTTCCTCATCTTCACCTGCAGAGGGCTTTACAATAGAGTATGATGTTTCTATGGTACAACAGAGTATTTGTTACAATGCTTTGCCGCCTATTTAGGTGTACATGTCTTTCCCAGACAAGTCCCTCAAACTTGTGAAGAACAAATGCTATATTTTGTCCTTCTTAGACTGACAAAACCTGGAGCAGTAGCTGTCATATAGATGGTATCTCCTAAATATTAACCAAATGGAGAACAGGGAGACATCATGCTTTCATGACCATGGTCATGGAAAACTAATCAGAAAGAACTCCTACATCCCATTTCCAGTGGACCCATCAGTGGTTGCACAAAGAAAGTGTCTGGGTACCCAAACGGAAATCCAATTCCAACAGGCCTGCTGCTCTGGAAGTACCTTCCTGCCCACAGAGCTCCAAAGGTCCTTTCTATCCCCAGTGTAACAGGGAGCACTAATGGCAGGCAAAGAGAGGAGAGTTGAGAAGATCAACAGATGTGAAGAGGAACTCTTGGGACATAAGCAAAATCAGAAAGCAACACTGTGCAGAACGTATTCTAGGATTGCCAAATTCAACAGAAAATGCTTAACAAAATTTCCACTTAAAGTGAAATCTGAGTATTTATTTATGTGCAGTCAAAGAATTCTTGAACATAAAGCAAGCATTCTGGGTAAAACAAATGCCAACATCGGAAGTGACCAGAAGGGAAAGGAAAGTGTATGTTTCAGCGTAGCCTGAGAGAAGGGCTTAGAAGTTGCTGTGCCAGTTTCTTTATCAAACCAGACAGGAAGATGTTCTTATACTTACAGATTTTTATGAATTAATGCTGATGACAATGGGTAGAATTCCTGAATGTGTCTTCAGTTATTCTCAGTAAGAAATTGTATTGGTTTCATATTTTCCCAATTAAAGATCTCCTTGAAGATCTGATCATAGATGACAGACAGGTAGATGATAGATATTAGGTAGTTAGATGATGGATGAATAGAGGAAGAGAGAGAGAGGGAGAGAGCGAGAAAGAGAGCCCACTGACCTCCTCCTGCAGTGATTAGGGCTTCTTACCCAGGGAGTGATAGTATCTTCTAAAAAAAAGACATCTTGGACCTTCGGTATTCTCAAATTACCCTTTCTTTTATATCACTACTTAAAACATACTGACACAAACATAGGTATAAAGTCTTCACATTTACACCTCTGGTGCAGCTTGAAAATCAATACAAACTCACCAATTAAATGGAAACAAAATCAATAAAATTCAAGTCAATAAAATTCATATTGACCATGTGAAATAGACATCTTCGCTGATATTATTTTGCTGAAGTGGATTGCAACACACATACAATGCTGGCAATGTTACCACACTGGCATTTTTGTGCGTGGCTTGTCCAGACTACTACTCTGTGCAGTGAAATGATTCAAATCTCCCTTGTTCCTCAGTTTAATTTGGTGCTATTTCTCCATTCATGCTCAACGAATATGATAAAAAGTGCTGAAATTATACCAGTATACTAGTGATAAAATGATCATGTCATTGCTGTTAAATTTATAATTTTAAGTTGTATTTACAATGTAAACCTTACAATGTAAGGTTTAGGATACTATAAAATTATACAATTTGCATAAAGAACCTCTGAATCTCAGCCTGAGAAACATTCTGTTAGATCAGCCACCCACCTTGGCAACATTCTCCATCTGTCCATGAACTCGAATAAATTTCTGTGACCGAGGAGAGGAAAAACCCACTCCTAGTTTCCAGAAACCTTGAGGAGGCAGTGGCTTCTGGACTGTTTCAGTATTTACAACACAGAGAAAGATCCTTTCACAATGAGGTTTTCTCCATAAGTCAAAGAGTGAGGGAAAAATTCCCAAGAAGGCAAAGGTCAGAAAATAACCCAACTCCCTCCTCAGCAAACCGTCCCCGGGGGGGGCTGTTCTGTCTAGCTTGAAGTCACCTCCCCTGACCCGGCTGTGGTTGGCCACACATGACTGTGTCCCCAGGAAGACAAAGATAGCAGTTAATAAAGTTCTGTTAATCAGTGAATTGTTTTACAACAAGCTTTTTGTTGGTGATGCTGGTGGTTTTTTTTTTTTTTCATTTTTAATAGTGGTAAAGAATGTATAACCTAACATTGGCCATCTTAATCATTTTTAAGAATACAGTTCAGTAATGTTAAATATGTTCACACTGTTGTACAATTAGCCTCCAGAACATTTTCATCTTGTTAAACCTGAACTCTGTACCCACTAACACTAACTACCTCCCCACCTACCAGCCTTTGGAATCTACCCCTTCTCTTTGTGTTTACAAGTTAGGTTATTCCAAGTACCCCATAGAAGTGGATTCAAAGTATTTTTACTTTTGTGACCTGTTTATTTCACTTAATGTCCTCATAGTTTATCCATATCATCATAGGTGTCAGAATTGCCTTCAAATGAATAATATTCCATAATATTCCATTGTACGTCTGTGCCACATTTTGTTTATTCACTCATATGTTAATGAACATTGGGTTGCTTCCATCTTTTTGGCTTTTTTGAATAAAACTGCTAAGAACATGGGTGTCCTTTTTTAGTGTTTTACTGAATTGGTTGTTTCTTTGGGTTCCCCTGCTGCAGTTCACGAACATAGCGCAGCACAAAGGATGAAACAAAGGATTACTCAGAGTCAGTGTCCAATCCAGACCCCAAGATATCCCAGGGGGCTGTTATTAGCCAAGATCCCTCCATGTGAGAGAGTCTGACAAGGACATCCCCAAACTGAAGCCTCCGTGGCTATTTATTGATAGAACCAGGAAGCAAGCATAAAAGAAGCTGCTGGGAGCTCTTCCCTCACCAGCTCACCTTCTAGGGATTTCACAAATGCTAAGGTAGAAACTGTCTCTCCTATAAGTGATAAAGGAAGCCCAAAGTTAGCTGAAATTGTGGGCAGAGGTTGTCATTCCATCCTGAAGTATTTTGTGTGAGAGACACACTGAAATGTGCTTGGACGGAAGATCATCCAGAGCACTGCTGCCTAATAGCTGCCCCAACAGCCACACACACACACACACACCCTGCAGGTAGGATCTGTAGCCCACTGACCTTTGAAATCCATCCTCTCAAACTCTAGGGCTATGCAGAATCTCCTCTTAATTATGGCTGTTCTTCCTTCTGATCAAAAAATAAACCCGTTGGGGGCATATTTGTTCCTCCTAAGTGGCTTCATGACAGAAAAAAGCAACTTTCTCTCACATCACATGAAAACATTTGTTTCTGTAAAATAGTGAAGTCTCAGAGGCGCCTTCCTCTCTCTAGGTCCACAGCTGCCCGAGCCTCCAAGCAATCCTTGTACCTGGTGGATGAGGAACTCCCAGGGGGCTGCAGAGCAAAGATGTATGAGTCTGTTCTCTTCATAAATATCTCAGGCTGAGAGCCCTGGTGGAAGTTCTGGATCTAGGGTGTGAAGGCCAATTATGAGCTGTGAAAATATTTTGTAAATAGTAAGATGCTTTACAAGTAGACTACATCATTGCTAGACTTGAAAAAAAAATAAAAATAATTTCCTGCTTTGAAACATTTTGTTCATGCTTTTCGTGCCCATTGGATAGAATGTGGTAGTAGGATTGAGCAAATGATTAATCCAAACCATGAGCTACATTCTGTTTGGCCCGTATCGTGTCAGGACAAAGGGCTGTTTAAAGTTCAAACGGCTTTGCAATCCAGAAACCAAGCCTGCATCTGCCTCACCTAGAGCTCCTAAAGGAGGCCAATTTCACAGAACAGCAAAAATTGCCTCCTCTGTGTACCCAAGCAAGTTTTGCTTTCATATCTTTCCATCCTTGGGAAGCAGTGAGTGCTCAGAACATCAAGGGGCAATGGTGACCAGTATCTCATTCAGGAACACAGGAGGGTGGGTTCTTGGCGTCCTGCGCACTTCCCCAAATGACAGCGGAAATTTCAGGAACTGGAAGTCTCTCCTCTAGAAGGAAGAGTGCTCGTTTTTCCTGTTTTTTCACAAATCACTAATGGTAAAAACACTGCTAAAAATAAGCTTACTTAAGGTCTCTGACTATAAAATGTTTCATAATTTCTCCCTCCCAGGCTGACAGACTTCTAACCCCATCTCCATTTCCAATGCCCCCACTAGTGGCTTCTACATCAGGAAAATGAAAACGTTAGTGTTTTCTTTCTATTATTCCTTCACTTCCAACCTGCTTAGCTATCCCTTTTCCTTCTTTCCAGATTATAAACCCCAACATTCACCTAACTATTGAAATTCTAACACCACAGGGTTTAATCAGGGAAAGAGAATCAACAATATAGAAGCCCTAAAAAAAAAAACAATATAAAAGCCTTCACTTTAGAGGATACCATCAAACACATGTGCACGAACACACACACACACACACACACACACACACACACACACACTCCTAGCCAATTAAATTATTTCTAAGTATTTCTGGAACCCCCATAGGAGTCTCACAAATTTTAAAGATATATCCACTTCATGGGTGCTGCTGCTTGGTCGTAAGGCCTACCCTGTCCTTCCATACTTTCTGAAAGTTCCTGACAGCCATTCCCGGCTCTCATTCCTGGGTTGCTCTGAGTCTCTCATCCTCGTTGCCTCCAAAGTGTAAAGCTTCAAAGCTTCAACCCCACTTGATCCTTGTCATGCAAAAGCCGGGTTGAGACATCTGATCAGAAAGGGCTCTCTGTTCATGTTCTGCTCCCCACCCTGAGAGGGCTCAGAACCTGAAACTAACTGAGAGGACAACCAGAAAAATCTGATTTGAAGATGAGTATAACTAGCCTAGATCCTCCAGAAAATTTAATGTCATGGAAAAACATGTAAAATCTGCAGACATGTTCTCTGTACCAAAGGAGACTAACGTGACATAGCAGCTAAGTGCCGTGACTGAGGCCATATTCAATCCTAGCATTTAAAAATGATATCCATAAATAAGAACTAAATGTAAACATTGAGTGAATTTGAACATAAACTATATATTAAATAATATTGTTTTATAAATATATTAAATTTAGTATAAAATTGCATTGTAGTTATATGGAATAATGCCCCCTTTTCTAGGACTTAAATGATGAAGTATTTAGAGATGAAAGAAGGTGATGCATACAACTAACTCTAAGCAATTCAGCAAAACTTCAACTTCTGTGTGCATATGGAGGGAGAGAGACAGGGGAATCAAACAGTGCAAAATGGTAATATTTGTGAATCCAGGTGAAAGGTTTGTGGTGTACTGTTCTTGTGACTTCGAAAGGATTTAACCTTTTTCAAACTAAAAGGTTGAAGACACAGACATGGTTGCAATTCTCATCACGCATATTTCTCTAAGACCAATATGCATTAAACTTCTTCAATCTCACTTCCAGAAACAACTAAGACTCATGGAAAAATATTCATGAAGCAGATATGAGTGGGAGGGGGAGAGGGAGGCGGGGTTGAGCCAGTCAATAGCCCATTTATTCTTCAGACAAACATATTCTGAACTCCAGATCAGACATAACTGACACCCCGTCGTATTCGTAAATAGTTGGATTCTTTCATTATACAACATACATTATAGAGTACATTATATAGAATGCATATATTAGAACTCATTCTGATTATTATATGGCACACATTTATTATATGTCTATCGTCTAACACAGGGTGGAAAAAGATGACACCAGTAGCATGACTGAGACTCAGAAGCTGTAAAGAAAACTTGAAGCACACCTGAATCCTCTCTAAAGATGCCTAGCCAGTCTGAGCCTACTGAAGTTCTCACAATATCCAATTCTACTCATAGTGGATCTAGGCTGACACATTGTTAAAATAGTATTAAACACAAGTAGAGATAAAAATAAAGCAGGGTCCTGAGAAAGGAGGGCTGATAAACTTTAGTGGTGAACTAGAAGAATTTTGGACCCAAGCAGATAGATCAAGCCTTCTGTGAGTGTATACTAGGGTGCCCATACAAGCAGCAAGGCACTGGGATCAGCTGTGGGTGAATGGAAAGAGAAAAGGGGAGAAATCGCTCCCAATAGATTCTAAAATAATACTTCATATGCTCCAGGATCTGTACCTGTCAACTAAGAATCAAATTTTAGAACTTAGGAGAATTATGCACAGATACTATATTTATGTTTAGGCCTGCTTATTTGGTTTCCCTAATATAAGGGAAATCTGTCGTGGCCTAAGACCAGTTTTTGTTTGCCTTTAATTGTGGAAGGCCCTAGTGAATACTACCTTACCTACAGTGGGTACCTAGAGGATAGTTGGTGTGTTAGTCATCTTTTTGTTGCTAGAACAAAATAACTGATATTTACAGCTTAAAGGAGAAAAGATTAATTTTGGCTCATGGTTTCAGAGGTTCCAGTCCAAGGTAGCTAGCTCTGGGACAGAAACATCGTGGCAGAAGGGGATACTGGAGGAAAGACACTCACCTCATGGTGGCCAGAAAGCACAGAGCAAAGGAAGAACAAGAGAAGGGAGCAGAGACCAGAGCACACCCCACTTGATCAACTCAGACACAGAATTGCTCCTGGGCATCTCTCAAGCCAATCAAGTTGACAATCAAGATTAACCATCACAGCTGGTGACTGACTGAAAAAGTCTTAAACTTAGGAGTGGCTTCAAATGAACTTTGACTTAGTCTTAGTCAAATGGTCCTAGTCAGACCTTATTGTTTAATTTTTAATTCACATTCCTCCACCCACCACGATATCATAGCATTTTATGAAATTCAACTCTAAAGTCTGGAGCACATGCACATAAAAAAGAGTGACTAGTGAACAAGGGTGAGCACCATGCTATCAAATGTCCCAGTGTTAGACCCAACTGGGGTCTTATTTTTCTTCCTGATTCATCATGCAGTTTAAAGCCAACTCTTTTTACACTCAAAACTCTGACTTCCTTATTCATAAGTCATTTGAGTTCATGCTAATCTGTACAGCAGAACTGCAGTCTTATCTAAAACAAACACCATAAGTGAACCAAGGAACCTGATAGGAGAGACTGCAGGCCTCAAAGAAGCTCATGAGCTCCAAAGTAAAGAGCAAAGGCATCTATGAAATAGAAACAGATGCAAACATATATTTCTGACACGTGTAGGTAATACGATAGCCAACATCTCTAAAAGATTCATTAAGCGCCAGGCACTTTTTAAGACATTATCTCATTCAACTTCATGTAAACTATACAATATAAACATGATTAATCCCACCTCAGAAATAAGAAAATTAGAATCTCAAAGAAGCCAAACATTTTAGCCAAGATTTCTCAGGTAGAAAGTAAAGGAGCCAGAATACAAACCTAAATCTTTCTGGTTTCAATTCAGTGCTCATTTAGCTTTGCCAACCATTTTCCTCACACATAGGAAATCAAGCAACCCACAGAGAGTACTGTATCAGCCAGGGTACTGTCAGAAAATAGAAACTCCACTAGTGATCTTAACAGAGAGAAATTAATATAAGGAAATGATTAAACAGGGAGTAGGAGGAATTGAAAGGCAAATGGGGAGCCCTGAATAACAAAAGCTAATAACTACAGAAGCAGCTACCTCCTCTGGGCCAGGGGAAGTATGAAAGGATCTGAGGTCATCAGCCTCTAAAAGCTTTAAAGCCAACTGAGCTGGGACTCAGACTTCTGAGGAGAGGGCGTTGCCCTGCTGGGACTGGTCCCTCAGAATAGAAATGGTGGGCTGTTTCCAGGAGAACTGAATGATCCATTTTGTAATTCACCTGGTTGGAGATATAGTTTGGAAATTTTATGTGCCTTGCATATATGCCTCTTATGTTTGTGTGAAGGGCAAAAAATTTTCTCAAAGCAGGGAGACATTAAGAGAGAAAGTTTCCCAAAAAAGAGAGAGGTACGTTTTTCCCTTTTGCAAAATAAAAGTGAGCTGATGGACCCCCTCATGCATCAAGATTGATTAATGAATTGCATTTCCTATGTCAGATCTGAAATAATAAAAATATGCCTTTTCTCTCCTGTGTTATTATGTCAAACCATCTTTATTAGAGTCTGAAATACAGTATTTGCTAGTGGATATTTCTAGCATACCAAGTTCTAAATTCTTTGGATTTACATTTTAGAGTTCCTATGTTTTGCTTCCTGGAAGGAAAGAAGATGAATATTAGAAAGAAAAAATATTGAAACTTATCTAGGGTATATTCCGTCCAACCATCTGAATATTAAAATCATCCATATCTATTTGAAATTTAATTTTCAGAAAGTCTTTCCTGCCTCGTCGGACATGGATATTGATGTTACTGCATTACTCTTCCCTCTTCCCCCACAAATCCTTCGAAGCATTTCTTCTGCAGGTCGGGTATGTATTTGGCATTCATTAAGACCATTTTCAGCATTTCATTTATTTTCCATAAGCTCTTCCTCATCTATAGATTCATATTGTACTTTTCTTTTTTCCAGCACTGGATGAAAAGACCAAAATGGCTCTTTTCAAATATACTAACTCTGCTTTCTCCTGTGACCAGAAAAGGACAAGACTCTGCCTTTGTCCCCTCTCATCTTGATACTAGACATTGATGGAAAACTCTGATTGCCCTCAATAGCTCATTTCAACTTATTTGGGATAGTAAGAGTAATGCCTTCTCAGGGATTATCCTACTTGGTGGTGTTGCTCTAAAACAGTGTGCTCGGGGTTTGGAGAGGGAGGCTAAATGTATATACCAGAGTCACAGAAAGGAGAGCTTTCATAGGATGAGGGTTCCCAGACCATCAGGCTATCGTGACTCTAGAGAGTCCTCTGCCTTCAACACTCAATGCTACAGCACCTCCCAAACTCCACCAATACATTCACCCTCAAAAGTTATGAACTCTCCAGTTTGTCAAAAGGAAGGTAGAATATTTGTCTAGTTCAGTTTTCCCTTAGAACTTAATTAGCTTGCCAATCATCTCCCTGGCTCCTAAGGGAACAGAACTCAAGAACGAGAGTTAGGTTTTCAAAAAGACAGAAAAAAGGAGCATGATGCTGCCTATGACAGAGGCCCAAATGAGAGTCCCACCCTCACCCCCAGAGAAATCCAGCCCAGGGTGTTTTATTTGGCCAGTACATGCTGAAAACAAAAGAGATTTTTAAATGTTTAAATTCACTGGATCTCCATAGTTAAACATTGTGAGATTTCAAATAAAAAATGGTTTTTCCATTCCTCCTGGAACCTTGAGCCCTTGTTTAATGCCTAGTCCATGGATATCATTAGCATCACCTTAGATTCCTGCCACAAGCTTCTTTACTTACTTGGCTGACCTAACCAGCATCTGCAGACATTTGTGGTTATGATTCTCAAGCAGGGGTGCCGGCCCAGATAGGGTGCCTCTGGGTGAGGAAGGGCTGGGACAACATCACGGTGCTAGCTAGGTTGGTATCTGAAAGCTCAAGGGATATAGTGGGTGACAGAGAAGAGAAAGAGGGTGTTGGGACAGTGTGAGGACTAGAGTGAGGGACAGAAACAGCCGGACTGTGTTAGAAGGCACATGCCCCTCCCACTCTACCTTCTGCCTTGTCTCTACTGATAATGTGCCAGATGATTTTCACAATGACCTGATCTCCAGCCCCTACCTGTTTACTCCTGCTTCTTTCCAGCACCTAGAACAATGCCAACCACACAGAAAGAACTCAAGAAATGTGAGCCACTCACAATAAAATGTATTCAATTCAAAATGCTTTCATCAGACTTCCCAGCTATTGCTCCAACCTGTCGTTCTCCCCGCTGAGCACGTCTCCCTCCTAACCTCACACTGAATCTCTGCGGTCATTCCCCACTGAGACCGTCGCTTAATTCCAGGCCTGCACCCACATGACTGATCCAGCCAAGTGCTGCTTTGATGTGGAGTGCAATTCCCTTGCTGTCTCTCAGCATGGTCCTAAAGGCTAGGTCAAAATTATTATCCGAAGGCACACATGTATAAATACCGAATAGTTTCTCTGGTGTGAATAATCTGCAATAATATAGAAGATCCTAATAAGATTACTGACATTTAGAAATGGGAAGAAAGGTGCTAAAGGTGTAGGGAAGGTGGGATGGGTAGGGGAAGGGTAAAAAGGGAAAAGAAAAAAATGTGAGATAATGAAAAGATGGAAATAAAGTGTTTGTAGATGGGGAGGGGAGGAGGGGGTGAAGAGAGGGCAGGGACAAGGGGAAAAAATGAGAGCCAAGACTTGTCATGTAGAGGTACAAGATCCCAACAATGAATGTAACTGTACTATATACCTAAAATGTACCAATAAACTCAAAGCTGAAAAAAATTATTATCGGAGCCATAGCCCAGCATATGGTTTTCATACTTCTTTCCTCTTGCTTTTCTTACTCAGTCTGTTAACTTGAAATTTTACCTTTGCCTATAAGACAGACAGGAAGAATTTAGGAAGTCCCTTAACCAAAACTGTTTGAAAAGAAAGACTGTTCCATTTTATTCTGTATGCTTAGCCTCCAGCAGAGTCCATGGCACAGACCAGGATTCTCGAGATAACATTCTGAGTGAACACAAGCATGGATAAAAAAAAAAAAAATTTGTTTGACATAGGAAAGCAGAAGAGAAAGAACCACTAGACTAAGGACAGGTGAAGGTAACAGGTTAACTACAGCTACCAACCTCAAATTTCTCCTGTTTGTGCACCTGCCTGTGTTATCTGATTCTCTAGCCTGATCTTCTCTCTCCTGATCTATGAAAAGTAATTTATAATATACACCCTAGCATTGATAGGTACAACCCTTAGGCAATCAGAGCAGCTCTTGGCAGCAAAAAGCATAAAAACATTTAAGAACTCGGTGATCCCAATCCTAAGAGTTCACTTTAAAGAAGTAATTCAGCAGAAACAAAACTGTTTTATGCATAAAGTTTACACGTAATTCTGTTCATAACATTACCTGACCACCCACAATAAGGAAATAATTACTCAGGTATAATATTTAAATGTGATGAACTTTGTCAATAATAAAAATTAATATTTATGAATATTACATACACTGAGCTATTTTCCTCAGTGCCGCTAGAGCATTCATTTTAAACCAAATCTTTTCCTATTGCTGCCCCTACTCAAAATTATTCAGTTGTGAGCAACTTGGGAATAGGCTTTCTGGGTCATGTGATAAATATGTAAATATATATGTGTGTATAATATATAGTAGATATATCATGTATTGATATATAATATATACTATGTCTATAATATAGATGAATTTGCCAAACTATTTTTCTGAAGGGGAAGCACAATTTTACTGTTCCACCAGTAGGATGTGAGCATCTGGTCTCTTCACACCCTCACTAGCAGTTATTACATTTGGGCCATGGTCATTTATCTTTACCTTTGTCTGATCACAGTTTTCATTCACATTTCTGGATGACTAATGATGTTGGGCATCTTTTCCTGAGTTTATTAGACCTTTGTATAATCGCAAGAGACATAAAAATCTCTGTCAAAAGATTTCATCTTTATGCACAAAATGTTTTGTACATGAGTGATCACAACAGCTTTATTTATAACAATCCCAAACTGGAAGCCCAAATATACTTAAGAGATGAATGGATGCAGACATTGTGGTATCTCATACCATAGAATTTTGTTCAGCAATCAGAAAGAAGGAAATGACACACTCAAAAATATGGGTGGCCCTCAGGGACATTATACTGAATGACACCCAGATATGAAAGAGGCCATATTTCATGCTTCTATCCATATGAAATTCTAGCATAGCAGGATTATTCTAATATGACTGAGATCGGTGGTAGCCTGCAGGAAGGTGCTCAAGCAGATGTTGACTGGCAAGGGGCACAAGGAGCTTTTGGAGGAGATGGGAGTGGACTGTATCTTAATTGATTACCAGGAATATAAGCCTGTCAAAACTCATTAAATTGCACACTTAAAATTCATACTTATTTTGCATGTAAAAAATGTCAATAAAAATGACTTTAAAAGAAATAATCAAGTTTTCTTTATTACTTTTTTCATTCATTTTTTGTTCTTAATTCCTAGCACAGAATGTGGCACATGTTACTTAGTACAAGTACAAGGGGTGATCAATATATATGGCGAATATTTAAATTCTTTTTCATCTATTGCAGTAAAAGACACATTACTATTAATCCCCTCAAAATACTCCCCCTCACTTTTTTTTTTTGGTTTTTTGTTGTTGTTGTTGTTGTTGTTGTTGTTGTTGTTGTTGTTGTTGTTTTGAGACAGGGTCTCTCCATGTAGTTGAGACTGACCTGGAACTCACCATGTAGCAGGCTGGTCTCAAACTCACAGCGATCCTCCTGCCTCAGCCTCCCGAGTGCTGGGATTACAGGCGTGCGCCACCACGCCCGGCTTCCTCCCCCTCACTTTGAACACACTTATCCCATCACTCTTTCCACTTTCTGAAGCAGTTTCAGAAGCCTTCTTTTGCGAGTGTGTTTATAAAGTGTGATCAATAACACAGTGAATGTCGCTGCCAAGTGCCATTCAACAAACAGGCAGCCTCATGAAAACATAACGTTGCGTCCTCATCCACCTCTCCATGGGAATCTGGCACCATGCAACTTCTGGCTCTTCCCTCAAGCCAAAATTGCTGCAGCAGGTAAACATTTTGAACTGCACCCAGAACAACTAAAGACACAAAAGGAGGACTTTAGCACGTCCAAAAAGTGGGGACAATGATGGGCGCCTGTGTGTCTGAAGTGAGGGGAAGTATTTTGAGAGGAATTAATGGCAATATGGCTTCTGCTGTAATTTTTTTTTAAATTAATTATTTGCTGTATTTTGGGATCACACTGTATAAATGTTGAAAGACTGAACAGATGAACGAATGCCCTTTGTACCTTGGAAGACTGCAACAAGGATCAAGAGAGACAAGGGGTGTGACCGCCTGCACTCTATTATTTGAGTGTTTAATTTGGCACCAGAATATGGTGTGTGCCAAGACTATGCCCTCTCTGAACCCCACCTCCATCCCAGTTCCCATCCTCCAAGACGCATGCGTGGCTCCTGAGCACCTCAAAAGGCAGTCACAAGCAGCTCGATCCAGCTCTGCGGCTGACCTGACAGAGGACAGGTGGCTCTAGTCTCGGTGTGCGGTAGTGCACCTCAAACCACAACTCTTCCTTTCTGCACCGTGTTCTCCATCCCATAGAATGGTTGCTGACTGACTGATGTAACCCAAGTGCACTTCCACTTCAAAGAACGTCTGTTTTCCTAGTTGTGCACTCTTGTCCCTGAAGATCCTGACAAGTAAACGTCACAATTCTTGCCTAGGCTGACACAAGGTAGCATTGCCCACACTCAGAGATTCCCTCGGCCATTTACTTGATGACATGGAGTTGGAGCAGCCACTTTCCATGATTGTGATGCATTTTTTTCCACCCTGGCTGGAGCTCTAACAAAGATCAGCTGGGACTCTGCCAAACGCTCCTCCCTGTCACCACTTCACCCATGTCTCTCTCTAGCCCTTGCTTCTCCCCTGTCAGTGCTACCTCAGTGTGCACGCTCCCTAGATGAAAAAGGAACCCTGCCAAAAGTCATCCTCTTGAATGAAGAGAAGGAAGGCCTTTCCCACCTTATTGATCTTAACCGACTTTCCTTTTAAATGTGCACTTTTCTATGTTCATTAGAAAGCCACACAGCCCCTTGTCCTGCTCCAGGTCACTGCCAGTCTTTTTCACTATCTGCCAGTGAAGGTTAATCTGGCAAAGACACCTACAGCAAAGAACCTTCAATAAGTCGGTGCTCAGAGGTGCATGGGTGAACTTCCAGAGAGGACAGTGGGGAGAGGCTGATGAGAGGAGAGAATAGTGCAAACTCTAGGGTTGGGCTTCAAATTCTTTTATCAATTTCTAAGGAAAGATTCCTTTCATCCATTTATTCATTTGTATGATCTGGCCAGACCTATGGTCTGCAGGGAAAGTGCCAAGTCTGGCCTCATTTATAACTTGGCCCAGGACGGTGGTCTATCAGCAGCTCCAAGGTCCCTCAACACCAGCTCCAGCTTACCTCGGAAAGCAATGTTTGGTGGACATTCAAATTCACAAGAGTTTAAACGTAGCTCTTTAGGGAGCAGGCCAAGATATGGAATGGCTATTATCAGCAATCTGTTCTCCCAAGTCTGATCCATGTGAACAAACAACCTCACATACTGTGAGTGGGGAAAGAAGGTCTGGGATGTTCACTCCCATTTTCCTAAAATATCCAGCGAACCACGAACTTAAACTCTACACCTGAGGCAAGCTGGGAATTGCTATTTTAACAAAACACAGCTTAGAAAACAATCTGCACATGTTCTGTGATTTTTGCCAGTCCCAGAGAGATTCCTGGCAGTACATTATGGGTGACTAATATTCAAGTTGAAAATCAGGAAGCATTTACCAAACACAGCCTCCGTGAAGGTGGTGGGTAGACTTCTCACCTGGCCGCCACGGCTGGCTTTAATGCAGTGCGATGTGGGAGCTGAGGGGAGCGTTCTTCCAGGCACACCACAGAGCTTGCAAGACATTCCTCGGTTTTACTGTCTGATCTAGTCTCGTTCTATTTAGTCTACTGGTGTCACTCTCACATGGGAAGATAGCAGAGTGATGTACAACATAGGACAGGAAATGCACCCGTGTATGCTGCAACATTTTCGAAGCTCCTCCCTCGGTGTGGGGCCACTGGGGAATACCGGGATGAGTAAACCACAGTTGAATGAGGCAGATGTGAAAACGAATCATTAAAACAATGCAGTCAAGTGCTGAATAAGCTTTGTCCCGAGTGCTGTGAGGTCACAAGAAAGGACAATTAATATCAAAGGCAGCCAGAGATGGTTTGAAGAGGGTGACTTGTACATCACAGCTGAACAGGTGAGTCGGAATGCTCCGATGTGAAAGGAGAGGGAAGGCACTCTAGGCAGAGGGAACAGCGGGGGCAAACACAGGAAGGTGCAAAAGCCCTGAGAAGTGTGCTGTGTCTGGAGCACAGGTTAAGCCAAAAGAAACTGGGTAAGTCCTTGCCTGGTTCAGTGGTTTGAGGTCAGATGTGAAGGCGTGAGTGTCATACTAGAGTTTGAATTTAATACTTTGGGGAATGGGAAAACAACAGGATTTTTAGCGGGGCTGTGATTTATGAGACTGTATCAAGCAGCAAGCAAAGTGTGACATGGAGTACTAAGGTCAGAGGCTGGTGCTATAGACCAGGTAAGATCATGAAAACCTGAGATAAATCAATAAGAGAGGAATAAGGCTTGTGGTCTTCAGAATACCAGTAATTGTTGGCTAATTAGTTTAGAAGATGAGGCAGGAAGGGAGTGAAAGGTGATTCTAAGATTTTCTACTTGGCCCAGCTGAGTCCCTGACAATGGTGATAACTGAGAAGAGAAACTGAACACAAGAGGCCTAAACACAGAAGACGAAGAAACTGGACCAAACTCATCTTAAATACTTATAGTACAAACCAGGTATGGTGGCTCGCACCTGTAATCCCAGCACTCAGGAAGCTGAGGCAGGAAGAGCACCACAAGTTTGAGCCCAGCCTAGGCTACATAAAGAGTTCAAGGCTAGCCTGAACTACATAGTCAGGCCCTGCCTCAGAAAATAAAATAAAATGTTCACAGCACAGTAACAGGATATTAAGATATTGAAAAAAGTAGGTAAAGATGGCCCCTTTTAGTTAGACACAATTTTTAAATCAGCTACTACAAAAGTAGCATGCTTTTGTTACTGTAGTTACCATTGGATACATGTTCTCTAAGTACCCAGGTAAACGCCAGGGTCGGAGCAAGACCTTGCCCTGCCCTTTATAGTTCTCCCAGAGAAAACTGGCAGTGGAGCAGCAAGGACTTTTGTCCCCTTATTGAACTGTTTCCATACTATTGGGTGCTGGTGCCTGCAGGGTAGTTGAGAGAGCTGCTGCGATGAATGCATAGGCCCAAGTGTTGCCACTTTGAGTATCCTAGGGGCACTGAAGTGCCAGTGGACACAGTCATCCCAAAGGAAGGTTTGAGGGGTAGAGGAGGGGACAAGGCAGAGAGGCCCTGTCCAGCCTGAAAGAGTGGCCAAGCTGTCAAAGTTACTTGATCTCTTCCTTTTCCTCTAATCTGAGTCTCTCCAGAAAGCAGTCATTCCCAGCTATAAGGCTAATTACGCGCTACCTAATTAGCCACCTTCATTGACCACATTCCCAGGGAGGGACAATCTCTGGGTAGAGAGACGTCCCTGTTTGTCATCTACAAGACTTCAATCTGAGAATCTAAAATGTAAATGTCTAAATTCTACGAGGGGAATACAAAAGTTGGAAGCAAAAGATGCAGACCGCAGGGACTAAGATAACCTGAAAAAGAGAGACATCCCTCAGGTTAGTGGCAAAGGCCTTCCTGGAAGCTGTGAGAGGTGCTCAGTAGTGAATGGGAAGGTTTTCTCATGGCAGAAAGGGCAGTTGAGGGCAGGAAGAGCATCACAGAGTCACAAAAGGATGAAAGCAGGGGAGCAAAAACTCCAGGTGGATTTACAACCATGAAAGAGGTCCCAGACTGGTGGACCAGAGTGTTCTTACTGGTGGGAGGTGAGGCCAGGAGGTGCCTTGGATGAGATCCCTGAGGGCTGTGTGTAGAGTAGACGGGGCTTCTACTCAGCTAACAGGGAACTAGCCTAGGGTTGGAACACAGGTGGACTTTGGAGAATGATCATTTTAGCCGCGGTGTCGGAGACAGAGATTAGATAGATGACAGATAGATAGATAGATGATAGATAGATAGATAGATAGATAGACAGACAGACAGGCAAGCAGGCAGACTGGCAGGCAGGCAGACAGATAAGAAGGATGGGAAATGAAAAGATGGACAAATATGACTTATTAAGTCAAGGGCAGAGATAAGCCCATTTTTACATAACTTTATGTGAAAGGGGTTATTGTTCTCATGCTAAAAAGAATCTGTGAAAGCTTAGGAAGAATGCTCCTGTGGGTGACAAAACCAAGATTCACACCCAGTTTTATTGGATTTCCAAGCTCATATTTTATTATACTGAACAAGAGGATTATGCTAAAGGGACAGGCAAAAGAGAATGATTCTCAGCCCTGGCTGCGCATTAGATCCAGATGAGTTTTCAAAAGCCATGCCACCCAGTCTACACTCCAGATCAGTTAAACTAGGACATCCTGGAGTAGAACCTTGATGCTGGTATTTGTTTAAAACTCCCCTAAATTATTCCAGTGTGCAGCCAAGTTAGAGAAACACAGTTGGAAGCACTGTTGCAAAGGAAGACTTGTTAACAGTTCACTAGCAAGCAGGAAAACCGTGAGAGCAGAAGAAACAATGGTGACTCGGAGATTTTTAATATGGATAAAGTCAGAAAGGGTTACTAGTGGAGAAATAAGGAATTTACTTTACCATCCCAGTGTTGCATCCAGGTGGAAATGCCCAACAGATGCTTGGCAAAGTGAGCCAGAAGCTTCAGAGGCATTAAGGCTACACCAATGTCAATACCTTGCCCAGGAGTATTCTGAGGCCAGCTCATAGCAGCCGCCAAGCATCAACAGTTACATTTTCTGAAACCTCTCGAGCCAGTTAACTCTGCCCCTCTTAAAAATGAAGTCACATAGATCATAATAAACTAAATTATGTAATAAAATTCTCAAATGCACCACGTCCCTAGTTTACCACACTTTACTACCGTCTGTATCCTGAAGTTCTTTAAGCCAAGTTTACCTGCATGGTGGGAAAGCCATATAATTGGTGGCTACTGTGCATCCTTTCTACTACCAGTTGTGCTGATAGCTTGAAATTGGCCATAGTAAAAAGTATTTGTGTCATGAAAATTTGCACAAACTGCGAACTGGGGCATCTCCACCCCAACCCAAAGCGCTAGGTGTTAAACATTTACCAGCACACTGTTGCCTGGAGTCATACTGTGAGCTATGCAGGGAAGCTGGTGTGTGTGAGTGTGCATGAATCAAGGCAAAAAAAAGAATAAGGTAGAAATTAAAATTCCACAGAGCAGGGGAAAAAAACCTGATGCTAGAAACAGTCTTTCCCTGATACAAATATTTCCCCAAACAGTTTTTTACACTGTTTAGGTCCTTTGAGATTGCTACTCTTCTAAATCAACTGGTTTTATTTAGCTCCATGAGTAAGGCTCTTCTAGCCAGGGAAGACACAGCTTATAAGCACACATAGAAATACTCTGTGTTTATATAGCACTTTCCTTATAAGGAGCTCACAGCACACACGTTCTCTTTATTCCTATAAACACCCTGGGAAGGTAGTGAGGTGGTAGAAGAAATGGGAAGGAATGAAGAAAAAGTGTTAAATTAGAAATCGTGGTATTACCTAGCCTCGATACTATAAATAAACTGTTTTCTCCTCGTGAAGGAAATCTTAAGTTCAGGACTATGAAGTGTCTTGCTTAAGAAGGTCCTAGAATTGGACTATTATCATTGCCCTTTCTCCCCAGACAGAGGAAGCAGCTCACTGTGTTCTTTCTCTCTTCATTATGCTCTTCTGGCAGAGAACCTGACTTGGGATAGCGCTGGACACTGCAGTCCAAGCCTTCGGAATTCACAAGCCCCACAGACCTCCCCACTAGGCCAGGGGCAAGAAAGGAGGTGCCCTGAGTGGGAAGGGCCGGCACCTGTGGGATGGGTCACTTCCACATGTCTCCACTTTGCTTCTGATGACTGTTCCTGAGCACCTTGCCAGTGATACCACTGCCCCCTTGCACCTGCTGTTTATTCCACTGGGAATACAAACAACCCCTCATCTTTCCTCAGAGCATCCCTTGGGGGGCTCTGGTTGCTTCCTAGTCAGCCCTTGGGAATACAAGTCAGCTCAACTTCTGGGCAGGGGACTTAGCTCAGTGGCACTGCGCCTACCTTGCAAGTGCACGGTCCTAAGTTCATTCTCTGGACCAGAAAACTAAAACAAGTCAGTTCAACTTCTATACTCAGTATCTTCTCTACTTCCCTGGGAGTTATCTGCACCGCAGAAGGAAAGGTACAAGGTTGCTGACTGTGAAAATCAAAGGAAAGAATTAACTGTGTATGCACACGTGTTCTGTATAAGTGTGTGTGTGTTCCAGATATCAAACTGAGAGTGGCAACCAGACAGAACCAAAGAAACAGGGAGAGGGAAAAGAGGCAAAGAGTTACAGAGGCTGTGAGAATTTCCAAAACAAAGGCATTATTTTGTCCTGAGTTGTTTGTTTCTAAGAATCTCATGGTTCGTTTTTTTTGTTTGTTTTAATTACTGACAGGGTAGATTTTTTTTAAGTAAGTCTTCCTGATGGGTAACCCTGGGCTCCACACACTATGCATACCCTTCACAACATCCTCTGGGGCAACCCTGGGGGGACGACATGGCCAAGAACACTGTCTTTGGGAGCATTTGTCTCTGGACAAACATCGCTGGACATTCAGACTGTGGAAAACCAGCTGACTGAAGGAGACTCCTGGGAATGCCCGCTCGGGCAGAATGGCAGGAGGTCTCCCGTAGGGTCCACCTGGACTGTTCTTACCCATCTGGGAAGTCCTCATGAATTTTCACAGTGCCCCCATACCCAGCTCTGGTGCCTTTGAAGCAGTCAGTGGTCCACATGCAAAACACACAAGTCAATTCAGTGGAATCACTGCTCCCTAGGGAGAACACAGGCTTTCTAACTCCATCACTTGTGTTGCTCTGCTGTTAGACATCAAGGTGCAAATCACTGCAGTCATCCCCAGAGAATCATGGCTTGTACACCTACTGGATGCAAGGACTGTCCTTGCTACTGGGAATTCAGTGGCTATAAAAGCAAAAGTCAGAATGCTGATAGGGACTCAAGCTTGTGTGGTTTTACAGGAGGTGGTCTCTAAGGTCCCATCCTATCTCACTGAGTATTCTCTAAAAGCCATCTCCTGAGCTAAGCTGTTCAGCCCCTTCTTTGTAAAAGGGAATAGTTTGTTTTCCCCACATTTGCGTAGCTCCCTCTTGCCCCACAGACCTCCCAGGTAGGCAGTGCATCATCTGCCACGATCAAAAACACTCCTTTGGTGTCTGTCTGCTCTGGCCACCTTATGCACTAAGTGAGGTGCAGCCCAGCTGTCCAGAAGCTTCTAGAAAGCAGACAGCTCACCAAAGAAAGGACAAACAAACAGCTGAGCAAACTCTGATAAAATGGAGCTGCCAGACAAATAAAAGGAATGGGACTGAAAAGCTGAAGAGGTCATAGTGGGATGACGGAGGGAAGAGGGGTGTAGAGGAGTTCGCAACAGCTCAGGGGATGAGATCAGGGTGGCCAGGAACTTTTGAGTAGTTGGGGAACACAAGTGAAGAGAGCTGGGAGGGGGACAAGGCCCCTGCCCCTCAGTGACAGCTCTGACAATCACGATTAGGCATCTCTGCAAAGTCACGACTGCAAATTAAAACCACTCTGAAGACTTCACACACAGACAATCCCTCTCCTGCCCCACTTTACCCCTTATAATATCTTACATAAGCAGCCTTCTATTGTGTTCTTATCAAAGGGAAGAAAATGACTAAGGGTGAGTGTGCGGCTAAAGAAAATAAAAATAGGAAGGGAGTCTCCAAAACTGCCCCCACCTCCCAGTTATCTTGGCTCACTCCCTGATTCCGTCAGTTCACAGGCTCTGACATAAAAGACAGGAAGTTACACAGGCCAAACAAAGCTCCTTAGATGTCAGGAAATTAACCTGAGAAATCAGAGCCAGGAGTGATTAAAGGCACTGCAGTCTGAATTCAAAAACCACTATGGCATTAGATCAAAAGCTGTACTCTGGGCACCCTAGGCTTGGCAGTGCCAAATTCCACATCCCCAAACCCTGGCCACAGGGCTGCACGCCTGCCTATGTGGTGTGTGGTGTTTCCTGCTGCAGGATTTAATCCTCCCTCAGATCTGTAGCTCTTGACTCTTCTTGACATGGGAGTCTGAATGCCTGCCCTTGGCAAGTCTGTTGGAGAGGAGCAGCTGGGTGCCCTGGCTTCCTTATAAGGGAAGATCAGGGGGTCCAAGTAGTGGCCCCAGGGAAAAGGAAAAAAAGACTTAAAAGGAGGGGGAAATGAGGCAGCCTGGAGATCATGACCTTCCCAGCTAAGAAAACAAACTACCTTGTGGAGGGTGGAAAGGTCAGGCCAGAACAAACCTCAGAGCTGTGAGAATCATTATTTATGTCCACAGCGAAAATGATCTCTGAGCCTCGGTTCTATTATCATTACAACAAAACGGTCAGACTCTGCGTTCTCAATAACAGCTCCTAGTTATGATATACTGGAATTCTCCGATGATATTCATATTTATGTCCAGTTAAATTGTCATGGGGTTTTGCCCAGCACCATCTTACTTTATCTGTAGCAGTGTGCATTGACCCATTTTACAGAAGAGGAAACTGATGTGACAGAAAGGAAGGGTCTTGCCCAGGATCACATGTCTAGTAAATAGCAGAGCACCTAACTAACTTCATTTTAGTGATTCCTGACCCAGTGTTCTGGGAGGGCAATGGTGGAACAATAGCACTGTGCCTCAGATGCCTAAAAGTTTATTTGAAAGAATGAGCTCAAAGTGGTACATTTCCTGACTTTTCTTAAATTATAAATCAAATAAGAAACCCCATAGTGTCCCCCCCATAATAGTGTAAACTTGCTGCTTGGGCAGACAAAGGTGAAGCAAGTTGCGCTAGCTGGAGAGGAGAACTGAGAGAATGTTACTCACTTGTTCCTCACCCATGGTGCCTTTAGAACTGCCCTGAGTGTGTATGTGTGTGCGTTGGGGTGGGGGGGTCCTCTGGACTTCATGATCCCTCTCTGTGCTGACTGAACCACAGTCTGGTGCCCCAGAGCAAACTAGAGCTGTTCTCCAGCAGGATTAGTATTGAGTCCTGAAAGTACCTGAGAGCCTCAAGGCTTCAACTGATTAGATGAAGGCCACTCACCTAAGGGAAACCTATCTGCTTTCCTTAGTCTACTGATTCAAATTTTAACCTTGTTCCAAAATACCTACACAGAAAAACCCAGAATAACATTCGATCTTTCAGCTGGGCCCCTCACTGCTTAGGCAAGTTGACTCATAAAATGAACCATCACAGTCACATAGAGAAGAGCCAGATTAGCACAGTGGCAAAGCAGAACCAGGTAAGATCAAGTGAGGAGGCACCAAAGTTGATGGCAAAGTCAGACTGTAGAGACAAACGTGAACCATTCTTGGTGAGAAATGAAACCTTTCCAGATTGCTGAGATTTTCCTGCATTTTTCCAGCCCCCATCTGCGATGAATCACTGTGATTGACTTCTACTTTCTGGTACTCAAACCATTCCTGATTAGAACAAGTCTGCTGTGGATCTATTTGTATTTATAAGGTAGCACCATTCTCTAACTTTGAAGTAGCCATTTATCAATTGATGGATCATCGTCGTACTTGGTGTCGAGTACTGGCGAGTCCTGTATCACATAACCTTGGTTCTTGGATAATTTACATTTATGCTTTTGATTACTTGCAAGTAACCACTTGTAAGTGAAATCAAATATTTTCATGGGGGTTTGAATAGAGTATTTTGGACTATTAAAGTACAAAGAAAGGTTTATTAAACTAGTGACTGATTGCATTCAGCTGCCTCAATAACAGTTTTGCTATTCTCTATTCACTATTCTTTCAGAATTTTCTGGGGGAAGTCAAATGTTGAAAGGTTTTCCTAAATTTGCAGAGGCAATGGTCCAGGCTGAATTCCTTGCAAATGCCACAAATCTACCTACCATACATTGTCCATAACTCTTAGCCCTTTGGAAGACAGGTTTCATGTCTTATATAACTGTATGGCACTTAACCCTGGAGCACAGTACCTGGTATGTTACAGGTACACAATACACTTTTAAGTAAATCTAAAGATGTGGGAGCCCGCTGGCATTTGACATTGGAAAAGTAACTTCTACCATTGAGGCATTGACACAATCTATGACTCTATTTGGCTTTTCTGAGATGAGGGTCTCAGCTATGCAGATGAGATTGACCTGGAGCTCTCTGTGTAATCCAGGCTGAGCTCACTGTGTAATCCAGGCTGGGCATATGGGATTATCCAGGCTGGGTTTATTTGATTACTGGTGTTGACCTGGAGCTCACTGTAATCCAGACTAGTTTTATGGGATTACGGGCATGCACCACCACGCCCGGCTCAAGGACTTTGTTAAGTTTGACCTTTGATCTCCTCCCTAATATTGCTTGATGTTTCCTGTTGGCTTGCCTTTAAAAGGAGCTGTTTCTGTGTAATAAATCGGACCTCTTGTCTCCACTCTATTGAGTGTGCTGTCCTTTCTCAATCCTCACTCCCCAACTCAGGTACTTTCGTGTTGTGACGGCCGGACCGCCACATAAAGATTTCTCATAAAAAACATATTATTCTCAATTACTTTGATCATTTTAAGCTAAATGACGCCCAATAACATTTGACCTCAAAATTTCAATGTTTACTTCAACAAAGATTTATTTTTTACTCATGTCACACGTGTCTGTGGATTAGATACACTCCTTCTTCATATCATATTCAATCTAAGACCCAATAATGAGAAAGAGGGACAGCAGATCACACAATGCCTTTTAAAGCATCTCTACAATGGTGGCACAATTCCTCATGCTCACTTTCGCAGCCAGAGCAAATCTCATAGCCAAGTCTGACATCAATAGGGCAGAGATGTGTAGTCTTTCCACAGGAGAGAGGGGTGCCAAAAACCACATGGCCATGCCTGGCACCATGGGACAGGGAAGCATAATTTTCCCCCAGAAAGAGCAAAATTATGAGTGCTACAAACTGTGTTACAAAGAAAGCCATTTATTTGCCTTATCAAGAATCTTGTCAATGACAGACTTGATGCCTAGACAAAGTCTCTGGACTCCAGGTTTGAGGATTCCTTCCATTACACCACAGCTGTTCCCAGGTCTCACTTTGGCACAGAAGCACCTGCCCAATCTATGCTTTATGTCAGTCTCCCTGATAATCACATCAAGTTATCACACAAAAACATTTGGCCCTTGAATGTTTTATTCATAAAGATCATATGTCCAAGGGAATGCAACTAAGCCAAGCCAGAAAAAATTAATGAGCATGCCACAAAAAGTGGAGTTAGAGCCAACACTGGGATTCTTAGCAAATGGAGTCATTGATTTTTAAAAATTTTTTTAAATCGAGTTTATTGGTACATTTTAGGTATATGGTACAGTTACGTTCATTATTGGGATCTTGTACCTTTACATGACAGGTCTTGGTTCTCATTTTTTCCCCTTGTCCTTGCCCTCCCTTCACCCGCTCCTCCCTTCCCCATTTACAAACACTTTATTTCCATTTTTCATTTTCTCATATTTTTTTCTTTTCCCTTAATCCCTTTTCCCTACCCTTCCCACTTTCCCTAAACCTTTAGCCCTTTTCTTCCTATTTCACACTGTCAATTATCTCATTAGGATCTTATGTACTATTATAGTTTTTCACACCAGAGAAGCTATTCGGTATTTATACATGTGTGACTTATTTATTTCACTTTGGAGTATATCCTCAATATGTATCCAGTTTCCTATGAATGAATCTAATTTCTCATTCTTTATGGCTGAGTAGTACTCCATTTTATAGAAAAACCATATCTTCTTTATCCAGTTTCCAACTGATGGGCAAATGGGCTGCTTCCATGTTTTAGCTATTACAAACTGTGCCACTATAAACATAGGTGTGCAAATATCTCTGTGATATGATTCTTTTAATTCTTTTGGAAAGATACCCAGCAGAGGGATGGCTGGGTCAAATGGAACCTCTAGTCCCAGCTCTTTGAGGTATCTCCATATTGATTTCCATAATGGTTGCACCAGCCTGCACTCCCACCAAAAATGGAGAAGGGTTCCTTCCTCCCCACAACCCTGCCAACATTTGTTATTGATTGATTTCTTGATAGCAGCCATTCTTTGTGGGGTGAGGTGGGATCTCAGTGTTGTTTTCGTCTGCATCTCTCAAATGACCAGTGATGTGGAACATTTTTTCGTATATTTACTTGCTGCTTTTACTTCTTTGTCTGAGAAATGTCTGTTCATTTCGGATGCCCATTTTTGAATTGGGTCTTTATATTTGGGGGAGCTGATTGCTTTGAGTTCTTTATATATTCTAGATAATAGTCCTTTGTCTGAGGAGCAGCTGGAAAAATTTTTTCCCACATTGTAGGTTGTCTCTTGGTTCTGTTGATGGTTTCTTTTGCAGTGCAGAAGCTTTTTAATAAGATGAGATCCCAGTTGTTGAATCTTTCTGCTAGTTCCCATGCTACTGAGGATTTATTCATAAAGTCTCTTCCTATGCCAATGTCTCCAAGAGTTCTGCCTAACTTATCTTCCAGCAAGTTTAGTGTTTCTGTTTTAATATTTAGATCTTTCATCCACTTGGATTTTAATTTAGTGCATGGTGAAAGATAAGGGTCCAGTTTTAATCTTTGGCAGGTTGAGATCCAGTTTTTCCAACATCATTTATTAAAGAGGCTATCTTTCCTCTAGTGAGGATGGTCAGTTCCTTTGTCAAAGATGACGTAGCTGAATACATCTGTAGTTGTTTTTGTGTCTTCCAATCTGTTCCACTGATCCTCAGAAATGGAGTCATTTAGAACACTTTCTTAGTTTAACCTGACTGCAGGTAATAAGGAGCTAGTGGAATTTGAGAAGAACAAGGAGCCATCATGCTCCAGGATGCAAAAGAGAAACAAATGCTAGAGGTGTTTGCTCTAAGCAAATCAGGGTGCTGTGAGCAGGATATCTGGCCATTGGTCAATTGCATCCTGCGGTGGCCTGGAATGAGGGGCTGGGAGGAGCCTGGCACCAATAATTTAGAAAGGGCCTTAACAGTGACCTGGTCAGCACTTTCAGAGTTAATTATTCCCATCACCATAAGCACCACCTAGTCCCAAATGGGCACCCTAGTTACTTATGGTAAATACCTGTTTGTCTCTCTCTGGCCAGTGAATAGTTTTGCTCATAGAAAACACCTGACTCCATGAAAATCCTCAAGTGGAAAAAGCAAAACAGAATTCACTGTTTTTTTTAAAAAATCTTTTCATTTCCTTTATATTGCATGGATGACATATTGGGTCTTTGGATCATGTGGACTACAAAAAGTTCAATGCTCTCACAGTTGGCAAGAGAGGCTTTACAAAACACCTGTTTTACATCTCTGCCAATAACATTTCTAAAAGGATTGGGTTTTATTAAAATAGGCATAGTAAGTCATGAATCCAACCTCACAGAGTACATCAGTTTATAAAATGTAGTGAAACACACATAATCCCAGTTGTTCTTCCAAAAGAACATGTACAGAAACTGCTGTCTTTCTGCCAGAATAAAGATTACTTTCTGACACCCACCACTCTCCACACTTAGCCCAAATACTCAACAAGCTGATGCCTGCAGGCCATAGTCATTGGTGCCATGATCCCTTTGAAAGCCCTGCTTGACCTCATTTGTGTCCAGCTTCAAGATGTGAAGGTACAGAGGCAATGCCAGGCCCTTTGAAGGACAAAAGAAGACTCCCTGGAACAATTTCTGTGGCATCTTGTTACTCTACACTGGTAAGCAATTAGCACACTTTCTTACAAGGCCTTCTCAAAACAGAGTCCAGAAGGCAGGCTCAGAATTGTAGCCTGGCTGCAGGCCACAGAGTGGCAGATGCATGTATTTGTGGGCATGTCAAATACATCACTTCAGTACCAGATTCATAGGCTCAACATTGATCTGTGAGATTGGACACTGGGTAACACAAAAGCAAGTCTTTCTAAAGACCTCCAGAGTTACTATAATTTCATACTGTGCAAGTTGTGCTAATAGCACCCAAACAAAGGGATAAAAATTAAAAGAGTACATTAATGCTCAAGAAGAAAAAAGATCAGAAAAGGCTTTGCAGGGGTGTGATCTGATAACCCAAGAACATTCAGCAGTAAACCAGAGAAAGTGGATTTACAGTTAAAGTCTTTTGTACTTGGGGCTGAAGCATCATATAAAGCCCACCCTCTGCAAAATCATTGTGACCTCTTAGGGACCACCACCATGCTGCGGTCAACATAATACAAAGCTATGAATGAGGCATGGTTCCTGACCACCTAACCACCAAGTGAAATAAGGATGAAGTGTCTCAGATGTCTGAAGAAAGAGATGACTCTCCAATACTGGTGGAGCTAAAGACAGCTTCACAGAAGAGAATTTGTGGAAATCTTACAAAGGAGTAAGGATTCAGGCATGCAGGGTTGGAAAGAAACAGAACTCATTAGAGTCAGCTCTAAATGTAGTAGAGGTGTCAAACCTTATTCAGACCCCCTTTGCTAAGTAGGAGTCCCTGCTCCCAGCTGCTGGCACTCTGGTGGCTCTCAGATCACAGCTGATGAAAATTTCTCTTAGTTGACCAGAGTTCAGCCAGCCTCTGGGGATGGCTGATAACCAGATACTGACACAAAAGGCCAACCCTTTCCCTTAAGATGGGGACAACTATATGGTGTGGTGAATGAAGAGTCCATCACAGCCTGCAGTGAATCAGGCAGAGGCTAATCTTTATGGGAGACCTCATCTTTGCTGGGTTCTTTCTCTCTCTTATGCTGTTTTCCTCTCTTCCTGGTGGAATTTTCTGGAGAACACCTCTTCGATAAATCACTAACACCTAAATTCCTATCCTAGCTTTGCTTCTACAACCTTCATATAAGGCAGTGAGCCTCTGGCTTTCCCTTAAGTGAATGCACATTTACAGCCATAAAGAATTCTTGAACGGCACTCCAGCCCTTCTATAAGCCACGTGACCCAGTCTCATTCCTTAATGTCCTCTGTTCCACCCAAACTGCCTCTCACATCCCGGGCCATAGTTTTGTTCTACCCACTCTGGAAATGCTTACTCCCCATTTAACCCATTTCTTTCAAGATCTAACTAAAATGTTACCTATTCTAAGGTCTCTTGGAATAGACTCTACTCCTTAACTGTAGACTTCCTAGCACTTAGAAATGTGCCAAAACACACACCTATTTTTATTTTTCAGACAATTACATCAGAACTTAATCATCCAAATAGATGTTGTCACTTTCAAAATACTCATCCTGGGGAATTAATCACTTCCTCCAATACAGCCACTGCCCAGCGTAATTTAGGGATTCCTCTTTGAGATTTGCCTTCAGACTATGTATCATATACTATTGAGCATGGTAGCCTCAAGCAATTCTCTGCCCTTTGAGGTTTTAGGAAATAATTCAGAACCATGACTGGTGATTGCAGGGGATAGTGAGATCACACAGTTATTCTGTAATTCCACAATTTACAACTCTAGAGCTGTGTCTGGCTGGATGATATCCTTTCTCCCACAGCACTGCACTAAATCCAATCCCAATGGTGACAAACATTTGCTCCATGAAAGTGACTTTCACAATGAGGTGATACGCTTAAGTGATATAAATAAGACACACATGTGTAAATACCATGTAAATAAGGTACAAGTGTAAATAAGTGTAAATGAGGACTAAAAAGAATAATAGATAATGTGAAATAGGAAGAAAAGGGACAAAGGGGAAGGGAAAAAAGGAGGGGTAGGGGAAAGAAAGAAGGGAATGGAATTAACATGAGAAAATGAAAAATAATGAAAACAAAGTCTTTGTGAATAGGGAGGGAAGGGAGGGGTTGAAGGAAGGGCAGGGTAATGAGGAAATAATAAGAACCAAGATGGATTATGTAAAGGCACAAATTTCCAATAATGAATGTCATTATATTGTGTACATCAAATGTACTAATAAAATTAATTTTAAAAAGAGAAAGTGACTTTTCTTTCCATTTTGAGGCACTTCGGTCCATGCCTGATGAATGATGTAGGTGTTGATTAATTCATTCAACAAATATTTATAGAGCACTTTCCACATGCCAAGCACTACATACAGTGAGGCTACAAAATCAAATAAAACACAGGGCCTAGAGTCTATTGGAAGAAAAGTACAAGTAAATCAACAATACAGACGAATACAGTAAATGCTCCAGAAGAGATGATGCACATAAGGGTCCATCAGAGCAAAAGGAGTGAAGTTATCTAGGAGGGGCTGAGAAACTTCTGGATGCTGGGTTTTGAAGGACAATTAGGAGTTTGCTAAAAATAGAAGGTTAGTGAGGGCAGTGAACCATTGGCAAAAAGGCATATATGAAATTCTGACACACACAGACACATCCAAGACATTCTGTGTGAAGAGTGGGTTGGCAGATGACAGAAGTTGTCCCACTGCTTAGAGGGCTTATCTTGAGAGCACTGTACTAGGAAGTCACTGAAAGAAGGATCAGGCTGGAATAAAAGCTAACTGACAAAATCAAGTACAAAGTGTGATTAAAAACTAATAAAATAATTCTATTGTGTGTGCTCCATATTTCTGCATGAGTTGCCCTGATGAATACTTCTTACAACAGTATGAGAGACGAGCTGCTGTCTTCACTTTTTCAGATGAGCAAACAGATGGGGTAGTAACTTGCTCAGAATCACATAGCTAAAAAGTGATTCAAACTTTTGACTCCAATACCTAGAATGAGCCACTATAAAAAAATCTAGCAAGGGATAAGAACAGATATATCACTTTTCTTTCTCCACCTGGTACTGGGAAGTGAACCTAGGGCCTCTGAGGTACATTCCTTATATATGTTTTAGACAAGGACTTGCTAAGCTACTAAATTGCCCAGGCTGGAATTGAATTTGTTATCCTCCTGCCTCAGCCTCTACAGCTCTGCAGATGTACAATTTAAAGTCAAAGTTTAAATCTCAAATTTACAATGTTCAACCTAGACATTAGTCAACATATTAGAAACTAAAACAACAATATTAAGCCATGTTATACCTATTAAATAGACAAACTGACTATTATCATATGCAATGTCATCTACTTTGCATTACTTGCCTGGAATGAATACACTGGTGATCATATCGTAAATCTGCATAAATCTTTTGGAAAACAATAAAGTACATCAAAAGTCATAAGCTGAGAGTGGTGGGACATGCCTTAAATTCTAGAACTCTGAAAGGCTGAAGCAGGAGCATCATAAGTTTGAGCCCAGCCTGGATAACTTAATAACCTAGTGAAACTTTGCCTCAAAATATTTTTTTAAAATGTTAAAAAAATGTTTAGGGTTGGTGCTGGGGTTGTAGCTCAGCAAGAAGGCCCTAAGTTCAATTCCTCATACCTAAAAAAAGTCATAAAACGTTCATCCCCTTTTAGCTACATCTAGGAATTTACCCCAAGAGAATATTTTAAAAGAAGACACAGTATTTATCACTGCAAAATTATCTTCAATAGGGCACAAGTGGAGAACCACTTTAATGTGAAATGTTTGGATCACAGGTTGGTAAATGGTCATAGAGTAAATCAATGGGATATTGTGTTGCCATTTAACATGATCTTTATGAAAATTATGTAACACTATAAAAAATTTTAGAAGAAATAAACTGTTACATGAAGAGATAGAATACAGTACACTACTGAATTTCATGAGCAATATGGTCAATATCCTTGCAATTTCCCAGTAAGGGGAAACCACTGTAGCATATAATTTCCCCTTTAACGTGCAGTAACTGAAAATGTGAAGTAATCAGATTCTAGTGAATTTATGTACTTAGGATTTGTTTATAAAGCTATAAAATTTTTATCAATAAAATAAATTATAGATTGCATTTTATCATATTAGATAGTGTACTTACCTAAATCTGAAAAGAAGCAATGTTCTATTACTTCGTGAGAATTCCATGCAAGCTCAACATGAAAAATAAAATTCTGTATTGAAATACTGGTTCCAGGAATAGTAGACTGGGCTTGCTCGCTGACTATATGATTCTTATTTCCTTGTGCACCAGCTTTAGAATCTGACCATTTCAAATTAAAATCTCTGCAAAAATGACAAAATACTATGCTCTTTGAAGCCTTAGGCAAATCATTAAAATTGAGAATGTCAAATTCAAGAATCTCTGGGGCGGGTGATTTAGCTCAGTGGTTCTGCTGCCTTCCTCGCAAGCACAAAGACCTGAGTTCAATTCCTGGTGCCCCCCCAAATCAAGAATCTCAATAATACTCTACTATTCACAAATACATATGTGTCATGGTTACAACAATTCAAAAATGTAGACATAGGATCAAAGCTGCCTGGAAACATGGAAAATGAGGACAATTGTATTTTGGTGAAAGAATTTTAAATAATATTCCTTTTAAGGCATTTTAAGGGTAATATTCTTGTTTTATAATACATAAAATTCGCACAAATTATTTATTGTTCTGATGTTGCATTCTTGTAGGTTGAATTCCTTTAAAGCATTTTTATTTTATAGATTTTACTATATTTTCAGAACTTTGGGGCTGCAATAAATGGGTGAGAGCTGGAGAATTAAGCAAAAACTGGCTACAGAATGAACTACATCATACTTCCTATGGCATTCCACCAGAGAAGCCAAAAATCCAGCAGTGTCTTTGTATTCATACACTGGTAAAATTACACCAGTGCTTTGTCTCCAAAGTGATGCTCCTTCACTCTGATAAAGAAATACCCCATAGTTTTTACATCTCCAAACAATTCAAAAGGAACTATAAACTATATCCAGTGGCATGATCCACATGATACTTGGAGGTACAGAGGAGGAGAGAGTCAGACGGACAGAAATAATTCATGCAAACCAACCCTGCAAGCCAGTTTTCTTGTACTTGTTTTCACAATTCCTACTGTTGACCTCCATATGTCATTCTATATGTCACCTACATGTGCACCAGAGATGGAAACAGACAAAGCAGATGGGAAAAGCCCAGCCTAAAAAATAGTATGTGAAAAAACCAAAGCCTATGTAATATTCCTCCAGTGGATGTGGTCATACAGGAAAACTTAACTGACAAGGTGTATTATGTTGGTCAGCTCATGCTGCTGTAACAAAACACTATAGATTGGAAAACTTAAACAACAGAAATTTATTTTCTCACATTTCTGGAGATTGGAAGCCCAAGATTAGGTGCCAACGTGGTCAAATTCTCTTCTTGGCTTGAAGACTATCACTGTGTTTTTACAAAGCAAGAGAAAGAGGGTAAGCTCTCTGGTGTATCTTTTTAAAAGGGCACTAATCTTTTTGGATCATAGTCCCACCCTTAGGACCTCATTTAACCTTAATTACTTCCTCAGAAGCAATATTGTGTCCCATTAGAGTCTACGCTGGTAGTTACAGCTTCAACATATGAATCATAGGAAGGACAAACATCCAATCTGTAATATGTATGCTTTCTGCTTTTTCAGGAAGGGTCACAATTGTTTAAGTCCTTGAATGTTTGCAATTTGTAAAAGCTAGGGTTTTTTCACTTCATATAACTAAAACTTACTAACAATGCAGAAAAATAAATTCCACTGTAAAAAGATAACCTAAAAGAAACATCAATAACAGATACTAGCAGGGTGGGAACAGCATGGATCTGGATGGAAATTGTGGATTTTCAATGAAACTCAATTTTATCTTTTTACTAATGGAACTACATAACATCTTAAAACTCTGGATTTAATGTAGTTTATTATCAATTATATAAGTTCAGCAGAGAAATGGAGAAAAGTCTCAGGATAAGAATGGAGGATCAAAGAACATTTAAACTTTGTGGCGTATTTACACCTCAATCTTTACCACACTGCAGGGGTGAGGAATGGTACAGAAAAAGAACTAAGGCAACTACAACAGAACTTTAAAAAGCTACCCTTGCACAATCAGTACTTGTTCACCATCAACAGACAAACTATAAAATATAGAACCTTCTCCATTGGCCAGCTGCATTGAACCCTCATTCTGTGGAAACTTGAGATCTGCCAACTTACAGAAGAAGAAATAGAAATGAAAACAAATTAGGCAGCCCAAGAAAAGAGTACAGCGAGCATCATGGTTGACTACCTGATGATCACGCACATCACACTAATGTAAAGCAACCAGGCTGTTGCATCCTCACAGAAATTAGTTCAGGCAAGTTCCTGGCATTTCTCCTGGCAGGCTTCTGGAGAAGTCTTCTCCTGAGAGAGAATCCCAGACAAAGAACTACCTTTTTCTCCTAGCAGTGATGTGATGCATCCTATTCTCAACAAAGATAACACCAAAGATAGTAGAGGGGCAAGGGAGAAAGAGCAAAGGTCTTCAGTGATATTGCTGAGCTGCCAACCCCAACAGCCCACAGCCAGCCCAACCTCTGGACTTTGAGTTACATGAGACAATGAATTTCTGAAGTCTCTGTTCTACTGTGAGGTGGATTTTACTTCCTTTTCATCAAAAGCATCCTAGCTGATTAAAAAAACAAAAGCCAGAATCCAAACTCAGGTCTGTGTGATTAGCACGTACCTGTTCATTACCAGGGTTTTCTAGTCTGAGAGGCTATTTCTCGGGGGCATAAAGTCCTCATGATTTTCTAAGTCAACAGCTGCAGTGACCTTGCAGTCAGATAGGTTTGGATTGAATCCCAGCTCCTGCACTAATTATCTTTTTGATCATGGGCAAATTACTGCTCTGTTTTGTTACCTCATCTGAAAAATGGGATCAGTAATAGAGCTTGACACAAAAGGCTGTTATGTTACCAGTAGATGTTTCCACTCAGTAGGTACTCGGGGACTCTTCATTCTCAGAGAAAGGAACGCATGTGATTTCTGGTACTTAAACTCTTCATCAGAATCCTTAAAATTTTTGAATAGAGAGATTTTTGGGTTTTTTCCTGATACAGTATATCAAATCTTATGTCACAATAAAAATATGGTGTTTCCTTTGTATTTTCCCTATCAGAGCTTTTTTCTTTTTATTGATTGTCCTCATTCTTCATTTAAGAAAATTACTAAAGAAGTTATTTACAATGTCACCATAGTATTACTACTATGGAAGTGTTAGAATCTTTAGAAGGGAGGGGATAGTGACCCAAGGCAACTAGGCCAATGACCATGGACTGCAACTGGAAGCCATGAGCCGAAGTTAACTATTCGTCCTTTTAAGTTGATGGAAAGATGACTATCATAATCACACTACTTGATAAATTATTTTCAGTTCTGATAGTATCACTAGCACTAACTGTAGTTAAGTTTTAGTGAACATGCTCTTGCTTACTGTTATTTTTACTTAAATTATGACACATTTCTCCATATTTCTATGTTCTCTAAATTATTTACTTTAATAGTTCTATGAGATTGAAATAGCCTAATACTAAATATTCTAAGGTTGATATATTTAATATTAAGTGCTGTCTTATTTTGTATCTTAAACATGACAGATCAGTGGATATTTTTGTTTATGTATCTCTTATTTCTGTATATTATTCCCTCAATAAAAAATAATCCCTCTTCATGGAATTACAGACTCTAAGGTTATGAATCATCTTTTGCCTCCTGCTACATAAGTCTTTCTAAAATAGTATTTCAGTCTGCTGTTATAATTAACTACTGAAGACTAAAATTGAGAGCCTCTAAGTAGTTTCTTGGCTTGGAATATCACATGAACCTTTATACTTTGAGGAAATCAGTATTTTGATTGCCTAGGTATGGTTTCAAGCTTTTTAGGTCAAGTTCTGCTTTCTTGCTTCCAAATTTCCTTAAAGCAATCAGTCTTATTTTTCATAGGCCATGAACTTTTAAAAACCTGTCTGATTTTATCTTCTTTATCTTCATGAATTTGATTGCGTTGACATAGGCTCCAAGGATGCATGAATAGTTCAAAGATAAAGGATTATGTTTTAAATGGATGATCAACCTCAACTTTGTACCTGTCTGTGACAGATTTCTAGCTAGGAAGTGAAATGGTATAATCACCTATGAGTAGAGTAACATTGGATTCCCCCAGCGAAACTCTAATTCCTTGGAAACCACTAACTGCTTCATGAAAACCTTGAAAATTAATTGGTAACTAATGAAGAAAAATGCACCCCATGCAAAGTTTAAAAGTGGAGCCATCCTTACTTTCACGTATAGCAAAAAATCACTATCCTTCTTTTCCCTTGGAACAGGGAACGTAAATTTGGCTGTGCCAGGATGAGTCTCCTGGGAGAAGAAAAAACCTATATATTTTTCTCTGGTGCTAAATTTACCTATCTCAAAGGCAGATGCCTCAGTGTCTGAGGAAGGAGTCTGTTATTTTCTCATTGATGGGACAAAATCCCCAATACTCACAAGTTAAAGGAGGAAAGGTTTATTGCAGCTCACAGTTTGTAGAGGTCTCAGTCCATAGTCAATTATCTCCAAGGCTGGGTGGCATGGCAGAGAGGCATTACAGAGGAGAAACAGTCCGCGGTATAGTAGGTAAAAAGCAGCAAGGTCTTCCTTCTTTTCTTTTTTATTCCATACAAGCCTATTTGTTGGTGCGACTCACACTCAGCCTGAGTCTTACCTCTTCAGTAAATCTTTCATCCACCCAGAACTACACTAAACCAACCAGTGGATGAATCCAGTATCACACACCCATTATCCAATCACTCTCAAAACCCCGCCTATGAGTGTATGAGGTTTTGAGGGGTCGTCTAGATATAAGCCAGAAGAGCAAGGTAGTTAACACAGCCCTTGATGCTTCTAAAAAGATCTCCTGTGTGATCTATCCACTTTCTCATGTTTCTAACATGACTATTTACCCAAATCTAAATGCAGACATTAAAACACAAGACATTGCGACTATGTTCTAGGGCAGTCATTCAGATGATATGAAGCATGCCTATGTTCATTTTTTCCTCATTAATATAGACATGAAAACAAAATTTAAACATTTTAGTAGAATTCTAAAAACATATCTAGAGATTATAATGGTGTTACAAAACCCATATTAAGATACACATCAAGTTCAAGAATCTAGAAAAGTTTTGTGTAAAAGGCCAGATAATAAAAATGTTAGACTTTAGGGCCATATGATCTTTCTCCCAATCATGAAACTCTACTAGCATGAAAACAGCTACAGACAGTCAGTGAACAAATAGGCATAGACATGATCCAATAAAACTTTAAAATAGACACCAGCTTTGGCCCAAGGGCCAATTTGTCAATCCCTGATTTACTGTGTGAAGATAAAATGGGCACAAATCTCCTATAAATTCTGAATTTTTCCCAACTACTATTGTTGGGAAATTTGCTTAATTTCCCTGAGATTTGATTCCCCTCTATAAAGTAAAAGATTTGGATTAGATACATTGGACTGGCCAAGTCCTACATCTGCTCAAACTTTGACTCTTTAAAATGTGTCAGCCAATCTATACTTAAAGACTTCAAGTATACTGAAAGCCTCAGACACACTTCCTAGGAAGGTCACTCATTTTGGTTTCCCTAATACCAAGGCATTTTATTCATCTTAGGAGCTACAGTGATTATGAAAGTGTCCCTGGCTTAAAACATTTCCATCTAGTGTAGGAACCAGACATGCAACTGCTAACTGTGATAAATGGCACCGAGAAAATGAAGGGTAAGCAGATGCAATGGGCATGTGGGAAGAGGCAGTACTGAGTTGGGATTTTCATTCAGAAGGGGAAGCATTTGAGTTGGGCCATGGAATTTTCATGAAAGTGGTAGAAGGTGGCAGAAGGCTTTGCTATCAAAGGGTAGTTCAAATGGAGCAAGATGGTGGGTGTACTAGTCAGGGCTCTCCAGACAACCAATAGAAGATAATAGACAAAGTGATATAGATACAGATATGGCTAGATATAGATATAGGTGATAGAGATAATATAGATATGTAGTTATATAATCCATTGGTGCATATATATATATATACATATATATGATTTATTATAAAAATTATCTAAAGCAATTAGGTCAACAACCACACACTGCCATTGAAAGCTATAGAACGAAGAAAACCAGTAGTGTAATTTGATCAGAAGTTCTTTGAAGGGAGCAGGAATGGGGAAGAGGGAAAGGCATTAGTCCTTGACTACATCTTTATGATGAATGTCTCAGCTTAGGCTGAGAGAGAAAACTGATCCTTCTTTTGCCTCTGTGTTCAATCCAAAACCTTCAATAAATCGGATAATGCCTATCTGACACCAGGGAAAGATATTTCTTTTATTCACTAATTCCAGTCTCCTCCAGAAATATTCTGGCAGACACAACCAAATAATTTTTATCTTCTATCTAGGCATCCAGTCAAGTTGACACATAAAAATTAACCATTACAGTGAGAAAGTGGAGACATCACCCCAGAGCCACAGTTCACACTACACAGGTGTTTTTTATTTGTTTGTTTTGTTTTGTTTTATACCAGGGAATGAACTCGGATCCTTGTACTTGGGAGGTATGCAGGTGTTTTGATTCAATCCCCCTTTTTGTTTGTACCAGTCTCCAATGATTAACAACAGTAATTACTATGACAAACATACAATGAAGAGTTTTTCATTTAAGTTTTTTTTCTACTTTTCAACATGGCATTTGGTTTACACCTTTCATTTGGTTATCCTTCGTAACCATGGATTATTGGTTTAAAATGAGGTCAAATTAAAAGGGGGGAATAGTGACATGGTAAGTACAATGACTTAAAATAACCAATAAATCATATTGGTAATTAAAGTTTTAAAAATAGAGAGACATTGATCTACCATTAAGCCCAATATTGGCAATTTAGTTTCAGAAAAATACCACATAATATATAAAATGAATGCTACTAACTAGAATGTTACCCAGGTTGCTGTTTTGCTTGTATTTAATTGGTAAATTTTCTAAAGTTTGTGTAATGAGTGTAAGTATCTTGTCTGTATGATTACTTTCCTATGTGTACATTTTTCTGTAACACTGTAATAAAAATAATTTAAATCCAGCCTGTAAGAATTTCTTTTCAAATATATTCATTACTAATATTTTCCAAACATCATGTTAAATTAACTTGAAGTTTAATTCTTCATAACAGATGAAGATGATAATCACTATTAAGATGATGAAATGAGGTAACTATTAAAAGAAGTCTGGAAAACATACAGTGCTAAAATCTAAGAGGCAAAACAGTGTTTACCATAAAACACACTCACAAGTTTTTTTTAAAAAGATGAAACAGCTGCCTAGCAGCTACTTCCCAGCCTACCCACTCAGGGTTCTTGGCAGAAACAGCACTTCCAGGTAAAAGAGTAGTGACTCAAAGCCCAGATGTATTCCTTGGGGATTCCTATGCATGTAGCAGGATTCAGCCTCCCTGATTGCATCCTGAGCTCTGTAAACAGAGACACAAGCTTGCTCAGGGCTCTTCTCAGCTACTTGGAACAAAACATTCTGGAATAAATGCAGCCAACTCATGAAGCTGAAGTTTTCCAGAGCTTTTTGCAAGCATCTGGTGGCAAAATACATCTGACACATAAGCTTTGATAAGGCAGGTGAACAAGATTTTCTGCAGCTTGTTTTTTAGTATCAAGGGACCTAAATGGAGTGTACATAATACCTAAATGGTGTATATATTAAAAAGCACTGCAATTCATCCTGCGCTCAGGGAGGGGGCTATGTGCAGGACACGCAAGACAGGTTTCTGTCCAAATCATAGCAAAGATGACAGTAATGTGGGTAAGGATTTCTGCATGAAGCTACTTGTTAATGCCTAAGCATTGGTATTTACTAAACCAAAACTGGGACATCTCTACCAATTAAAGTAAAATTTGGATATGCTCATCATTGTCTAATATTACATAAATGTAGATGTTGATCTCTAGCACTAGTTCCTTTTTCAAAGTGAGTCAATTCCCATTGCCAAGATGTCCAGAGGATTCCTAAGTACCAAGGCTCTTTACTATCTGTTGCATCCTTACAATGACAGAGACATTTTCCTGCCTCGTAAGAGCTCTTATAGCCTCCCAGAATCTTTTTTGAATTTCACAGTCAGGTTGAATTTTGATTTTTAACTTGAAATAAATAATAAAATGCCTTGGGACTATTTTTTTCTAAGGACTTTGTCCACCGTCACTGAGAAGCATTATCAATTATAATTACTACTTCCTTCATCTTCTCAAATGCATGACAAATGGCTCTAGTTAATGCTTAGTCTTCAGTCACAATTACATATGGTCACAATTCACCACAGGTGAGGGTAGAACCAACTAGACAGCCATTTAGGGTCAGGAACACCATGTGCCCCCTCTCACTCTACCAGGAGGGGTAGTAAATAATCCAACTTCACAACCCCATCTTCTTGACTGCTTTCCTAGACCACTACCAGCCCCAACTGTTGAAGATTGGTGGTGCTTCTGGATTCTCCAGATGCAGGCTCTGAGAGGAAGTTTGACATAGAGAGTGATTGTTAGAGACCAACATCTGTGGAAAAAAGGGAAAGGAGGCGAGATTGGCCAATGGAAGCTGCCAAACCAACACAGACAACAAAAGCTTGGCCAGCCTCACAAGGATCTCTGCCAGGTATATAACCCACCAGCATTGTCCCATTTGTGGCTGAAACAGCACCTCCATCAGTCACTAGATGTGGGCTGCCCTCAGCTGAGACAGCTCTCTATATTTCATGCAAATCTAGAGGAACTGACAGCCTGAAGATAGATGCTGACAACTGGGACAAGTTGTTCCTTGAGGGAGTGTCTCTGTCTGTTTTGTGCTGTTATAACAATACTACAGAGTAGGTAATTTATAAAGAATAGAAGTCTACTTGGCTTATAGTTCTGTAGCCTGGGAAGTCCAAGACTGAGGGGCTGCATCCGGTGAGGGCCTTCTGTCATAACATGGCAAAAGATATCACATGGTGGGGGAGGGAGCAAATTCGCTTATATCGCAATTCCACTCCCATGATAACTAACTTACTTTCATGATAACAGCGCTAATCCATTTGAGAAAGCTGAGCTCTCATGACCTCTTAAAGCTCTCACCTCTCAACACTGTTGCACTGAGGATTGTTTCCAAAACTTGAATCTGGGGACATTTTCAAACCACAGCAGGGGACTCCTTACAGAGAGTGCGACCACTCTTTCCTCTAGGGATCCTATTCAAACATTTAAAATTGACCATCATATCAGCTTTTTCCTCAGTGAAATTCCAGTTCTAAAAATTCACTTCTTAAAAAATCAGCTCATAAAGCAGTGTCCTTCCTCTGCTGAGGAGTCCTTTCTGTGTGCTCTTCTAATGGTTTACTTTTGGAGCCTCTCCAGCCCTCTTATTCCCATTGTGAGGTCAAACAGAGCAAATGGAGACTGAGCAGAATGAAAAGTTCCATGTTCATGCTGCAGGCCTAGGAGAGCAGAACAGAGAAAGAGAAACAAAAACACAGAAACTCTCCATCTTCTTTTATCCTCTTCGATCTCTTTTTTCAGAGTGCTGTAGTTTTCAATGTAGAAGTCTTTTGCTTCTTTCGTTATATTGATTTTTAGATACTTCATTTTTTTGGATGCTGTTGTGAAAGGAATTGTTTCCCTAATTCCTCTCTCAATGAGTCTGTTATTTGTGTACAAGAAGGCTACTGATTTTTGAGTGTTGACCTTGTATCCAGCTACTCTGCTGAAAGTGGCAGTTAAGTCTAGAAGTCTTTGGTGGAATTTTTGGGGTCTTCAAATGTTGAGTATCATATCGTCAGCAAATAATGACAGTTTAACTTCTTCCTTTCCTATCTTTATTGCTTTCATTTCTTTCTCTTGTCTAATTGCTGTGGCTAATGTTTCTAGAACTATATCAAGAGGAGTGGTGATAATGGGCATCCTTGTCTTGTTCCTGATTTTAAAGTGAAGATTTTCAGTTGTTGGCCATTTAATATGATGTTGGCTGTTGGTTTTTCATAGATAGCCTTTATTAAATTGAGATATAGACCATCTATTCCAATTTTTTGCAGGGATTTTTATCATGAATGGGTGTTGAATTTTGTCAAATGCTTTTTCTGCATCTATTGAGAGGATCATATGGTTTTTGTCCTTGACTCTGTTAATATAGTGTATTACATTTATTGATTTATGTATGTTGAACCATTCTTACACCCCTGGAATAAATATGACTTGGCTAGGGTGTATGATCTTCTTGATGACCCTCTGTATTCTGTTTGCCAGTATCTTATTAAGGATTTTTTGCATCTATGTTCATTAAAGAGATTGGACTGTAATTCTCTTTTTTTAGTTAGGTCTTTCTCTGGTTTGGGAAACAAAGTAACACTTGCTTCCAGGAATGAATTTGGAAGTATTGCTTCCCTTTCAATTTCATTGAAAAGTTTAAAGAGTAGTGGCAGTAGTTCTTCTCTAAATGTCTTGTAAAATTCAGCCCATAAATCCATCAGGACCTGGGCTTTTCTTCATTGGCAAACTTTTAATTACATTTTCAATATCCCCTGCTCCTAGGTAGGAAGAATCAACATAGTGAAAATGGCCATACTACCACCACTGCTGTACAGATGCAATGCAATGCCAATAGAAATTCCAACAGTGTATTTCACAGAACTAGAAAAAATAATCCAAAAATTCATTTGGAACCAGAAGAAACCTAGAATAGCAAAAGCCATCCTACGCAACAGAGACATGGCAATGGGTATAACAAGTCCCAATTTGAAACTATACTACAAAGCCACTGTGATAAAAGCAACATGGTATTGACAAAGAAACAGACATGAGGACCAGTGGAATAGATTGGAAGACACAGAAACAACTCCAGATGTACTCACTACCTCATCTTTTACAAAGGAGACAACCATCCTTACTGGAGGAAAGATAGCCTCTTTAATAAATGGTGTTGGAAAAACTGGATTTCAACCTGCCAAAGATTAAAACTAGACCCTTATCTTTCACCATGCACTAAACTAAAATCCAAGTGGATTAAAGATCTAAATATTAAAACAGAAACACTAAACTTGCTGGAAGATAAGTTAGGCAGAACTCTTGGAGACATTGGCATTGGAAAAGACTTTATGAATAAATCCTCAGTAGCATGGGAACTAGCAGAAAGAATCAACAACCTGGATCTCATCTTATTAAAAATCTTCTGCACTGCAAAAGAAACCATCAACAGAACCAAGAGATAACCTACAATGTGGGAAAAAATTTTACCAGCTGCTCCTCAGACAAAGGACTATTATCTAAATATATAAAGAATTCAAAAAAATCAGACCACCCCAAATATAAAGACCCAATTCAAAAATGGGCATCTGAAATGAACAGACATTTCTCAGACAAAGAAGTAAAAGCAGCAAGTGAGTATATGAAAAAATGTTCCACATCATTAGTAATTCAAGAGATGCAGATGAAAACAACACTGAGATTCCACCTCACCACACAACGAATGGCTGCTATCAAGAAATCAACCAATAAAAAATGTTGGTGGGGTTGTGGGAAGGAAGGAACCCTTCTCCATTTTTGGTGGGAGTGCAGACTGATGCAACCACTTTTGAAATCAATATGGAGATACCTCAAAGAACTAGGATTAGAGGTTCCATTTGACCCAGCCATCCCTCTGCTGGGTATCTTTCCAAAAATAAAAAGAATAATAGCTAAAATTTGTAAACAGCCCAATTGCCCATCAGTTGGAGACTGGATAAAGAAGATGTGGTTTTTCTATAAAATGGAATACTATTCAGACATAAAGAATGAGATATTAGAGTCATTCATAGGAAAATGGATGCACATTAAGGATATACTCAAGTGAAATAAATAAGTCACACGTGTAAGTACTGAATAGTTTCTCTGGTGTGAAAAACTATAATAGTACATAAAATCCTAATGGTATAATTGACAATGTGAGATAGGAAGAAAAGAGCTAAAGGTGTAGGGGAAGTGGGATGGGTAGGGGAAAGGAAATATGGGAAAAGAAAAAAATTCTGAGAAAACAAAAAAATAGAAATAAAGTTTCGGTAAATAGGGAAGGGAGGAGGGGGTGAAGGGAGGGCAGAGATATGCAGAAAAAAATGAGAACCAAGACCTGTCATGTAAAGGTACAAGATCCCAATGATGAATGTAATGTAGTGTATATCTAAAAAGTACCAATAACCTCAATTTAAAAAAAAGCCAACAGAAACTCAAGGGTATATGCAGAAGAAGCTTCCTTATCATGAATGTCTTATTCATTTTTTATTAAAGTGATATTTCATGAGAATGATGTGCATGAATAGTTTTTTGCTGCCTTTTAAATGCCTTTGTAGAGAATTATTTCAGAATCTTTATAGCAGCTTGAGGTAGGTGTTTTCATTTTGCCTATTTTTCAGAAGAAGAAACTAAAGTTCAGAGTGGTTAAGTTAGTTTTCAAGGGCATCTGACCGACAAGGAAGTCTCAAAATCTTCTGGTAATCGATGGTGCCCCAGAAAGAAATCTCTTTTTATACCCCCACTAGCACTACCTCACGGAGTTGAGGTTGCATCAATGACCTCCCCAAGGAAACAGTGAAGTGTCCTTGTGGTCTTCATCAATGCCCTTCAAGAGCCCCTTGATGAGTGCAAAATAATATACTTACTATGGAAACCTAGTTTTAACAGTGTTCGCCTCAACATGACTCCCGTACATTTTCAAGAACTCTTTTGGGGAGTTGGTGGGGTGGCGCACGCCTATAATCCCAGCACTTGGGAGCCTGAAGCAGGAGGATTGCTGTAAGTTCAAGGCCAGCCTGGGCTACATAATGAGCTCAAGGATAGCCTGAACTACAGAGCAAGACCCTGTCTCTAAAAAAGGAAAGAAAGAGCGAGACAGCGAAAGAGAGGGGCAGGTGAGAGGGAGAGGGAGAGAGCAAGTGAGTTCATGAATTCTTTTGGGGCCTCACAGAAGTGATTTACAGTCAGGACATGTGACCACCTGGAGGAGAGAAGGCTTTCTGGAATTACAAGAGAGAATTCTCTCAAATCCCACCTTCTGGCACAGCTCACTGTGGGTCCCCCTGAGAAGCTTTCCAGGATTTGAAGTTTTTTTCACCCTGGCTTTCCCCTACCCTACCTTCCCTATCAGGACCAAATTCAGCCCCTACACCTAAAGTTCTAGCTGAGATTTCCCTGGACGCACAAGACGGGTGGCTCTGGAGAGTAACCCCCTTCCCTAAGGAGATCCCTCCTAAGTCTTCCCAGAGACTGTTTCCCCAGATGTAACTCATGCCTTGGCCTTTAGGGTTTACTTATGGGCCCATCCAACTACAAATTGTCCTGGGAGGAACATCTATTTAAAGCTCTTACCACACTTTCCACATTAAGATAATTATATTCCAAGACCCCATTCCTGAATTAGGTAGCTGATGAGAGAGAACAAGAAGGGTCTAGAGCCTACACACTACACTATAAGAGATGGGAGTTCAGGGGAGGGATAGTGGAACAGAGTAAGAGGCAATTGTGACCTCCTATTTGTTGGGGTTATATCCTGTGTCCTGTCAGCTGTAGGAATGGGCCAGCCAGAGGTCTCAGTTTGTAAGCAGTAGAAAACTCACCCTGCTCAGCTCAGCAGAGAATACGTTGATTAGGATTCTGTTGGGGAGACATCTGGAACTGATCAGAAGACTGGAAAATAATCTGGGAAGTTGACTACACAAGCAAGATTGTCCTACCATAGGGACAATTAGAAGCCCAGTTCTATAGTCACAGAAGGCCCCCCAGCTCCTGAACACATCCTTTCCCTGCTGCTGCTCCTGATGTCTGCAAGCGGGGGCATAGTGCTGGGGAGAACTGTCCCCAAGAGGAAGACACACTGAGTTCTGGGCCACACCGCAACCCCAGGGAAGACTGTCCCCTAGGGGGGGAAGCTCTGTTCCTTTGCTCTACTGGAAAGGAGATGCTTCACTGAAAGGAAGCTTTGTCCTCCAGCCAGATCTGGCTGGTTCTAGTTATCCCAATTCCACTATAAAGAAGTAGAGATGGCATGGGTTTTGAACCATTCAGATCTGAGTTCAAATCCTTGCTCAGCCACTTACTTAAATTTGAGCAGATGACTTGGTCAGAGCCTTAGGTTCCTCATTCATGAAGTGGAGGTAAGATTTTTGGCTTCATAAAGTGTTTTGGGGGAGGTTTTTAGGAAATCAAGCTATAAAACAGCTAGCCCAGAGCAGAAATTCAGTACATGTCTTTGCCCTCCCCTCCTGCTGTCCTAAATTTCTGAGTGGTCAGCTTAGAGCACTGTGAGCCTTGGATCAGCACAGTGGCAGGAGAGCCATTGTTGGATCCCGGAAGGTGTTCTGAGCCCACATCAGTTTCTATAGCAACAGAGGACCCAGCAGAAGCCTGCTTAGAGAATAAGCTGTCTAATGTTGTCTCCTACTTGCCTTTCATTTCAAAACATAGTAGTTAAACATAAGCCCTGACGTTAGGTGAAATGTTTATGCATCTGCCCTTCTTAACAACAATCCAGGCTTCAAATATCCTGTGCAGTTGTCCCGCAAATAAATATTTGCCCAGTTTACAAATTCGAGTTTAGAATATGCAGGCTGGTAAACACAGGGCCCCTGTGTTTGGAAGCATTCGGTATCCCAGCTTTAACGGCTGGCCTAGAAAAAGGCCCTTGTGAAGATTCATGTGTTCTTCAGGAGCCATCAGGAAGCCACCCTTAACAGCTTAAATTTTGAAGATACTGCTTTCTTTGCAATGCTCAAAGCCTACGACTTTTTAAAAAAACACAAACTCCGTTTATGGTAATCTTGGTAGTTCCTGAGCCACTGTCAACATTTTCCAACAGAGGAGTCAGTCTCTTGGCGTATTTAACAGCAAATTTCTGGGCCAGGGATATAGCTCAGTGGTTCCTGCACTTGCCTCGAAAGGGCCCGAGTTTGATCCCTGGTAACAAAAAATAAAAAAAATTAAATTGAATTTTAAAATAATAGCAAATTTCCACTTGGTTCTGATTTTTTAAATTCCCACATGTAGCCTGCTCTGTCCTGTCACGGAGATAAGAGGCAGTAAGAGTGTATATAAGCCAAAGAACAATATGGAAATCCCTCCCTGCTCTGCAAACCGTAGGTTCAAATGTTCAAATCCCAGCAGGGTTGACAGCCATTTAGCCTGCACAGCTTGACGAGGGAGAGCTGGAAAGATTTGCAGTTCAGCATCTACTGACTAACGACACTACCTTTGGACTATCCAGTGATTTCACCAGAATGGGCAATACTGCTATAGGTTTCTTTGAGAAGATGATGCCTTTAGCACAATTTCACACACTAGTGCAAATTAGTTTACTCAAAAACAGAAACTATGTACTTAAGTCTTCTATTTTCACCTCTGCATAAACATGCATGAAAAATAAAAGCAGAAAAATAAATTGAAGAACAATTCTTCTTTAAGGTGAAACTTTTTCACCTCCCATATCCAGCAGGTTTACATTTGCTGCACGTTTATCAACCTTGACAGCTCTGTTTGCTAAGTAGCTGTCCTTATCAATGATTTGGGTTTTCTTCCGATTGCCTTGTAAGAAGATAGTACTTTCAGTACCTTCTATCTTTTCCCTTCCAGATATAGTAAAAAACAATTTTCTTAACGTTCAAACCCCCCCCCAGAAAAAAAAACTGCTGTTATAAGCCTAGCATCAGGCTGGTAAGCCAACTATGTTAAAAGATGGATAATTAATTTTGCTCTTAGAAAAATGTTTCTCAAGCCATGGCATGCACCAGAAGTTCATAAAAATACAAAGATGCAAGCCCTATCCTGTTTCAAATAGTTTGTGATACCACATTCTCTACTACACTTCAGAATTGGCAATCCACTAGTAAACCTGCAATTGCTTGATACGGGATAAATAAAACCCAAGCCCTCTCGGGTGTCCAGTGCCAATCAACATCAGATCAATGCCTGACTTTCACAATGGTACTAAGGAGATTTTCCTAATGCTTAATTGCAACCTTGGACCCAGCCACAAGCAGTCTCTCAGAGAGCCTGCATCAGCTCATTTATCTATGCACTGTGTACACAGATGGGCTCTGGATAATGTTTGAGTTGTTGCTCCTGGGAGACACATCCCACAAGAAAATGAACCGTAGAGACAGCAGTCACCACACCAAAGGGAAAGCAAGATCCAAAGACCTACTTTCTCTGATGCTGGCAATTCTAGTTCAATAACACAACTAACACAGCAATCACAGATCTGTGAGATGCTGGAGTTTATTGCAATATAAGGTGTTGTGGCATTTCTTTTTCTAGAAAGTTCAGAAATTCAGAGCCCTGTCTCTGGAATTAAAAAATGGATCTGGCTGCATATTTGTGACTTGAAATTCTGTGACAATCAAAGAGTTACACTATTTCCTAGAATGGTTGAGACTTAGAACATTTCTCTACCCTATAGTACTAGATCAAATATGACCAATGTAATTCAGATGCAACTTCTCTAGGCATATATAAAAAGAAATAGAAAATGTGCAGCAAAATAATAGAGGCAGAAAAATACTATTGAACTTGATGGAATTTCTGTTCCCAAATTAATTCACCCTTAACATAATGAGCAAGCTGACAATTTTTTTACTTCAAATTTTTAAAAATTATACTAAACTATGATTTTAAATGACCTGTTAAATACATTGAATTCATTCCTCTTTCAGTTGGAAAGACCCACAGCTCTGACACTTGTCACAAAGTTCACTTTGGGTAGAAGCACCTCTGGGCTTTGGTGACACCTTCACAAATCCCAGGAAATAGAGTTTGGTAGAGTAGATGAGAGCACCCTGCAATTCTTTCCACAGAAGATCAACTCCAGACTTCCTTTTTACAGGGAGAGCTCCTTTGGTCACAAACCATAGTAAGGTCACCACATGAAGTACGGTGGTTTAAATTTTGCCAAACAAAAATAAAGCTTTACAACAAAGTTTAAAAACAGTCATCGCATACAGGTGACATTTCCATAAGCTTTATTTTTGCTGTTTCACACTAAAAGAAAAGAAGAGTGGCCTGTTGTCATCTGCTATTTGGTCTGCAGAGTTCATTTCAGAACCCTCCGACTGGGAGGGTAAGTTGTGGAATCACCAGGCGGACTCTAGGGAAGTTTCTGAAACCTTTCACTTTATTTAGGAACTGCACAGGCTTATATAGCTTGCATGTGGACAACCATTGGGGAGGAGCATGGGAGGAGCATTTAATTACATGGCACTTTCTTATAGGTTATGCAGTAAGGGAGAACATTGGCAATATTTTATTGGCTAGACATATGGTGGGGTGATTTTTCTTGGGCGAGGCGAAGGAGTCACAGACTAGGGGTGGAGGTGCAGCCTGTTAGACCCAGGCTTTAAGCACTTAGGAGAGTTAGCTCAGCCTCTGAGAGAGAGAGAAAGAGTTAGCTCAGCTTCCAGCTTGCTCAGAAGACAGGAGTACGGCACACCTAGCCCAGCCAGCTTGAACTTCTCCCACACTGGCCAGCGAATGGAAGGCTGCTCGTGAACACATGGAAAGGACAATCCATGGTTTCATGAAGAGCTGAGTGTGACACTGGGCTCTACCACCCTCCAGCCATGTACTCACATGTAGGAAAAGTTGCTTACCCTGTCCAGACTTGGTTTGCTTAACTGTAAAGTGAGGAGAGTAAAAGTATCTCTCTTATTGGGTTACTGGGAGGATTAAATTTTAATGAGCTGATGCAGGAGGCACAGCACAAAGGAAGTGCTAGTAAGTGTCAGCTCTGGTTTTGAATCTGTAAGGAAACAAGAACACTTTGCACTTTAAACAAAACTAAATTCATTGGAAAGTTGGTACTTATAAGAAAGAAAACAGAGGCATGGGAAGACAGGTGGGTATTCTATTTGTTATCTTCTCTAAAAGAAAAAATGCACAAGGAACTGAGCCATTTTTTATTTATCATCTAAACTACATACCCAGGACTTTCCTTGGCAGTACTGGGGGTATCAACATGGCCCTGACCCTAGAAGAAGCTACAATCTAACTGTAAAAGACATGAAATACAAGGATCTAACAGCTTTTGAATAAAAAACTATGAAGGATAGAGCCAAACAATGCCTTTGGTGAAGAAAGAATAAGAAAAAGGAAAATCAGCTTTAGTTTGAGGAAAGATTTCTGAAAGCTGTGGGGCCAAAGGAGGACCTCACATCTCTGTTTACACAGAAACCCTACCCTGGCATTGCCACACCCTTATCCCCTGTATAGCTCTGTCCACCCCTATACCAATGCAGTCTCTCCTCTTTCTATCTACCAAACCTCTGTGCCCACTGACCTCATGATCTGACATCACGAACCAAAGCTCGTCTCTTCACATCCCTGTCACCATCTTGTGCTGACTATGCCTAGCTGTTTTCTTAGGAACCTGATTCTCTTGCAGGCTTCTCAAGCAGTGGCCCTTTCTCACACATACCCCCTAGTCACCCAGCTGGCCAGATGACTCACTTCCCTTCACTTCTCAGAAACCAGCAATGCTACCGCACATGCCATCAGACCACAATTCCTTGCTGTGGTCACATACACACAATCCATCCAATATCCTCAGCTCTGTAGTTTCTTGACCCTCACTGCCCCAAAGGCTTATCCTCCACCCAACTTCAGGCACAGCTCCCAAAGTCTTACTGTTGCTTCCAATTCCTTCCCCTCCCTATTCTCACTTTCAAGCACCCCTTTACTCCCTTGGATCTCTTACCCAGACCATAAAAGTCCCTCAGCTGCACTTTCTGTCTTTAGTTGAGAAGTCACTGGCCATAAACACCATCACTCTTTACATGTGCCCTCCTCATCTTTATTCCCTTCCTCATACTCGCATGGAAAAGTCCACCCCCCTACCCACCACCCCTCTCTGTACCTGTACCCAAGCATCTGGTCACAGGTGGAGAACATTCTCAGAGAGCCATCTGTCTCCATCTAAATGCATGACTAATCCTCTCAAAAAGGATCCTCAGTGCTACTGGACAGTCCTGCCACATTGCCTTTCTTACACACGCTCACTCTCCTGGATGAATATGCACATTTGAACACTGAATGTGAGACACCATCTCTTACAAGAAGACTTCCTTGACCTCCTCCCTGACCATCCTTGGTGCCTCCTTGGGATTTTTGAAATATACTGCACAGATGTTCCCCTCACCTTCGATTGAAATTATCCACATACTGGCAGGATGGTAAGGTCTCAGAGGGCAGCAATCGGGTACTTTCCCACGTCTTTCATTCATCCCAGTAAGTGGGTGAAGAAATGAGTGAATGTATCAGCAAAGAAAGTGAAAGGAAGAAGGCATTCTATAGCCCAGGTGACTTGTAATTCCTTATGGTGGTTTTATTATTTAACCTCTGAAATATTTCCTCCAAAAGAACAGAAATCTGAATGGTTGAGTGACTGCCCAGAAACATTATGTGCACTGAGTAAGCATCCTGAGACAGCCACTGGCAAGTAGACTAGACATGTCTGTTTAATTCAGGAAAGATTTCCTTTGGAGATATTCTAAAGCCTGGGATAGTGACACCCTAGAATAGGAGAAAGCCTTCAGGGTCATTTAACTCCATGCTGTGAGCATGTGCAATCCAGCCTGAGGATGAACCTCAGCTATAGAGTAATATTTTGTGCTATGGGTGAATTTTCTATCTTAATTATTTTGAACCAAAATTGTTCACAACATCAAAAAGACATTGGGAGAGAAAAATATTCACCTCAAAAGAAACCAATTCAAATGTTCAATTTGACATTATGAATTTTTTTGGATTTAAAACATTAGGACAGCACCAGAGGGCATGGAGAGATGTACGAGCCAAAGTCAGGAAATCAAGGCCTAATTACCTCCTATGTGGATTTGTGCAGACCCCTGATTTTTACTGAGTTTTCACTCCAGACAAAGGAGATTATTATACTTCCTCCCTCACTCCCAGCTCCAATTGCATTAAGTAACACCTGTCACTGCCCAGGGCTCCCAAGAGAGAAGGTATGAGCACAACTCAGACTGTGGTAAATATTTCAACAGTGAAGAGCTAACAGTATTCGTTAGTAATTAAAAAAAAAAAATCGTAAACCACATAATTTGACACAGCCATATTAAGAGAAATGTCAGTCATGATTTGACCCAGCCAAGATATGAGAAGTGCAGTTGATCATCCTAATGTAAATGGAAACTTCAGAATTTTGCCTGCTTTTTACTAGAAAGAAAGAAGAATTAAAAAATACAGCCACATCTCTGTGCCTTTTCTGGCACTGTGGTTTGACTGGCTCCTCCAAAACTCAGGTTGAAATTTGATTGTCCTTGAATTGCCATAAAGTGTCACTGATAGTATTAAGAGGTGTGGCCTTTAAGAGGTGATTAGACCATGAGGGCCCTGCCCTTGTAAATGGATTAAAGCCATTATCATGGGAGTGAGTTATTTACAAAAGGAGTGGGGGAGAGAGTTCAGCCAGAATATCTCTCTGTCTTCCACATGCCGGCTTGACTTTCACCCATGTTATGATTCACTGTGAAGGCCCTCGCCAGATAGATGCTGGCTCTATTTGCTTGATTTCCCAGCCTTCAGAACCATGAGCCAAATATGTTTCTACTGTCCATAATACACTCAATCTGTGGTATTCTGTCATAGAAGCATGAAATATATGTTAATTAATTTAACAGACACTTATTGAACACCTACTATGTGCCAGGCACAATTCTGTGTTAGGTCAAGATAGATCAAGGCAGTGAGTCATAAAACACCGTCTATTGACGATGGGGTGGGAGTGGAGTGGGGAGGCAGATATACAAACAGATCATCACAGCAAGTACAACGAACGCTCCTGAAGAGGACTGTGGTCATGTGAGTGCCATCCACCAGTGTGGCCAGTTCCCTTTCTAGGCAGGGGAGATTTGTTTTGGTTAATAAATATTAACGAAGATTATATGGCCAGGAGAAGTTCATCGTCAGTGCAGTGCTTTATGGAGTTTACATCTGATGATTGTGGAAGTATGAGTTAGCATTAAGATGCAACCTTAAATCATCATATGAGGATCAGGTTTATTTAGGAAGAGCTTATTATCCCCTATTCCTGAGGATAGGTGTGTACTATTTGCTTTGAGAGTAAGGGTGGGGAACTTGATGAAGTCAAAGGAGCATTGGGAATGGGACTGATGTTTGAGTTCAGTCAGAAAATGTGGGGAATGAACAGCAGTCTGGTGTGGCTGATGCGCATGTGGATAAAATGTGAGGAGTTCACAGTATTTAAGCTGTGAGGCTGAAGTGCAGTGAAGGTCAAGGAAAGAAGCTTGGACTGATTCCTAGGAACTAGTGTTTCGCAGAGTGGCTGAGGACCTGTGTACATGTGGCGGGCTGTGGGAGGGGCTCCAACAGAGCTAAACAGTCTCTGGTAATTCATTGAAAAATGTTATTCTATTAAAATTTTTCTTTTTCTTTTGTTTTATTGGTACATTTTAGGTATACAGTACAGTTGCATTCATCACTGGGATCTTGTACCTTTACATGATGAATCTTGGCTCTTATTTTTTCCCCATTCCTCTGCCTCCCTTCACCCTCTCCACCCTTCCCTATTTACAAAGACTTTGTTTCCATTATACTATTAAAATTGTTCTTTTTAAATTTCTAATCCCAGGGCTGGGGATTTAGCTCAGTGGCACTGTGCCTGCCTTGAAAGCACAAGGTCCTGAGTTTCCTGGTACCAAAAATACATATAAATATACATAAGACTTCTAATTCCATCAAGAAGGAAATTTTAGTGTGTGACCTGTGATAGTTCATTTTATGGGCTAAGGGATGCCCAGGTAGCTGATGATGCATCATTTCTTGGAATGTCTGTGAGGGTATTTCTGGAAGAGATTAGCAATTTGAATTGTTAGATGAGCAAAGATTTCCCTCACTAATATTCCGCCCAAGTAAAACAAAAAGGAAGAAGAGGGGCAAATTTGTTCTCTCTTGTTAAACTGGGACAGCCATTGCCTCCTACCCTCGGACGCAGCTCTCTTGGTTCTTGAGTCCGCAGACTATAGAACTTACACCAGCAGCCCCTCTACCCTTCCGTTCCCAGGCCTTGCAACGTGGTTAAGATTTATAGCATCAGTTCCCCGGGTTCTCAGACTGAATTACAACACTGGCTTTCCTTGTTCTCCAGCTTGTAAACAGGTCATGGGAACTCTCAACTTCCAAAACTGTGAGTTATTTCTCTGGAAATGTGTGAGTAAGATTAATGTAGCCTCCTCATATCACCTGGAATAGCAGCCCAGGTCAATGACCTACAAGGCTGTGTCACAACCACTTGACTTCCAATTACATCTCTGCTCTCATTTCCTTCCCTCGTACACTCTGCTAAAGCCACATTAACCTCCTCACTACTCCTCGAAGCCGCAAGGTCATTCTTACCCCAGGACCTTTGCACTTTTGGTGTTCTCTGCCTGCAATACTTTTCCTAGGAAACCTTGTGACTCATGCCCCTACTTCCTTCAAGTCCTCCTTGTCATGCCACCTTCACAAGGATGTTCTCCCTGACACCAGGTGCATAAAATTACAGCCCGTTCTTAGCCTTTTCCCTGATTTATTGTTCTCCACTTATTATTATATAATGTAATAGATACATATTATATATTATTATATATTATATATAGTTTTATAGTTTGTTTTGTTTAGTATCTGTCTATACTCACTAGAATTTAAGCTCATTAATGGCAAGAATTTTTGACATTTTCTTCACTACAGAAAAATTCCCAGCTTTTAAAATGAACAAAGTTTGGCATTGAGCAGATATTCAAAAAATAATTGCTGAATGAATTAAACCTGTTGAAATGTGCTCATACCCATTTTTTTCAAGACCTAGCTTCAGTTTTAGAGCAGTTAAAAAGCATCAGTTTCTAGCTAGAATTGGAAGTTGTGTTTGTCAAAGGATAATGTTTTAGAAGATAAAAATTCATACAAATATAAATAAATTTATATATAAATATGCATTCTATTTAACTCATTAATGAATTAATATTATGATTTGGATAAATGTCCCCCAAAGACCCACGTGTTAAGGGGCAGGTCACCAGCCTGTGGCACAAGAAGTAGGGCCCAGTGGGAGGAGTTTAGGCCATTGGAATAGTCCCTTACAGTGGACAATAGGCCTAACCCCTTCTTCTTTCATTGCTTCCCAGTCGCCAAGAGTTCAATAACTTCCACTGCCACTCACTCCTACCATGATGCTCTGCCTCACCAGACACCAAAAGACCCAAAAGCAACAGAGCCAACCAGCAATGGACTGAACTCCCCCAACCCCTCCCAAAGTAGCAGGGCCAACCAAATGCAGATTGGAACTTTTCCCCTTTTTAAGTCGATTTATTTCAGGTATTTGTTATAGCAATGCAAAGCTGACTCATATAGTAAGCCCGTAAGGTCTTATAACTAATTCAAAGAAAAACTCAAATAACTAAGAGGCAGATAATACAAATAGACCCAAACTGGTCAATATCTACAGCACCCTAGTAAATTCCATTCTATCAAATAAAATTCATTAGCTCTATATTGATAAAAACTGTATGTATTGCATACTTTTTTTAATAAATGTATTCTCCCACTTACAGTGTTATAAATAGCTCAATGTCAATGAAAAGCACAAATAATCCAGAGAGATGAAATAGTTAAGACAGCCATTCATCTTTTTTGCAGAACTCTGGAACACTTTTCCTTCAGTAATTTAGGACAAGTCTACAGACAACAATTGGAAGGAGCACACAGGCAGATCAATACATGTTGGAAATATATTTCAATGAATACAAAATGCTGGAAGCACTTGAAGTGTTATATATTGAAGGAAAAGCAGTATCAGACAGAATACAGTGATTAGTTAAATACAACAAACATATTTTACAACAGCTTTGTTGAGGTATAATTTGGACACCATAAAATTCACCCATTTTAAGTGTGCAGTTTGAATAATCTCAATCAATGGATACAGCCTAATAACCATCTCATTAGTCCAGGTTTAGCACGTTTCCACCACCCAAGAAAATTTCCTAACATTTTATTGCAGTCAGTCCCCATTCTTGACCTCAACCTCAGGTCTAATTTGACCTTTCTATAATTGGATCATAGCAGGTTGTAGTCTTCTATGTCAGCTTTCTTTCACTTTGTGTAGTTTTTTTGTTTCATCCATGCTGTTGAATGTTGTATATTTCATTTGTTTTTTTGTTGAGTGGAAGAGCGTGGATGAATATATCTTTTTTTTTTTTGCCCAGCCATCATTGATGGACATTTAGATTCTTTACATTTTAGAGATATTTTGAACTATTCTGCTTTGAATATTCATAAATAATTCTTTCTTTGGATGTGTACTTTCCTTCCCTGGAATACATACCTAGAAATAAAAGTACTGGGTTGTTCAGTAGATGTAAGTTTTGAGTTTTTAAAAACTACCAAAGTGCTTTCCAAAGAGACTGTACCATTTTTACACTCATTCCAGTGACAGATGAGGGCTCCAGTGTCTCCACATCCTCTACACTTGAAATTATCAGTTGTTTTGTTTATAGACAAAGGCATGTACTTATATCTCATGATGGCTCTATTTGCATTGCTCTGAGTAATAATGGTAAACATTTTTCACATTTTTATATTTGTTTTGCCTTTTAAGTATCTTCTTTGATGAAGTAACTCATTAAATATTGTGTCCATTGTTGCTGGACTGTTTTATTATTGAGCTGTCAGAGTTTTTTATGTATTCTAGCAAAAAGTCCTTCATCAAAGATAAATCACTTGAAAATCTTTTCTTCCAGCCTGTGCCTATCTTTTTATCCTTCTAACAATATTTCTCAAAGAACAAACTTTCTTAATTTTTGAGAAAGACTAACATATCAATGTTTTCTTTTATGCATTAGGTTTTCAAAATTACTTGTCAGAAACTTTTGCCTAACCCAAGTTCACAAAGATTCTTCTTCTATGAGTTTCACTACAAACTTCATAGTCTCCTCTTACATTCAGATCTATGATATATTTCGAGTTAGTTTTTGTGTGTCATGAGAGGTGAAGATCTAAGTATGTCATGGCTGTTCGTGTTCTTTGTGTACCAACTATCCATCCAATTGTTCTGGTGCCATTTTTGTCCACTGTACCCTTTTCAAAAATTAATTGGTTGCAAATGGGGGCTTTATTTCTGGGCTCTAGTCTCTACATTTGACCTATCTGTCTGTCCTTTTACAAATACTACATGTGTTTGATCAAAGTAGCTATATAAGTTTTGAAATCAGATAGCCTAAGTCCTCCAACTTTGTTGTTTTTCTTCAAAATTATTTTGGCAGTTTTAAGTCTTTTGCATTTTCATATAAGTTTTAAGAAAGTCATAAATACCCCACCCCTTACTTTTCCTCTCTTGAGCACTATAGTTTTTTATCTTATGGAAACAATTTGATATTTTTTCTATGTTATTTTTTTTCTAAGAGATCAGATTCGATCTGACTTGAATAAGAAAGATTGCCAATAGTTTGAACTATGTAAAGTTGAGCCTGGGCAGGGCACAAAAGAGATATTAGCTCTCTTTTCCCTTCCATATCCCAGCTTACTTTTCCACTAAAACTTGAAAATCAGAACAACATAGATTTAAATTCTGCCTCTATCACTTACCAAGTGGGTGATTTTAGGAAAAATATTTAGCCCCACTCAGCTTTCCTTCTGTATGTGTAAATAGAGATAATATTTACTCATAGAGTCGTTATGACCATCAAATGTATTGTGACAGTTATACCAAAAGGATTAATAAAAAGTGTATGGGTGAATAAACTGAAGAGTTGATGGCTTTTTGAGCTATCTGAAAGAATGAACCTATGTCACTCCAAGGCATTATGGACAAAGGAATACCTGCGAGAGAAATACTCACTTCCTAGTTTCCCATAGACATTCCTAGTAAGAAATTAATCTCCCAGGCTTAGCCCACTTCTGGTAAAAAGTAGAAAGATATTCCATTCTCCCTTAGTAGTAATTTTGGTTACAGTTTTAACAGTTCAGGGATCTCCTTTTTTCTTTTTAGGGTTCTACTTAATGCTTTTGAAGCTTATTATTTTCTTTGAATCTGAACAAAAGAAAAAAAAGATGTTTTTGCATCCTAAGTTTTGCCAGATTTAACAAATAAAACTATGGCATGCTCAGTTTATTATGAATTTGGAGCAAATATAAGGAACAATTTTTTTCATGTAAATATGTCCCATGCGATATTTGAGATACTTTACACTAAAAGTTATTTATTGGTTATCTGTAATTCAAATTTAACTGCAAATCCTATATTTTATTTGACCTATGCTTCAAAAGGAACTTACAGGCTTAAACAAACAATAATCATAGTAAAGAAATTCATGTGCACTCTAGCAATATATTTTAATATCTTTTATAACATTTTCAATTATATCGTATATAAAAATGATGTGAAAGCATTGATTATAAGACATAGTGATCGAGCTGAAATAAGGCTGTCCTTGAACTCACTGTGTAGCCCAGGCTGTCTCTGAATTGAAGGCAATCCTCCTGCCTCAGCCTCCCAAGTGGTGGGATTACAGGCATGCTCCACGCCTAGTAGACAAAGTCACTTTTATTCATCAATTTTAGGAGTTCCATGGACTGTAGCTCTCAGCCAGAACACTTGCTCTTCTGGAGCACAGCAAATAATAGTTCAGGTAACAGAAGATATTGAAATGATACTTTATCTTCCTGGAAAGTAGAGGAAAAAAAGGAGGACAAACGGGCCCTTGCATTTTATTGTCAGGGAAATTGGTTCTTGATCCCATATGAAACAAAAGACCTCTGAAGAATCTGTTGAAGAGGCACAATCAAAATAGTAAACCTAGACCAGGAACAAACACAGACTCACAGGGACAGACCAGCCAAGTCCCGAGATGCTCAGCAAATCAGGTCTTCCTTAGCCAGGGCCTGGATCCTCATGGGGACAGAGTTAGGGAGATACAGGGACAGGCCACACTGCAAGTGAGTCCTGAACATACAGAAATCCTGGCTGGGGATGCACCCAAGGCCAGGTCAGGAGATGTCATTGAAAGAACAAGTAGGGGATGGTGCAATCACATAAGGTACAGGAGTGCTCAAAAGGGCAGTCTTGAGTGATAAAGGTTTAGAGGAGGCTTGCTTTACACAAGTGACTAGCTGTTGACTGGCTCCAAATTAACTGATGACAGCAAAACTATCTGCAAGACCTTCAATTGCCTGCTTCCGCCACTAATCTTTAACAATGCCCGTCCTTCAGTTGCAGCCCTTCTCCTTCAGCCTGCAGGCATCCCAAGGGCCTCACCCTGCAGCCAGACAGGCTTGCTCTGCCCTGTGCTAACTGGCCCTGCCCTGCAGACCAGTGTCCCTGGCTCCCTCTGCCTGCTCCCAGCCCCTCTCCCTTCTCTGGAGTCACACCCACAGGCTGGCTGGTGCTCCCATCCTGTCTTCTACGTGCACACACACGAAGGGCTGGCACGCCCTTCCTGTAATCCCTTCCTGGTTCTGGGGGACCAACATGAACCTTCAGAACCCAGTAGAGTGCCACCTCTCTCATGTTGTCTTCTAAGGCCACACGTAGGACTTTCTACAAAATTGTTGAGTGCTAAATTAAATGGTACTCTTTAAATAAAAAATAATTAATTAATAATTAAGAAACTTTCCATGGCGGTGAGTTCTGTTTGAAGAATAAAAAGAACAAGTGGTTCTCTCCTTTGAAGTTATGGAACACTAGATATACATTTTGGAGTATTTCTTAACCAGTGAGAATTGTTTCTGAATCTTCCCTTTGTATAAAGTTGAGCTGGTCCCATTAGTTGAGAAATAATTACATAGTATGGGGCACTCACCCCACAAGAATCTGTTTTGTTTTTTTAATCAACTCTTCTACAGGAAGTTGATTTTCACCCAGGTAACGGCTACAAAATATTTATCCAGGTAAGACAAACATTCCTCAACCAATCAGAGGTATTTCTGTTGTGTGACTTCACCTACCTCATTACCATTTACTATAACAGCCATGCAATTATTTTCAGAATGCAACACATCATCTTTCCACCTGTTCAAATTCTCTGAATGACATATTTTGACTTTCTAGAAGTGTACTAAGAAGTCTTAGTCAAGGTAACCAGGAGGTCTGGCTCTTTGAGCTCAAAATCCCGTCTTGCTGCATGCTGGCATGTAGCCAATTTAAAAGCTTTCTGTGAAGAGTTAGTTGCACATCTCACTTGATAATGATTGTCTGTCCTTTGGGGAATAAAACCAGAATGGGCAGGCAGATTGCCACTTAAGAAGGTGACTCCAACCAAGGCATAGTAAACAATGCCCTGAGACTCACGTGTGCACCCTCTGCTCCCAGGGAGGAGAACTGGAAACAAACCTGTCACAACTGTCAGAACATTTAGATGGTGCCTTGGCAGTGACATCATCAAAATCTCTGATAAGCTAATTGTCTGTCCATTGGCAAAACATAATAAGTAGAAAATAGGTGAGGTGTTCTAAATGCCTATTCACAAATACCAGCACTGACTCTGTAAAGGTGTGACACTGAGCAAGTTACTCAATTCACCAAGCTTGTTATGCCATTGGTAGTTTGAGGATAAGGATAATAGTATTTCCCTCACTGCTATTGTAAAGATGACATAATACAGGTGCTGTAATGCTTAGAGTACAATTGTCTAGCGCAGAGCTGTTGGCCAAGTCCAAATACCAGTTTTCTTTCCTCTTTCCCTTTTTTGTCCCTAGAAGCTATAGACATAAATTAAAGGACCTGCTCCGAGAACCCTATCATGAAGGAGCCATGAGCCCTGGCAATCACAAAAGCAAGAGTTGCAGATACAGATTCTTGGAGGGCCAGGCAGAGGATGTTAACAGACACAGTATGTGGGCGCAAGGCTGGAACAAAGAGAAGAGAACATGGAGAGGACCCTCTGGGAGTTATTGTACATTTTTATCTTAGACAGAAGGCTGAAAAGTGATTGGAGGTTAATATAAATACATAAGCATATGGTCCAAAGTTACTGAATCTTCCATTTTTTAACAAAACCAAGAAACCAAGTATTCATTTGAGAGTTCCCAGTTTTTAAAAGTTGACTCAAATTAAAATAAAGAATAATACTTTACAAGCCAAGGAAAACATTCCATGAGCTACCAGTTTGCAATCTCTGTAAGATAAAAATGCAAATGAAACAATATTTGCCTAGTGGACTAATTGGAAGCCAATGCAAATCTCGTGGTATTATGTTATGCACCGTAACCTGGGATCCCCTATATAAATCAGTTATTTCCACAGATAGCTGACTCTTAATGAGCTTGAACTGTGTGTCTGTTACCTTACCTAATCCTGACAACCCTATAGAGTGGGTGTCATTTGATTGCCATTTCACAAATGAGAAGATTGTGGCTTGGGATGGCTCTCCTAAAATAATCTATTTGTTAAGAAATTGAGTCGATACTGGCTGTCTGAGTACTCAGAATCCCAGGTTCCTCCACACCATACAACTCCTAACTGGGAGAGTTAGGGGAGAGCACCCAGGGGAGAATTTTGGCTCCCTAGTTGTTGCCCCTATGTGTACTTGGTATTATTGCCATGGTGAGATCTTGTTTCAATCAGGAAACAGGGTGTTTTCACCAAGAGCCTTTAGCAGGAGGTGTTTTTCTGCTCATCCAGTAGAGTGGTTTAAAAGGTTCCCAGTCAATAAACAAAGGGAAGCCTACACTTAAGAAGATTGGGGTCAATATTTGTTATGGCTTTGCAGTCTTGCAGAGTAACAGGATGTGGGCACACAGGCAGCCACCAGCACAGCATGACACACCTCCCACACCCTGCTGTCCACACCCTGGCCTGCTTGCCACCCCCATCTGCCTGGGATATTTCAGTGAAGGTAGAGGGTGGATGGCAGGTGTGGATGCAACTCCAGGAGGCTGAAACCTGTGATGTTATGAGCACAATCCACATTCTGATGACCCTGAGCACGTATAGAAAGGAAAAATTTCGACAGTAAATTGAAACAACACAGCCATCGTTCTGCAGCCATCTGACTAGCAAAATTTGAGAGTCTGACAATACAAAGTAGGGTCAAAGTTGTGAGGGAAATGAGAATTTTTGTACATGTTTCATAAGAGTAAAAATTAATTTAAATAGTGGAAAACATTTGGTAGATTGAAAATGTGCACATTCTTAAATCCAGCTGAACTACTTCTAGATACATAACATATTTCTAGATACATAACCCTGGGGGAAATGTCCCTCGTGTGCACAAGGAGATGTATGTAAGAAGGCTTATTAAATGTTTGCAGGTTATATAAAAATGGGGACTGAATAGATTTTTTTTTCCTCATTGAGTTTATTGGTACATTTCAGGTATACAGTACAGTTACATTCATTATTGGGATCCTGTACTTTACATGACAGGCCTCGGTTCACATTTTTTTCCCCTTGTCCCTGCCCTCCCTTCACCCCCTCCTCCTCTCCCCTTCCCATTTTACAAACATTTTATTTCCATTTTTTCATTTTCTCCTATTTTTTTTCTTTCCCTCATTAACTTTCCCCTACCCTTCCCACTTTCGGGAATGGGTAGATTTTTACAGCATCTTCACACTAGGGAACACTAAGTCTAAGTTGAAATGATGGAACTAGATTCTTATAAACTAATATGGTGACATCTTAAGAACATACTATTAACTAAAAAACAATTAAAGGAGATTATACAGCACATGAATATCTTTAAAATACACTTCTATGTTTTTGCATGTGGGCAAAGCAACAAGGATGAATTGGAAGATTCATGATGACAGTAACCTCAGGGAAGAAAGAAACAGATGGTGACCAGAAAAGGTAACAAAGGGGACCTCAACTTTCTCTGAAGCAAACACGATAGAACCTAGTTCTTCCAAGACATAAGGTATGTGCTACATTCTTTGCTGTTTTTGTACTTATATACTTCCTGATCAAAATGAAAAGGATCATGGTATTGTAAAAAAAAAAAATCACCAGCTTAGCTGGGCACATTAGCAGATGTCTAATCCCTGAACTCTGGGAGGCGGGGGCAGGAAGGATTGCAAGTTCAAGCACAGCTGGGCAATCTAGCAACTTGGACCCTAAAAGAAAGAAAAGCACTGAGGATGTAGCTCAGGCCAAAGGCCTCCATGTTGGCAGTGCCCCCTGAACCCCTCCTGACTCTGGGGCAGGTCCCTCCTCTCTAGTAAGGGTGCTGCACACAATCTGTCTTCAGGGAGGGCTCTTCCCGAGCACATGTCTCCTGGGTCAGGTTCAATTCTGGGTCAATTTTCCTGGGAGAGGCAAATATAACTCATGATTTAAAATGGAAAAAAATCTCACAAGGACATAGAGAAGACATTGCCAGCCAGAGGTTTTCGAACCTTAAAATATAGTCAAAGAAAGCTTCTTGGTATGTACAATGAATCACAATATGGCATAACATTGCTTTGGAGTCAATTTGAATTCCCTGGGCTTAAATTTTAAGACTATTATTTACTCCTTTTGAATCATTGGGCAAAGTAACTTATTTGCTTATTATGCTTCTATCCATAAAACGTGGAAAAGAGTCCTTTCCTCGTGGGTCTGTCTAGGGTCTAAATGAATGAAAGAAGTATATTCTTATAAATACCTCAGACATAATATACACTCGTTAACTTGACCATATTTCATCAATTCTAAGTCCAAGAGTCCCTTCCCCCATGTAGAACTCTCAGAAATAAAGATCTGCTCACTACCTGTAATATTATAAAATTGTAAGTGGCCGTTTTTTTCCTGATTTCTTACAGTAAACAATACAAAGACAGGCCTAGTAATTAATGGGCTTTAGCTTCTATTTAGTATTGTATAATAAGTTCTTGAGCTCTCTGCTTCCAACAGTGGCCATGTATGTACCAAGCAAGATAATCAGCAACATTATTAGGCTATTGTCTGATTTATTTTGCCAATGCTAAGAAAAGTGCTCATAAGAATTTACCTCATTGTAATGGATTGTTCTAGTCTCCCTAAGAAAAAAACAAATGGAGTTCCCTCCACAGTGTAAGCTTTGGTCCTAGATATCACTGCCTGCCACATGTTTTATGGGTCTGCTAGAAAACTTCTGGGAAGAAAGATAGACATAGCAAAGAAAGTAATAAGCACACAAGAACAGTTTCAATAAGCCTGAGCTCATCTTCACATCTAGTTGCCTAGCAAGCAACAAAAATATTTGCTAAGTGAGAAATGAAAAAAAAAAAAAAAAACCTTGGAAAACTTTTGAAACCTAAAAAAGAAATGTAATAGTGGCTAGAAATGAAAAAAAAAAAAAAAAAACCTTGGAAAACTTTTGAAACCTAAAAAAGAAATGTAATAGTGGCCAGGCATGGTGGAGCATGCCTGTAATCTCAGCTCTCTGGGAGGATGAAGCAGGGGGATTGCAACTCAGAGACTTTGTGACCTTGTTTCAGGAAAATAAAATTGAATAAGAATAATTTTTAAAAGGGTTGAGAATGTAGCACAGTGTGAACACCATGGGTTCAATCTCCAGACCACGAAAAAGAGTGTAATAGAGATATAAGGAGTAAATCCCAGGAAATATATGTAATAAGAACATATATCATGCTTTATATTTTCAAAGATCATTCATCTATCTTATTCAAGATGATCATCATAGCAACTTCATGAATTAAGGACATAAATATTTGTATTTTACAGGTCATAAGATACAGCCTAGAAAATAGTTATACACTACTAGATCATATAGCTGGTAAAAATGGGAATAGAACCCAGATGTTCAAATTCTCAATATAACTTTCTTTTCAATTTACTGTAAGGACTAAAAGGAAGCCACTTACAAAGATTTTATCCTGTGCTCTGTTATTATGGTCTTGCACATCAAATATTGTATTGAGATCCTTGGTTTCCTGATGGGCCTTTCAACCTATTTTATAAGCAACAGTACTGTATTACTCTTTTCTCTCTTTCCAATTTATGAAGACATAAAACCTCTTCTTTAAACAATTTGACAATCTGTCATGACAGCAAAAGCCAAAGTATTCGCTCTTGTCATATCCCAGCCTGGCAATTTGCCTACATCTTCTGGCATATTCTGATGAAATTACTGCTCAGTTTAGAGTATCCTTCTTCACAGCCTGGAGTGAATTCCTTTGCCCCATTAATCTGTATTTTCATCTATGCAAGATGTCAACTTGATATCTTGTTTTCCATTCTGCCTAACTTACTAGTAATGTGACCAGGGAAATAACACATCAAATTGGAAATTGCTCCTAGAAAATGTGGTCATAAACTTATTATGAAGTAACTTTTTAAAAACACAGTTGAGGTAGGATTAAGCTATACATAAATCAAAAATATGACTGGGTTTTTATTTTCTAACCAAGAAAATGAGATTCCCAGTGCTCTTTAAAGTCGTGATTTTAACCTTTAGGAAGCTTTTTGTCCTGGCCAGTGATGGTCACTCCTTTATTTTCACATGCAGAAATGACACAAGATTAATTTGTATCCTGTGGAAACTTCAGCCAAAGCAGTTGGTTAATAACAATTACTAGCTTTCATCAAGTGCCTGTTGTGAGCCAAGTATACAATATTCCTCAAGATTATTATTAAACTGATTTACAAGTGATAAATCTGCACTTTAGAGAAATTAAATAGTTGACTTCTTCAGTTAATTAGTGGAAAGTCCAGAATTCAAAGTCTATACCCTTAATCTCTCTAGGAGTTTAATTTGGCCTGAAATTTCATCTTTCAAAAAAACAGAGTATGATATTTAGGAATCTGGAATTCTTACTAAATGATCAGTACATTTTAGAAGTCTTATTAATATTAGTATATTTTAGTTTTCATACATTTAGTTAACTGAAAAAAAAACTTTCCTTTATTCTGCTTCATCAGGAAAAAGAGAAGCAAAATTTCAGAGGAAGCAAAAGTTACATGCCAAGTTATCAGAAAAGGGTTCATCTGGGAAGATAGTTCCTGAGTACTCTATTGATCATTTTATGTTCTGGCTCTTCTGTGCATTTTTTAAATTAATTTGTGGAAGCAAACATTAATTTCTTTCTGGACCAAGATGGAATAAGACAAATTCAAATTCCTTCTTTCCTCCTACCTCTCACTCTCCAAAAAAATTGAACGATAATGACGTGTTTTTTAACTACAATATTGAGATGGTTACTTGCATGGCTTGACCCAGAGCTTGAAAGTGATTTGAAGGAGTCCAAGGGACCACACTCCAACTGTGAAACACAGTCAAACAGCTCCTCAAGAATTTGACTTTGTAAGAAATCAGGGTACTTTGGCTATAAGAAAACATTAACTATGTCATTTCTGTTTCCTAAGAAGAGACTAACCCAATAGCGGTGACATTTGCCAAAGCAGTTTCCTTACCACTGTAAAGAAGAAATGACAAAAAAGCTGATCCATAGCTAGGAACCCCCCAATTTTTAAAATTCTATGCTTAGCAGGGCATGGTGGCATACTCCTGTAATCCCAGCACTCAGGAGGCCGAGGCAGGAGGATCGCTGTGAGTTTGAGACCAGCCTGGGCTACATAGTGAGTTCCAGGTCAGTCTCAACTACATAGTGAGACCTGTCTCAAAAAAAAAAAAA
>NW_022900950.1:51839108-51849167 GCF_012274545.1 Fukomys damarensis | reverse complement strand
ACAAAAAAAAAAAAAAAAAAAAAAAAAAATCTATGTTTAAATCCAGGCCTATCAAAATAGATGCCTGAAAGGAAGGCTAGAAATGCTGTAAGCTCCTCCCTCTTGCTGTGCATTCCCATTTCTGATATAGAAAATGATGTGTACACATTGATTCTATCAAAAGCAATTATGTTAGGTACCTAGAATAGGATCATAAAGGCAGAAAATAGGGTAGAAGTTACCAAGAATGGGAGATAGGGAACATTGTTATGTACTATTTAATAAGTTTACAGATTCCATCTAAGATGGTGGGAAAGTTGTGGAGATGTATACTGCTGAAGGTTTCACAATGAGGTGAATGTACTTAATGCCATAAAACAGGAAACTTAAAAGTGGTTAAAATGAAAATTTTTGTGTTACATATATTTTACCATAATAAAAAAAAGGAATAAAGATATTTTGTTTCAAAACAAGTTCAGTAAAGTCTCTTGCTAAGGGTCACCACTAGAAAATTGGCAACTTTTTATGACATACTACTTTTTAATAAACTTTTTGATAGATTTTTGATGTACCCAATACAAAAAAAGATCACACTGTTTGCTTGGAGTGGTAAAATGAATAATTTAGGTGAATTGTAGCTGTTTCCTGGGTTATTTAAGGAATAACTTGGTTCACCAAATATTATTTAGCAATTTAACAGAAATACATCGAGGCTCCTACTCAATTATTTCCAGTTCAAGAAGACTAAGCTTTCAGACCATAGTTCTGTAACTAATATAGGCAACTTCATAGATAAAAATAAAATAGAAGTTAATATGTATATGTTAGCTACTAAATATATTTATGTATATTTTAATAGATACAGAGTTTGTATTTGGGATGTGAGAAAGTTCTGGAAAGAGAGGTGATGGTTATACAACATTATGAACGTACTTAATGCCACTAAATTGTATACTTTAAAATGATTTAATTTTATATTATGTGTATTGTATCACCAGAAAAAGACACGGCCCCCAGCCACTTGTAATAATTATAAAATGAAGATCTTTGGGGGAGGTGAAACCTAAGAGAAAAAAATAAAGAAAGAAAGAATTGGTAGACATTGCAAGGATGGTGAAAAGGCTGTGTTTCATTAAATAGGCTATTTGGAATCTAAGGCAGCCTGTTGGCAGTCAGTTCTGCTTACCTCCAACCTGGGTCTCTGGCTAACAATGCCCCATCAGTCAAAAGTTTTCTAAGCAGCCCCTTCCCTCTCTGCTTGGCCTCCTGGCCCCTCTCTCCCCTCCTCCTAAACTATGCAGAGCCCTAACTGGTCATTTTCTTCCTTTTATATTGGCACCCACCCATATAAAATAAACAAAATACACAGAATGGAGGGGGGTGGTGAGGAGGAGGTACATTTGAGAGTTAAGAAAACAGCCAATAGAACACAAGGGACCACAATTTGATTTAGACAAGTTCAGCTAGGGAAATAAGTGTCAGACGAGCCAATTGTTTCCAGATCTCCACAGACCAGGCCTGGAGAGAGCAAACTGTACCACTTATCAGAGTGAATTCACACTGGGCGGGTTCAAGTTGAGGGAATGGAAGTGGAGAAACAAGAAAAGTGAAGTTCCCTTTTCATTAAATTGTCACTGAGAAAGCCAAGTATGTAATAAAGCTCTGTTGGATGCTGATTAGACTGTGGGTTTGGGCAAGGAGGAAAGGATAAGCAGAGACCAGAGAGGACTGAGAAAGGGCAACTGAATACCAGTCGTGGCTGGACACCTCTCTCTTGACTGTTCAGGGAGCAAAAAAGCAGAAAGAGTTGGGCCAAACCAAACCCAGGGGCCACAAAGCTACACTGCCATTCATTGAGGCACTGATGGATTTTGTCTCTCCGTGAACCCTTCACAGAAACATACCCACAAGGGCAACCAGGCCTCTTAAAGAAAAATCACTTGTGGTTGGCTGTAGATGGATGTAATCATTGAGGCCTGGTGTTCAGATTAATAGAGCTACAGAAAGAGCCAGATGCATTGTTTGTAAATTGAGTCTTCCCTTTTGGGAGCTGTCAGTGTAAACATCCAGCCCTTTTTTTTTTGTGGAGTCAGTGTTGGATATGCATTCTGAAAACCCCACTCTTAATGCAGGACAACTTTGTTAATCAGAAGCACACATGCCTGAATATCCACGTCTTCAAAATGTCTACTGAAGTCTACAAAAACTCTGAAGGGACCATAACCAGAGAAAGAAAAATAAATCACAAAAGTATGAACTAAGTGATACATTCACAGAATATTAATTAGGGCAAAGAAGTAAAGCACACAAGGACCCATGAAATGCTAAGACCAAGGAAAACAAGTTGAGATGGAATCAGTCATGGGAGCTTCCTGGTGAACCAAATTTGCACTTAAAATTGTCAATAGTTTTAATAATCCCATAACATTAACATTAACCACAATTAATCTAAAAGACAAATTTACTCCTTCAGAGCAAAGAAAGAATATAACCTCACTCAAACCAGTCATATATTTTTCCTTTAGACTTTGTTCCTTTAACTGCCAAACTCTGTTTGTTACTATTACTAGAGGATTAAAATTAGCTGTGTTAAAATGAAGTAATTATTTTAATTGTATGTCCTATATATTATCAAAATGATAAAGCAGTAGAAAATGAGCCCCACCCCACCCCCACATTTTTAAATTCAGAGTACATTTTTTACCCATGAAAATCTTCACTCTCAGTTACCAAGCAACCACTATGGTTAGCTTTTCTGTCTTCTAGTTCTTTATTTGCATTACCTTTAATGGGGGACTGCTCTAGACAATCTCCTAGATCCTTTTCAACCCCAAGGTCCCAGGAGTCTGTGAAGGACATTTGGTCATAAAATGTCAAACAGGGACTTCTGACAAAGAGCAGCAGGGCTGAGCAATCAGAATCCTCGACCAATGTGGCTACTGGTACATGAGACCTGCCCCTCTTCCCTATCAAAGTCACCTTCCCTAAAGGCCAAGAAGGTGACGGTGCAGGGAGGGGCGGGATATTTTTGAGGTTTTTGCAATTTTATAAAAATGCTGCACAAATACAGCATCAAGACATATTCCTGCCACTGTCCACCAGCCCCACTTCTAACCAGATTGTTGTCCCTAAATTCTGCCTGTAGAGAAATCCTGCAGCACTCACCATCTGCGTGCTTCTTTCTCAGTTGCAAACCTGGCACACTAATAACACTGACCTATCTCCCAGTCGTAGTGGTGTGAGGAACAACTAATTAAGCCCTGATAAAATGCTTTGAAAAGTGGACAATAGACACTGTCTATCTGTCAGAAAGAATTCACACTATTCGTTGAGGCCTGACCCAAGAGTAGAGGCTCTGGAGTCAAAGGGCAGCTTAAACTGCACACCCAATATGATGCTCAGCGGAATTCCTGGGAACCCATTTAGTGAAAGATTAAATCTCTTCCTTTCTTCCCACAGATTGGCTCTTTCCCGATTTCTGCTCCCAGATGAAATGGGTGTGCTTGTCTATCCTGGGATAGGGGATATCACTGGCTTTCACGTCTGGTTTCCATGGGGGTCCTAATGCGTCCTCCTACCAGGATCCAAGTGGGGCCTTAGTCACAGGCTTCCATTTCCTATAACCTAATCTATTTCCTAACGTTCCCTCGGTTTTTATTTTAATATTTAACAACCTCATAGCTGCCCTTGCTTAGCAAGCAGCTCCACCCAGATGAAACCATGGAAACCAGAGAGGGAACATTAGTGGTCAAAAAGCAGCTGTGACCTCAGTAAAAACAGTTCCCTCCAGATATCTGGGCTCTCTGCAGATAGTTCACTAATCCATACACCTCATTGCCAATTAGCTCTTTATTAAATTCTTTTAAAGTCTATTGGATGCAATAGATTTCCAAAATTTTTAGAAGCTAGGTTCCTAGGTTTCATGTGCTGACATTTGGCAAGGCCAATAGGATTCCTAAACATCTGTACTCCTTTTGAGTAGCTTTGGGATGAAGTTTTGTAAAGGACTGTATGTTTCTTTTTTAACTTGAGTGACACAGATAAAAATTATAACTGAGGAATGTTAATTGGATCCATAAAACCTGTATGTTAATGTAAAGTGGTAAGTTAACTTTTCGTTAAGATCAAAGGTAAATAAATGACAATTGAATGAGGTCTGAAATTGAAATTATCTATTTTTGATGCCTGATTCAGAGCTTAAAGTATGAACCTGCATTGTGTATGGAGCACGAAGATATGATCTCAGAACAAATCAAATACAAACTATATAAACCACTGAATAAATACTTCTTATAGTTAATACTTGAATCTCCCAAATCCTGTCAGGCTTTACATCATCATAAGGCTAGTCTCTGAGGATACAGTAATGAATATCCATGGTCTATACCTTGAAGAAGCTAACAGTTCATTGACTAACAGTCCATTGTTCATTTTCTCCTCTGGCTCCTATTATGATTCACAGACCATATAAAGAAATAACTTTGATTAAGGACACGGCAAAGCTAATTGCCTAGTAGACAAGTTTTGACCTTGACCTCATAAGCACATCATTCAGCTAGTTAATTTTACTAGAAAGAATGAATTAAAGAAAGAGTTTGATTGATTGGTTCAGGATTGCTTATTCAATTTCACACAACTATGAAAAAGTAGCCTCAATATATACATTATGGAGGTAATATAAATTAATACAAGCTCCTGAGAGTTTGTTTGTAGGTTCTAGCAGGGGAGTGCAGCTACTCATATAACTTGACTGAGCGAATGGTCCTCCTCTGTCAGAGGTGGTCGTCCTCTTCCACTGAGCACACAGGAAGGACACACATGGAATGATGAGGGAGGAAGGGGACACCACCTAGCCAGCCAGGTCAGCTGAATCAACCCTGGCGATCATTGGGGTGACAAATGTTGCAGCCAGATCTTTCTCACATCCACAAACTCTTGAAGGATAATCTGTCAGTATTCATTACACCGTTAGCTTAGGCATAATAAATTTTGACCCCAATGACTACACTTCTAGGAAGTTCTCAATAGATATATGTATGTGTAAAAACACATATACAAGCTAGGGGAATGGGGAAAAAATAAGAATCAAGATACATCATGTAAAGGTACAAGATCCCAATGATGAAGGTAACTGTATTGTATGCCTAAAATGTACCAATAAAATTTTTTTAAACTCACACATATACAAGGCTAGTTATTGATTTATAGTCACAAACCCCTGAACCTAAATATTCATCAACAGTGGATTGATTGGTTGAATCAATTATAGTATTTCCAGGTAATGCAATACCATGTAACCATATTTAAGAAATGAGCTAAATTGAAATATAATAATATGAATCAATCTCTATGAAATATTAAGTGAAGACAAAACAAAAATAAGGCACAGATTATATTGAATAATACTATTTGAGATTTTCAAAGGGGATGAAAAGAATTTCATAAGAGCTCACTTAAATATAAGCAAACAATATATGTGAATCAAATGTTTAACTATGTATGTTTAAGTATATTTACAAACACACACAGAAATACTATAATAATGGAGGTTGCTTTGAATTTAGGTTCAATGAAGAGGGAGATCTACTTTTCCTTAGATCTCTGTGGTATAGTAATGCCCAAATGTAGTATAGCAATGCCTGCTTTAGAATTTTGGAAAAAGAGAAAAACATGACTTGGAAGGATTATTCTCATGTCCTGTCTCCAATTCAGTCGTTTCTTGTGTCTACCGGTGCTGTGCTTACAACATCCAGTAGTGGGTATCTGGGAACTTTAAGTGGTCTCCAAATTACTTAAGGAGAGAGTGGTTTGTTTTGAACATCCCTGAACAAATTATTAATTTTGTAAACTTGTTTCAATGGTAAAATGAAGATGATATTATACAATTACTATGGGTTCAAAGTTTGCGCTTAAGTGTTTTTAACATGGATTATTTCACTGAATCTCAAAACAGCCCTGCCTAATAAACACTCTCACTATTATTCTCATTTCGCAGATGAAGAAAGAGACACATATCACAAGATTAATAAGTGGAGGAACCAGGATTTGTCTTTTTTCAGAATCTATGAACTTACAGAAATAAGAAACTTCAAGTAGTTTGGCCAGTATCTGGCCTTCTTAGGAAATGCTAGGTGTGATTATTGACATTATTTCTTCCCTACCAGGAAATCTTCCAGCCATTAAAAATATGCACCTGATTGAATGGAAACAAGGTGTCATTGTCCTGAAATAAATGATGGAATTTTAGCAAGGAGATGGCCACAACTGGAGCTCAAACCTGTACCAGCATCTGTCTTCATCTCTGAGTAAATGCCATGGGATGTCACTAGAGAAAGTACTGTAGCAGGGTAGGTCTTTCCCCTCTTCAGGACACAATGGTTTTACTGTTATTAATAACAAATGTAGTCAGGCAATTAGAGTCTTGAGATAAGTAATAATGACTAGCGATTTTTTCATTGAATTTATTGGTACTTTTTAGGTATACAGTACAGTTAAATTCATCATTAGGATCTTATACCTTTATATGACAGATCTTTGTTCTCATTTTTCCCCATACCCTTGCTCTCTCTTCACCCCTTCACCCTCCACTATTTATAAAGAATTTGTTTCCATTTTTTCCTTTTCCCTTATTTCCTTTCCCCTACCCTTCCCACTTCCCCCACACCTTTAGCCCTTTTCTTCCTGTTTCACATTATGAGTTACACAGTTTTAATCTTATTTACACTTTTAGTTTTTCACACCAGAGAAACTATTCAGTATGTACTTGTGTGTCCTATTTATCTCATAAGTATGGCCTCAATATGCATCCGTTTTCCTATAAATGTCTCTAGTTTCTCATTGTTTGTGGCTTAGTAGTACTCCATTTCATAGAAAACCCACATCTTCTTTGTCCAGTCTCCAATTGATGGGCAATTGGGCTATTTCCAAGTTTTAGCTATTTCAAACTGTGAATGGCTAGTATTTTAAAGCTTAATCTAATCACCTCAAGAGTTAAGGAATTACACAGCTATCGTCATGGTTAAATTCTGTCTTGTGCTACCATTCAAGGAACAAAGTTCATCTGAAATGTAGTTTATCTGTTTTGTAGTGAATGAGCATGTGTGTAATTTATTTTTGTATACATATAAACTGCTCTGAAACTCAGCTGGTGAGGAGCCCTGTTACCCTGTTTCTCACTCAAGTTTACAAGGTAAAAGTATCTTGTGACCAAAAACAGGAAGTCAGCAGGAATCAACTGTTTTCAGCTCTTACTACAATTCCCTCTGCAATTCTGAGACCAATACTCATTTGTGAAATTAGGACAATCTTATAATCTATACTTATTTATCCACACTCCCCGGCCAAACTGAGAATTCTCTAAGGCAAATGCCCTTCTATCAGTTATTAATTTTTCAGTGTCTAAAATAGCGATTAGTATATAGCAGACACTCGACAAACACAAAACATAAGAGTGAATGACTGCCCAGTTTGGTTTTTTTTGTCTGTTTTTTGTTTTTTATTTTTTTTTTACTGGGGATCAAACTCAGGACCTTGTGCCTGCAAGACAGGTGGCAGCACCATTGAGCTAAATCCCCAGCCCTGTTTCTTTTCCATTAAAACAAGACGCCATAAAACCATAACCTAGTGAATTGAGTTGAACACCAATGTATGCAAGAGATAACATTCACTGATAGCTTTCTTCTTTTCCTTGCCCACTATTAACACTTTGTGAACATTTCCACAAGAATGTAAGTTTTATATACAAAAAGGAGAGTTTGAGATTTGCCAAAGTTTCCTCTCCTTTAGATGTACTGGACAAGTTCGGATGAGGGGAAACAGCAAGTATTTGAAGTGTCAGTGATCAGCTGGTCTTATTTATGCAGGGTGTATTTGGTACCATGCCCCTGCCACCCACAGTACCTCTCCAAGCCTCTCTACTCAGTTCCCTTTGGAAAAAAGTCACAGAGAAGCCATTTACTGACAATATCTAAAAGCTTCAAGTAACATAATAATCTTTCCAGATCTAGAAGGGGAACTGACCAAGGAAGACATTCTGGTTTTTCGTTTTCATGTGCATTAATCAGTGTTCTTGGTTGTTTGCACACTCTGACCAATGGGATGAGAATTGAGTGTAATGATTTCAGATATGAAATGAAGATGATCCTAATTGGTTCACCACCGTAATGGCCAGACTCAGAATGCAGCCTGCCTCAGGGGCAGGAAATTGACCACTAGGAAGAAATTTAACTTGTCCCTTTGTCTTCACATCACCTGATCAATAATCAAAGTTCAAAACAACAGCATCTGATTGGCTGCCCTGCCAGATGGGCGGAGTTAGGACACCAAGTATCTGGCCCCCACATGCTCCATAATGGGAGAAGGTTGTAAGATCCACAGTGCGGAAGTCTTCCCTATTTCTGATCAACAGCAGAAATGACAGGCATCCACTAATCACAGCTCAATAGTGTAGCACTTGTAAGCTTTGATATTACATCATTCATAAAAATGAATAAAACGTAGTCTCTACAGTTACAATTCTAGTGCCCTAAGTGGGGCAGATTTAGGTTTAATATATATAGGTTAGGAAATTCTGCTCAAAATGCTGAAAAAAAAATCCAGCCAAATTTAAATTTAAATCAGCAGTTTTCTAATGGTATACTATGGCAATTTTAGAGTTTGTGGTTGGACACTACATGCTACTGGCATGTCTCAAAATTCCTGCTGCCAACATAGATTGACTTGCGAACTTTTTAAACTCTTGATCAAGTTTCCATTCCTGTCCTAAACCTTGCCCCCCGTCAAGAAAGCAAAATGACTCAGCTTGATTTCTTCCTAATTCAGTGGTAACTATGCAATCCTAGGGACCCAGCTATAGAGCTTGGCCTCAGCTTCCCTGTGGAAAGACCTCTGGGATGGGCTGCACAACCTTTACTTTGCAGGAAGCTGGAGGCTGGGTAGAGAAAAATCAGGATCTATACCAGGAGGGAAAACCTGTCTTGGTCAATAATGGAGATCCTCAAGGCAGAACTAAGAGCTGCAGAGGAGCTGGCCTGACTGCAGAGGACAAAGCAAGGGGACAGGCAGGCGGGTGGGTGAAGTGAATTACAGCATGCCATTTCCTCATCTTAAAGCAAAAACAAAAAACAGCGCTAGTAACTCTACCAAAGAAAAAAAAGAAATTGTAGGGCCAGGGATGTAGCTTAGTGGCACTGTGCCAGCCTGGCAAACCCAAGATCCTGAGTGCAATCCCCAGTACTGACCAAAAAAAAAAAAAAAAGAAAAAGAAAACAAGAAACTGTAGTAATTTCACTTTCAGAAATCTAATTTCGCAGTGTTGTGATAAAGGAAAAAACAAAATGTTTTTCCTATTCTCACACAGCCAAGCTGCCTCCTGAGATGAGATGTCTAGAAAACTGTTCCCCACACATCAGGCAGTGCTGCATAGACACTAGCTGGGTGTCCTCAACTTCAAATCAGGGTTGACACTGTCTTTCTGGAGATGGCCTCAGTTCTCACAGACTAAGGGCTCAGTCTCACAAGCTTGCTGTACCTTCAGATGCTAATCAAAAGGAGGAGGTTGTATCTCTGACCAACTGGCTTACAGATCAGGGTCCCTATGCCTCCCTGCTTGAGTTCAACTAGAGTGCTCACAGGACTCAGGGAAACATTTTACACACTTACTATAAAGGAAAGCCTACCAATGAACAGCCAGATGGAAGAGGTACCTGAGGCCATTTATGGGAAGGGGCACAGAGCTTCTGTGGCCTCCAGAAACCTCCACGTGTTAAGCTATCCAAAGCTCATTGAACCCTGACATTTCAGGCTTTGAGGGAGGCTTCATTACTTAAGTATGATCAATTACATCATTGGCCACTGGTGATCAACTTCCTTCATGTAGGAGATAGAGCTTAAAGTTTCAATTTTTCACTGTCTTGGCTTTTCTGGTGATCAACCCCCCATCCTGAAGTTACCTAGTCCCCTCGGCCCCAGACACTCTTAGCACTCCAATTCTAAGGACTTGAGTCTGTTAGGAAATCTGATTAAGACTATTTAAAGATTTTATAATACTATATACACAGATATAATTGCACAAGTACATAA
>NW_022900950.1:51836860-51838790 GCF_012274545.1 Fukomys damarensis | reverse complement strand
TGTATATATATACAGGAATATTCACTAAAGCATCGTTAGCAACCATAAAAACACTGCAAACAACCACTCACCAAGGGTTCAATATATTACCAGATAGTCATATTGTGGGACATAATACAAGTACCAAAAAACTCTAGTGTATAATAGCTTAATATTGTTAATAAACGAGGGAAGCAAACAGCAGAAAAGTTTGTATAGCATGATTCCATTTGGATTTTAGCAGTAAATACACTTCTATATATGTAGAAAATACTGAAAGAAGAACAACCTAGCGATTGTGGGAATTATTTGCGGGGAGAAAGGGAGACCTCTACTTTTGCCATTCTATTTCTATTTGACTGTTTACTGTGAGCATGCATTCCATTTATAACAATCAAAATGCTATAAAGCGAAAAATAAAGGAGTAAAACTGGTCAGTAACAAGCAGAAGTCAAAGATCAAGAAATTATTTTTCCAGAACAAGTCTGTGCCTGTAGGAAGGCAAGCTTCTGTCTACTAAAAACACTTTTCTGCTTGAAGGCTCAAAGGAAAAACCATCCCAGCCTAATCTTTTCCCGACTGTACCTCAGAGCCTAACTCTGCTGAGTTCTGGAGAGAACTCTGGAGAGAGCTCTGAGCTACATTTCCAACCCCCCCCCCCTTTTTTTTTTTCTTCTATTTTTTATTCTGAATCAGGGCCTCACTAAATCTCCAAGTGCTGGGCTCAAACTTACAATCTTCCTGCTCCAGTCTCCCAGAGGGCAATCACCACCATGTCTAGCAAACCAGTGGCTCAGCAAAGAACAGGATAGTGGGGGCAGACTCTGTGTGTGGTCCCATGATACTGGTGGCAATGTTAGTGGTGACAGTCAAACTGAAGTGGCCTCTAGAATAGAAAACCTTTTTAAAAAAAACCGACGACTCTAACGTCCCCAGGTAACTCTGGATTACAGCATCCAGCCCCAAATGGCCTGTGTTGAAACTTGAATGACAAGAAGTATGTGGAATAAGGGACCAGCTTAGAGAAGGGTGTCAAGAAAGAGGAGCTCTTCCTGACATCCCACTGACAGGAATTCTGATGTGATCATACCCAGGCAAGGATGCAAGAGGACTGAAACTGCATCAGTCAAGCAGGTCTGTGGCCACAGCTCTTCTTTCCCCACACTGGGGTGCTAATGCTTGTCTACTCTAATCTGGATCACACTTCCCAGGGCTCCAAATTGGGGTGGGGAAGGGACTTCACCACCTGTGTGTCTAAGAGCTACTTCTAGTGTGTTCAACAGTGGGAACCTGAAGGACTAACCCCCTTCTCCCCAGCCCGGGGCCATTTGTACAGTCCTATCGGCAGTGTCTGGGAGACTCAAACTTGTTTTTGTCCTTCAGGGACTGGGAAACTCCCAGTTCAGTGTGGGAGTATATATCAGGTGCCGGGAATAAACTTGAGTCTTAGCTGTCCCAGGGCGGGTGGGGAGCCAAGGCTGGTCAAAGCTTTGGCTTTGAGCAGTAACCCCCAAGTCAGATCTGGGATGCAGGCCCAAAGACTCTTCATCCTTCTCCTTGTGGTGCTCAGATGCATCCCCGGCCCCGCTTTCACTGTACTTCCCACAACCACCAAGGCAAGAAGGCCTGTCCTAAATTCATCCTCGAGAGTCTGATCCCCATCGGTGCTGGAGATAGGCTTCTGGTTTCCTCTTCGCACTTTACTAAGGGCCCCTCTGTGCTTCCTTGGCGCGGGTCCCTTCCCAAACCTACAAGGGGAGAATTCCTTGGACTGTCCCCAACTGTGCAGACACAGCCCTGTCAGGTTCTACTTGACTTTTGAGGTCTGACTGCCGCCTTTGGTCCCTTCTTGGCCCGAGGTGGCTCCAGAGCAGAGGAGCCGGCGGCTGCACCCCAATCCCCGCCCCCCGCGCTCACCAACGCTCGGCGCGAGACAGCGACACGCGGGCGG
>NW_022900950.1:51831981-51836303 GCF_012274545.1 Fukomys damarensis | reverse complement strand
GTTCTCCCTCCCCGTGGGCGGAGTGGGCCCTGGTTGGTCGTGGCCTCTCTGGGAGTGGCTGCCTGGACTACCTTGGAGGATGGAGGAGCCTACCCAGGACAGAATTAGACCAGTGTCCTTGAGAAAGAAAGAAAAGTCACATCCCTAAGGGACAGTTAAGCCAATGCGTGTACACAGGGGCCAGAACCTAGTGGGTGTTAGAATGTTTGTTGAATGAAGGGGTAAATGGAGGCCGCTTATCATCTATCTACCTCTCCCAGACTCCGCCCCTTGCTTTACACAAGTCTTGGTAAGGTTTTCTTCCCAGCCCCTCCGTACTGGTCTCTGTGTGCATTGAAAGAGCTCAAAGTGAGTGACCCACATTTGTCTCTGTCCTCCTTTTTTTTTTGATTTCCAGTGAGGCCTCCCTTCAACGTTAGGCTAAAATTTAAGTATGACATTACTCATGTTTACTGATGGTATAACTTTAGAGACCAGCGTTTGTGCTGTGCCCCCGGAACTGTAGATTAGAGCTTTAAAAATGGAATTAAACGTTTGCCATATGGACAGGGATTTCTTTTTGTAAAGCACATTGTCCAACAGAAAATGCCAGCCCTTCGACTTTGAACATTGAAAGGCCTGAGTCTGTTGGGTTGTCGAGCAGAGTTGGTCTCCAAATCTATGAGCAACGTCGTCTGGAATTTATTATTCCGTGCAGTTAACTAGAAGTCCAGCTGAAGCTTGGGGTTCAGCTGAAAAAACTTAGATTTGATGAAGCAATTCCTTTTAGCCAAATTATGTTGCTTTGATTAACTGAATAAAGAGTTGGATCTGCAATCATCACATCAAAAGGCTTGCAAAGCGCAGAGAAACCTCTACTCAAGAGTTCTGTATGCAGTTCTAGGTTTAAATAATCCTTAAAATTCCTTCATTTTGGAATAGCTCATTTAGCTGTGATTAGGGCAGCAAAATGCCAATGTATTATTGAATTAGAACAATTTTTATATAGATTTACATTTCTCATTTTTTTTAGTCAGAAACATTGCTGCCTGAATTGATTTTGAAAAAATCATGTTTAATTGATGTTAAAGATGCAAGATTTATAGTCCCAGGAAATCCTTCTGAAGGCATCAAACCTACTTGCTAACACAGTGAAAATATCTAGATTTGGCTTTCTTCTTTTTTCTTTTCTTTTTCATGCTCTTTCTAATGAACTAAGGAACCAGAGTTCAGTTGTTCACTGATCTCAGTTGACTAATTTGTCTGCAAAATTAACTAAGCAAAACCTAATTTTCAGGGCTGCTGTATCCATTAGCTGTGTAGACTCATTGTCTGCCCCTTCTAGCATTTCACAGACCACTAGAAAATGTTTTGGCCCTAAAACAAATTATTGGCCCAAAAAGGAAAAAAGAAATTAGGAAAATTGAGAAAACGTTGTATAAATATCTAGTCACCTGCAATTCGACTCAACTCAATTTTCAGACCTACATTTAAATTATATTTAATGTATAGTATGAGTACTACCCTTAATAGGACCTGATATAACGTAGGGTGAACCCTCTAAAAATCACTGGTGCCAGTGACGGTTTTTAAATGGCCCAGCTAAATTTGTAATGAAAGCCTTCCCAACCAAGCCACAATACATGTTTGTTTTCAGTCAGTTGGAGGAGCTTTTGGTTAACTTTATTTTAAATGGGTCCAGAGCCAAAAAGAAAAATGAAATTCCCTTTCAAAAAGAAACTATAAATTCTAAATCTCACATTCCCAATTACAAGTCAAATATAATTATACTTTGATAAAAGTAACTTGGAAAAGACAGTTTTACCCAGGATGAAATTCAGTAAATGGGAAAGTGTTTATAAATTTCAACTGAAAATTCAGACTACTTGTTCAGAAATCAACTTCTCCTTTAATGCCTCAGTATTTCATTATAATAAGCTAACAGCTTTAGAGTTAATTTTTTTCCCAGATAGCATATTAAGAACAAACAAAAAGCAATAATCGTTTTGTGGTTATAAAGTAATAAGTCCTCCACAATGAAAAGGGAATTTAACTCAGAGTTCTGAGTTACCCAACTGGCATTTTATTATAAGGAAAGCCATCTCCTGACATTTTGGAGCCTCAGGCTTGAAGTGAACCTTGTCATTTGCAGAATTGCTGTTGTTTTTTCCTTACCTTTTCAAGCAACAGGGTCAGGTTTAATGTGAATTATCCCAGTGGGATTGTACTGTGGACCCCTCCCCAAAAAAAGAGTAACCCAAAGCTCTCAAAAAGGAATATATTCTATTTGGGAGGCTAAGGCAGTAGGATTGCAAGTGCAAGGCCTGGGCAGTTTAGTGAGATCCGATATCAGAGAGAGAGAGAGAGAGAGAGAGAGAGAGAGAGAGAGTCACAAAGAAAAAAGAGAAAGGAGGCGGGAAGAGAGAGAGATCTGGGTGCGTAGCTCAGTGGTAGAGTGCACCTGGGTTCAATCCCTAGTACAGGAAATAAAAAAAGGAATATGTTGATACTATCAGCCAGCTATTTGTGAGCTCTGAAAGTCCACTAGAGAATGTCATCAAAAAAGTTTTTGTTATTTACTCCAAATTGTACTTGCTGATAACTTGATTTTTCTACAAATGAAAAATGGACTCCATTTGAAAACTGTACTAGAGTAAGGATTCACTTGTGGGCTCCTGAATTCAGTGGTTGGCTTGTCAAAAACAGTGCTAAAATAAATTTTTTATGCGGTATTAGTGGTATGATGACAACAAAATTGATTTCTGGGCAACTCTGATAAATTGTTAGAAAAGTTGTGGAAGAGAATAGGGAAGGGAAAATGCTACCTTCTTTAGGTAACTTTATTTAATGTCTTTATTATTTACTTAATCTGAACTTCATCTTGTTGCAATTATTGAAGACTTATTTTGTCCTGGTCTGGTTAAGAGCGACAATCTATTATACCTCACAGGGTCACTTGCTCACATGTAAATGATGGTAGATAAAGGACAGGGGACTGAATACTTTAATCTCTACTCAAAGTCCCTGCCACTAACACTTGATACCTCTTTAGTAGGAGAAAGGTAAGGATAAACCTACCACCAATAAGGATACTAACTTGCCCATCAATTGGAAACTGGATAAAGAAGATGTGGTTCTTCTATAAAATGGAATACTACTCAGCCATAAAGAATGAGAAATTAGAGTCATTCATAGGAAAATGGATACATTTTGAGGATATACTCCTAAGTGAAATAAATAAGTCACACATGTGTAAATACCAAATAGTTTCTCTTTTATGAAAAACTATAATATTACACAAGATTCTAATGAGATAATTAACAATGTAAAATAGGAAGAAAGGGGCTAAAGTTGTAGGGAAAGTGGGAAGGGTAGGGCAAAGGGAATAAGGGAAAAGAAAAAAATAGGAGAAAATAAAAAATGGAAATAAAGTGTTTGTAAATGGGGAAGGGAAGAGGGGGTGAAGGGAGGGCAGGGACAAGGGGAAAAAATGAGAACCAAGACCTGTCATGTAAAGGTACAAGATCCCAGTAATGAATGTAACTGTACTGTATACCTAGAATGTACCAATAAACTCAAAAGAGGAAAAAAAAAAAGGATCCTAACTTACCTATACCTAGACTTTACTTGACCTAAGAAATTGTACGTAATGAAATTTACATACTTATTCATTCTCTAATGAACATTTATTTGTTGTGTTTATGTTTTGTGCCAGCCTTTGTTATACTTTGATATCTAAGAGGCAGTGTCTGCTCTGGTGGGACCTAGAGTCTAGTGGAGAAAAGACATTAAACACATTCTTACAGAAGTAAATATAGAGCTATAAACTGTAATAAATGCTGTCAAGAAAATGTACATGGCCATACAAATGACTAGTGAAGGCACCCAAGATTTAAAAAAAAAAAAAAAGTAAGGCTGTCTACGAAAGTAACAGGTAAGCTGAGAACTAACAAATTGTTGCCTTATCTATAAAAAAGGGAGGGATTGAGCTGGGGATGTGGCTCAGTGGTAGAGTGCTTTTCTAGCATGGGCAAGGCCCTGAGTTCAATCCCCAGTACCACCAAAGAAAAAGTAGGGATTGTTTTTAGGATGAAAATCCACTTTCTATTTATATGAACTTGACTCCGTTTTATATATAAATAAGAAATCTTCATTACAAACTATTAAAACTTGTTCAATATTTTAGAAAATTGCATCCCCAATAACAATACTGTTCATTTTTTGTAATTCATAGGGACGTTAACAGTTTTAGCCCACATTTTGTATGTGTAATATATTTTAAAATGTCAATCACATATAATTGAAATATGAAATTGGATTTCTGATTTCTATAACAAGTGAAC
>NW_022900950.1:51790852-51831526 GCF_012274545.1 Fukomys damarensis | reverse complement strand
ATATATATTTTAACCCCACCAATTTGTTTCTCTTGGTGATATGTGGAGTATGGGTGGGGGGAGAAAGAGAGAATTCTTTAATTTATGTTGACTACAACCTATCTTTTGCTGAAGCCAATGAGGAAGTAAACAATTATTTGCTGCTTTCTACTTTGTTTCCCTCTCTCTCTCTCTCTCTCTCTCTTATTTTTTTTTTGTTTTCATTGAGTTTATTGATACATTTTAGGTATACAGTACAGTTACATTCATTATGTTTCTCTTTTTTATTTAATAAATCACTGATTTTTCTGATGCCTCTCCAGAAAATATGTTGTTTCATTGATTGAGTTTGTTTGAAGGGCCACCTGCACATTGGCCGGAAGTGTTGTAGAGGGATGCTCTTGTTACCGCTGAGCTCTTCGCTTGAGGAGAGCACGGGGCATGTAGGGCTGCATTCATGCAGGTGTAGCAGAGCACTTCTGCCTGCCAGAATGGGCATAAACCTCTCCAAAGCCCAAGCTGCTTTTAGGATTAGGAGCTTCACTACAAAATACTGCTCCCCGCACATCCACTCACAGTTCTGAGGTGCTTCTTTTGTTCCAGGATTTCCAGGCACTGAATTTCTAAATCATTGATATAGAGACAGACCTGAGAAAAATGTCTGTACTCTCTGATCTGCTTAGAGTGCACAGATGTGGTAATGAAAGATGAATCTAGCAGTGAGAAATACCCATGCTCTGTAATGAATTGAATTCCAGCTCTTTCTCAAGTTGACAAATTTTGAACCCATTTCTCAACTACAAAGTGAAAATAAAGGTAATATTTGCCTTGCACTGAGGTGTGCATGCTGGACATAATAGATATATGCTGCCTAGTGGAATGCCTGTTAGAATATGATTTCAACAGAAGGAAACAATTCTCATCAACACCGGTTTGTCTCCAAAATCCCTCTCTTAGCGTATATTTATACCTCATATGCCCAAGAATATTTAAGACTCCCAAATTCATTGAATCATGGGGGTATTAAGAGTTCTTGATTTTTTTCAAACTTATCTAAATCCTCCATAATTGATTTTATACATCTGTATTTTCCCACCAAGAGTTGTGACCAAGTCTGTCTCATTCATAGTAGCACCCAGCCCAATGTCCAATCATAATAAATGTTTACCAACTCAGTGAATCTGATCTTGCTTTTTTTCTTTCCCTTTTAGAGGCCACAGGAAGAAAAATACCCTGTAGGACCATGGCTGTTGGCACTATTTGTTTTTGTTGTCTGTGGCTCAGGTATAGTATTTCACTGAACTTATATACCATACTCTCTACTGTCCTTCAAAATCCATGTTTTATTTATAAAGTAAATAAAAAATATACCAGTCTGGGATTCAAGTCAATCACTATATTAAGCTTTAATTTAATAGGCTTTTGTTTAGCTTCTATTTCAAATATGGATGAGATAGAATTGATACCCTATCAAATCATAATCATAAAATGATTACACTGAGCAGTGAAATGGATTGTGTATACTACAGAGTTCAGGTAAGGCGTTAGGTGTAGACATAACCTTAAAAGGACTTTTAGAACAAAAAGTTCAGCACTGGTCTGCTCAAGATAAATCCACATTCCAAAGGGAGGGAGTGGCCTTGTGCCTCACAAGAGCGTTCTACAGAATTCCTTGATAACACTGAGCCTTTGACCTGAGCCTTGAGTTGTGGGTCACATGGCACTGTAAGGTGCCAACTTGAGAGCTGTACTTACACACATGAAAATATATCTACACACGTTCAAAGGGGAGATGAACAAAAGTATCACACATTTGTTCCTGGTTAGATGCTTGTTAGTGAAAACCTTGACATGATTCCTGGTCCTCGTTCTTGGATCTCTGTAATATTGTACTAGTAAGTGGAGATTGCTTCTAAGTGTGGGGATTTCTGAAGGGATTCTCCATCATCTCATTGTTACTGAAGGTAGGGAAGGTGAGAAGTCTACCTATTCCTGCACAGGTGCAGGCCTCCCACCAAGACATCTTTCTGCCCATTGCTAATGATAACAGAAGCCCATTACTAAGGAAGGATCAATTTCTTTGACCTTTAAGACATCTCTTTTCCAAGAAAACAAAAACTCTTAAGAAAAAAGAGGAATCTGAAGTACTCACTTATTGTTGTTTGTAGTTTACATGTTTTAAAGAGGATTTGGTGTTCCAAGATGAGAAACTCATCCACTCAGAGATATAAAGATATACCCCATATCCAAACATAAGTCCTTGAAGCAGATTTGTCACACAATATTGTAATCCCTTAATCATTATTTTTAACAGATGTTTACCCAGTCTCTGACTACTTCTAGGTATGGGATACTTCTTTTAAAAAGCCAATTCCATTTCTGTATAGCCCTAATTCAATGAGGAACATCTTTTCTATTTTGAACTGTATACACTGTCTTCTCAGTAGTTCAAGTTTGGACTCCTAGAGTAATACAAAATGAAATCATTCTCTTCTGAATGCCTTGAATCTTTGGTTACAGTATTTTAAAGATGTGTGTCTGGTAGTTCCTTCTGCAAACTAAACTTCCCTGGTTCTGTCAACATTGCCTCCCGAGGTGGAGTTTCTAGACCCCTCTCCTGGATACACTCAATGACTCTCTCAAACTATAGCACTGGGAAAAAGATGGCCTATACAAGGTGGTTTAGAAGTTGTATGACTTCCACAGAAGCAGTGGGATTGTAACCACCCATGATTTCACCATTCTGCTTCAGCTAATATGAGCCAGGCCTGCAATTACTTCTTATCTGTCATGCTTGTGAAGATGGCCCTTGTCAGCCAGCCAGATCCTGTCTAGCTCTTCTTCACATAAGATTCCTGCAAGTCTCAAAATCTGTGTAGCCCCTTATCCCCAGGTCTCCTCTGTCCCTTTTACACGTTATTGCTTTACTTATGGCTCTATCAGCATTTGAAATTATTTCATTATCTTGCTTAGCCATTTCTCCCCTAAATATGCTCAGGGGAGGCAGTGTTTATTTTTCACTAAATTTGTAGATCTTAACACAGTAGGTGTCACATAGTGAGTGATCAGTCTGAATGGATGAAGGATGGATGGGGGTGTGGAAGGAAAGATGCAGTCAGACATTCCCTACTCTACAGATACCTAGTTAATTTTTTTGAGACCCAATATAAAGCTTCATGACTACTCCTGCTAAAATTTTGTAACTGATTATCAGTTGTCTTCCCACAGTATCCATAAAGTTTGGAAGCATAGAGAAACGTACATAATAAATAGTGTACTGATATTACATTATTAAATACAATATGGTCAGTAAGATAATTTGAAATCATGATAATATTCATGATATACTCAATGTATTATCCATCCTTAGCAGTGCACAGTTCAAAGTACTGGACAAAATTGCAAGGAATATGGTTCATTAATTCAGCATTTCTATCAGTACCTACATACTCATATATACTTTGCCTCTGATGATTTGTCTCTGATTTTTTTCCCAAAAACAAAACAAACCAGCCTGTTCCTTTAGCATGCTACAGGAAAATTAAGAAAATAACCCACATTAAAAAGTTGTCTCTGTTTTTAGGATTTATGACAAGTCTGTAGATCTTGAACCTTGAGCTTTTTATCCAGTTGCCCTTGTCTACCACTTTTACAGTCGCTATAGCTCCAAGTTGCTGGTGAAAAGTATAGATTTAAGAGAAGTCCATGGGATACAATGAGACGACCTTCTTCAGATTTCACTTTGAACCTCCAATTGAATCATTCACCATGTCTTGAGGGTCCCCAGAAAGCTAGACGCTGTGCTAGACTATGAACATGCAAACCCTTTCCGGAGCTTGAAGGCCCTGTGGGAGACGGTAAATGAGCTGAGAGATGCTGCCCAGGGAGTACACTGTAGTAGTGATTACAGAGTGCACAGAGCACTTGGCCAGTGTGGATAAGGGACTTCCCATCACCCAGCAGCCAAAGACAAAGCTTCATAGGGAAGCTGAGTTGTGAAATAAACAACCAGAAAATCAGGGTGATACAGCTGAGGAAATATGGTGTAGGAAAAGCACAGAGGTTTCCAATAGGTGCTAGGTACATGAATGTATGAAGCTTAAGGGAATCCCCAGCCCTAGGATCATGTGCTCCAATTACCCGAGGTCTAATAGATGCAGAGCCAATATTTATTTCTTTTGGCTTCGAGATACATAGTCACCAGGGCTGGGCATTTAGCTCAGTGTTTCTGCCACCTGCCTCACAAGAGAAAGGTCCCGAGTTCCATCCCTGGATAAAAAAAATATATATGTATGTGTGTGTGTGTGTGTGTGTGTGTGTGTGTGTGTGTGAGTAAACATTGTATGTAGCTTTCCCCAGTCTGCCTCCTTAAGTAGCCTGCGTGGATTTCATGCTAGTTCTCAGAATCCATCTTTTCCTTGGCAAAAGACTTAGGAATCTTCTCTAAGTTATATATGGCTTACAGTTTTGCCAGGCTTATTGGTCCTTACAGAAGGAATTACATATTTTCTTCTTGGGTAAATTGGGACATTTGCCAGAAATGGTTTTCTGGAACTCTCCCTATCTGTACTGCTTCCCCGGGGATCAGGTATATTGACTCTGCTATCTTCTTTTTAGGCTGGTCCACAACTCTGGGATGTGAGCTTGTAGTACCTGGAGATTTACACGCTAGGGGCTAAAAGACAAATCGCATTTGTTCCACACCTCCTCTGTGTGTCTAGTATTTATAGTATTTTAGTATCTATAGTATTTACTTATAGTATTATTTATAGTATTTTAGTACTGGGGATTAAACCTCTAACCAGGGCTTCATGAATACCACTCAAGTGCTCTACCACTGAGATTTCTGACTTTTCCACTGCTCTTATTTTTTTATGCTCCTTTAAATCTATCTAGTTAGGAGACTGTTTCGCTTTTTGAAAGAGGTTAGACCTAAAAGGCAGTTGAGTCATCTTCTTTCACTATCCTCTTTTAACGTACTAACAAGATCCCTAAGTGATGGACCTCATTCCTTTTCAAATCTTAACTAAAAATAATCCACTGCCACTTTTTTTTTTCTTTTTTACTTTTTTTTTAACCAACTTCAGTTGTTGTTTTGTTTTCTTTTGTTTTATTTTTGCAAGCATTGGCTCAAACTGGGCACTTTTCTCACAGAAATGTGTCACTCTTCTCAGTTTGCCCTTGGTACTGTGCCCTTCCTTCTCTCTTTGTACACATCCTTTTCTAAACAGAACATATCATGAAAAATACAATAACTCCTTTAGATCTGTCCCCGTTGCTACCTTTCTGGGATTAGTCACAATTCATTTCATTTTGCAGGCTATTTTACCTCTTGAGTTTCTCCCCCTTTTTTAGGGTTGCAGGCAGTCCACAAACTCCTACTTATCTTTTCTCTATATTTCAAAGAATGAAACTTCCTCAGTTCTTTTCTGTATTGGTGCCTGTGCTCTAGGTAATAAGCCTTCACTGTAGGTGCTAGGATGCTGGAAGTCCACATCACTGTGAACTCTGTAATCCCCTTTCTCCAGGCTCTCCAGCCATCTGGACTATGCACACTAGCTTGGAACCCTGTTCTTGCCTGCTTCCCTCCCAGGAAGTGCACTGCCCTTCTTGAAGGATTTCCTTGTCTCTACCGGCACCCCTCCTTGTCCCTTTCCATTTGCTTGTCCTCCTTTGAACATGATCTACCCCATGCCAGGCTCAAGTTCCATTTGCCAAATTCCAATGTCACCTTGGATGTCTTTTTGGCTTCTTTAAACTCATGCAGTTGGTTATACTTACTTTGTGTGTTTTCGTACATACACTAAGATAAAAGGCAAAATCTTCTCATATGAATGAAGATGTCAATCACTGATCTGAATCTCTTGAAAATCTTACTGCTTTCATAACCTTCTTCTACTAATCCACTTTTCTAATGGATGACGGGTTGAATAAAGTGTTCTTTTCAGAAATAGTACTGGTACAGGTAGGATAAATATTCAGGTTAGATGAATAGTAAGAAATGTACATTTTATCTGGTTGGTTTTTTTTTCTAGCTATATACTGGGAAAGAACTGGAGCCAATAGAAAGTTGGCATATAAGTATATGCCCACTTATTGGTCACTCTTACTCCATTTTATGTAGAAAAACAGATGAACCTGTAAAAAGGCCCTTGGTCCCCTTATTTTGGGGAATCACATGTCACTGCCCTCTCTTGACCCCCCTGCATCTCAGCTTCTTTCCATGGCCTTCACTGTCCTCTGCACATACGTGTCATACCAGCAGTTCTGATAAGGGCACAAGGTTATGAAAAGAAATGAAGAAGAATCAGGAAAACAGTGAGAGACAGAGTTCGGGCACCTTTCACCCTTGGCACAAACATCCTCCCAGGAAATGCCATCCCCTGCCTAAGAAATCAGATGGAAGAGACAGACCTCCTGAGGCTTCCCCAGGCACCACAGTCTGAGTCCAGCCAGGCCTGCCCTTGATTCTTGCTCAGATGTTTGGCTGTAACCTCAATAATTACCCCCAGAAAGAAGGTGCTTGGGGAGGTTATCTAAATGCACCCTCTTCCAAGTAAGCAAATTTCTACTTTACATGATTGCAGAGGGTCTCAGCCAAGGGACTAATCTAAAAACTGAACAGTCATGGAATATGAGGCCTCAGAGGGGAATGTAGTTTGGAGTCTGTCAGATGTGAGTTCGAAAGCTGGATTTGCTGTTTGTCAGCTAAATAACCCTGGACAAGTTGTTTACTCTCTCAGTATTGATTTTCTTGTCAAGAAAATAGAAATCCTCCAAAGACAACACAGACCCAGAATTGTTCTGGGGATCTAAGTACTGACCCACAGCAAGCTCAAAACCTCCAGCCACAGTCGAAACAACTCTGTCCTCTTAGCCCTCCGGAAAAATGGTGGCACATAAGACTATCAGTTGTGCTGTAAGAGGCTTAGACTTTTATTTGTGCATTTATTTGCACTTCCTGTTCCCCGCTTGTCCATTTCATTGACAGCCCCAGCCTCTCACATTTGTCTTGATCTCTCAGACAGCCATAGGCCTGCCTTTTCACTCCAAGGACAAGTGAGAGCATTCTTAGTGATAACACCGTTTCCTCGGCTGAAACACCAACATAAAGACCAAAATCAGAGAATAACAATTTAAGCTGAATATCAAAAATAAAATGTGACTCTCATTTCCTTAAAGCAACCCTAACACAACCTCTTTTGCACAGAACTTTCATGAGATACAAAACAGTGAGAACAGCGTATTCTTTTGAGATATGGCATTGTCCAACCAAGACATCTCAAGGCCTTATCTTGTTTGATAATCAGCTTTATTTATATTAATATTATGTACATTATGTTTGAAAACTAAAACTATTTCTCAATCAAATACTTGCTCTTAGCCTGGGATTTTGTTTACGTGAGCCTGTTGAGCTGCCTAGATTTGTCTCTATGTGATCTCCTGGGATCTAGAACCACACTGAAATCCAAGAAATTTAAGTACCCCTTGGGAGACTTGGCCTTCTTTTGCCCTTCTTTTGCCCTTCTTTTTATAAAAGCATTATTTTCCACTGGGTAAGATGGTCTGTAATCCTATGTCTGTAATCTCAGCTACTTAGGGGGCAGGAGCACTACAGGTTCAAAGCCAGCTTGGGCAATTTAGTGAGATCTTGTCTCAAAAGTTAAAAAATTAAAAAGAGGTAACTCAGTGTTAGAATATTTCTGGGTTTGATCCCCAGTATGAGGGGGGAAAAAAGCATTAGGTTCCATTTCTGCAGGCAGCGCGGGCCTCTTTCCAGATAGGCAGCATACCCTGGCTCTTTCCATTCCAGGTTTCAAGAGCTACTCCTTTAGAAAACAGTTTGACAGCTTCTGAAGAGTGCTTGTTCTTATCTTGAGACTTAGAGACAAGCATGACCTGGAATGTCTGTCTGAGACTGTCCCCCGCAAAGATACTGTCACATAGATACACCAACTGCTATCTTCCCAAGACACTTGCGGACTTTGTGTGTTTCCTTTCCCAGACCATTAATGAACCTTGTCATTGTTGTTTATGCCAGAACCCCTAACTCCTGGGTTGTTCTTTTCTCTCCCTTTTGTCCTCAGCTGTAAGAGCCTTATTGAGGTTTCTCATGTCACACCAAGGATGTTGTCTGCCATTAACACAACATGGCCTGCAGAGCTACATTCTCATCTTTGCTATATCTGGCCTAATTTTTTTTTATTCTTCGGTGCTTTGAATTTCTTCTTTGACCAGAATGTTCCTTGGACTTGGTAAAAGTAGGTCTTTTTCTTAATATGCTGTTCAGACAATTTTCTTGTTCATAGTCAGCACATACATGTTTTTGGTGATCTCATAGTATTATTTATCTCTTCTGAACCCGGGCTGTGACTCCACTCTGACAGGGAGCAGCACTTGGAGGCACTGTCTTTGTGGCATGGAGCAGTACCCTGCTCCATCATTAGGCCTCAAGGGAGCCACAGTATAATGCTCATCATCCTTTGACCCTCCAGGGGAACTTTAAACACCAGCCATGCTTCACTTCCTCCACAAGCTGTTTCTCCCTTATTTACAGTATTCCGAATTTCAGTTTTATTTCTCCTCTTTGGCCAACGCTGAAATTTGTTTCTTAATTTGAGAATTTGAGAATTTTAGTGGTTCCCAAAGCCTGGGTATTCTTGAAACTGACAAGCTCCCCTATGACTGGGAAACCACAAAGGGGGATAGGATTAACCAGTGATTGTTATTATCTTCATAATGTTCTATACTGTACAAATTTTCCAATGAGTACACGTTACTTTTAACTCAGAAAAAAAAATGCTTTTTAGGAATAAGAAGCCTAGATGAGTGAGATTTTTTCAGCCTTTTTTTTTTGCCTTTTAAAAATTAAATTCTTTGTTCATATCTAGGAGAGAAACAATTGAAAGAGTAGCTGTTGTGGTTGAAGTGGGATTTGTATAGGTTTCTCTGTGTGTCGGTGTGTTTATGTATGCTTGTTTAAGTTTCTATGCTTGTATTTGTGTGTGGTTGTGTATATTTTTGTGCATGTGTGTATATTTCTGTGTGTTTGCATATGTGTGTACGTATGTGCAGGCTTCTGTGTGTGTATGTTTGTATGTTTCTCTCTGTGTGTATGCATGTGTGTGTAAGGCATATCTCCCTGTGCTGCTGGATATTCTGACTTTCTCATCCTCAGAAGCATCTATTTGGACCTCCTTTTCCTTTCAGAAAAGAAAAGGAGTCTGTCCTCATCACTGCAGAGCTACATCCTTTCAGAAAGCTATCTGGGTTTGTTTGGCACTGCCTCTCCTGATCAGCCCCACCATTCCTGGGTGGGGATGCACCTTTTGTCTGTCAGTTACCAGACTGTGTGCTTCTCCTGTACTCTCAGGACTGTACCTGGAGGGGTGGGACTGGGCAGAGGATAGCATGTCACAACAGATCTTTCTTTTTAGGGCAGTCTTTTCAGAATAGATGTGAAGAAGGGATTCTCTGAGATGTTCCAGGCAAGATCTGAGCCCCTCCCATGGCCCCAACTTCATGAGTCAGGTGACCCAGCGCCCTCCTCTGTGGATGCACTAGAAGTCTCTCCATTTCTGGAAGGGCTGCACTCCTGCCCTCCCTAAGACTGGTTGCTTTTGTTAAAGATGACCCAGAGGAGGGAAAGGACTAAGACATGCATGTGTCAGGGACACACAGCAGGCCAGTGAGCCACTTCTCTTAATGCCCCTTGTCCCCACTTTCTGCACTGCCCTGTGGATTCAGCAGTTCACAGTGACCTGCCTTTGAGCTCCAAGGTTGCAAAACCTGAATAGAACTTTGTGCAATAGCTAAGAAACTTACTTTTAGTGAGCTGCTAGCAGCTCCCTGAAATCTTCCAAGAACACAAGTTTGGAAGAAGGACTATAGTTAGGGGTGTCTGGTTGAAAATCATCAAATGAGCATGTCCACATGTCATAGACAGAAGTTAGCATGGTTTCTAAAAACTCCCAACTCCAAGGCTAGACCCTCCAAGGGCTGTTCATGTTACTTCCACCTACTCTAAGCTTTGGTTCTCTTGTTCTTAAAGAGGTACTGCATCTTGACTCTAGGATCCTCATGAGTATTAACCCTGAGGATCAACTGAGACAATGCACATAAAATGCTCAAGGAGTTATGGTGATGGTTGACCGTTACTGTAATTATATGTATGGCTCTTCCTCTCACTGCTTTCCCACCTGTCCATGTCCTTGGTGAGGTTCTGATCAAGATTCTGAAAGCTTAGGAGGAAGGAGAGGTAACATTTCCATTGTGTGTGTATGGCTTTACTTTGTGATGGTGAGAAAAGTTGTAGTAGGGGAGCATAACCCTTCCTAGGCCCATATCAGCTCTACCTGGGCAGATAGATACAGGGTTTGTAATCAGAGCATTAGAGGTGTCACCTCTGCAGAGACGGCTGAAACCTTTTCTCTACTTCGAGAAAGAACTCTTTGTAAACTAACTCCAAGGAGGAGGAAGATTCATTCAGACTATTTTGACCAGCATTTCTTATGGGCTTCCTTATTGTTATTTCAAAATATTTTCTTTTCTAGTCACACAGTCCATATAAAGAGGGCATTGCATTCATTTTTCCAAACTATAAAACTAAAGCTCATGGAGAAAATCAGTCAGCATCCCATAGCTACAAAGCGAGAGCTGAAACCTAAAGCTAGCTTTTGAGACTCTAAATCCCATCTGCTTTCTATTATTCCCGTTCCCTCTCTCTTATTTTCCTAAAAGTACTATTTTCCACTGACTTTAGGCCTCCAGCATATGACTGTATATTGAAAAGAGCTGTTAAAACATTTCCTATTTTTCTCTGCCAGAATAGTATTTTCCAGAAGTTCCAGATATCTGGCCGTCGTGGGCCTGTCTGCTCCCAGATGGAAAGAGCCTTGCTCCAGATACAGGCTGTTCCTTGTTCGGGTCATCAGTGTCTCTACTTCATTCTTTTCTGGACACTTATTCCAGGACAGACCTGAATTCACCATGTTTGCAGGTTGACCACACAATCCCTAGCCTTTGCTTGAGATTACCAGAACATTTTAGAAGTCTGACACTTGGAGTCAACCTCTGAAACAAGCAAGTGGAGTGATTGAGGAACTGGACCAACCGGGAGAAAAGATGAAGGCCACCCATCTGCTTTGGAGTACTTTCTTCAGGATCTGAGATGGACAGTCTGAAGGAGATGTCTCATCAGCCATCAGCTCCCTCAAGGTGACCCAAGGCCTACTTTGTTATGTGCCACCTTCTGCCCTCTGCAGAAGCAACTGATACTGTGTAGGGTCTCTTCCTGGAAACATTGTTTTGCTATTCTAATGTGGGTAGAAGGCATCGCATTCTTTGCTAATAATATCTGCATTTTAATGCACCATCCTGCCCTCATTTCTTACATCTCTCTTTCTTCCCTCTTCTCTATCACTGAGAAGTTGCCAAGAAATACTACCAGAAAACTGTGTCTTGCTTTTTGACTTTCTTTGTGCTGTTCTCTCAAAGAGCGTTCCACATTTGCAATGTCCTATGTCCGAACATTTCTGCTTGTCCCTCAGAAGCCCATTTCTTTCTTACTTTCATTTTTTTCTAAGTGAAAAATAAAGTTTGATTTCCAGGGCTATCTTATCCTTCTAAAGGCTAGGTCTCTGGCCTGTCATTATCTTTCTTCTCAACAACTTCTTTAATCTCTCTTATCATCAACTATTTATTTTTAATAAAAGTGGTTTTATGAAGTATTGTCTGGCTGGGTCCTGGCTTCTGACAGTTTCCCACTTGTCACCAACCTCATGTACTGCTGGAAAGTCCTAATAGCTGGAGTGGTCAGTCCCTGAGGTAAGAGTGGATTGGGATGACGTAGTCTCAGGCCTGTAGGAGTCATGTCATGATCTGATTTCTTTGAAGACTGGGACATTTGGATCTAAAGGCTCTTTGGGTTTGCACAATAGTAATTTGAGGCTTTTAAAATGTGTTTTCCTTGCAGTTATTCACTTTCATCCATTCACTAGATGGTTAAAGGATCTACTTTGTGCCACACATGATCCTTGCTGTCTTGGAGCTTATGATCTAGTAGAAAAGAAAGATGAGTTAGTCAAGCAGTCACACTAAACCATGTGAAATTTCATCACATAAGTGTTTGAAAGAGAGGCATATGAGTCTATAAAAGCATAGAAGGTAAAGGACTGGTCCTCAATATGTGGTCCCCAGACTAGCAGCCTCATCAACCCTTCTGAACTTGTTAAAGCACAATTTGTCATTCTCTCACTTCAGACCCACCAGATTAGAAATTTTGGGGTGTGGGACCCAGCACCTGTGTTTAACATGTCCCCAAGAGACTATGATGCACACTTGAGTCTAAGGTCCCCTACTCCAAAAGACCAAAGAAGTGTTCTCTGAAGAAATAACTTTTGCATTATTAAGGAAACTAGGTCTTGAGGAAGAAGAAAGGAAGTATTTCAGACAAAAAGAGTGGCATGTATTAAAGCCCTGTAGCAAGTCCAGGGAATTTTGAAACCATGCATGGAACAAGGGGAAGAGCAGTACAAGATACATCTGGACAGGTGGGCTGGGGCCAGAATCTGCAATGCAGGTAGGTACCATTGAAGACTGGGCAGTAGAAAACTTCTGATATGCTTCAAATACAGAATGACACCACTTGCTGTTATTTAAAGGGTGCTTCTAGCTCCATTGTGAAAAAAAATGACTAAAGAACAAAAATTGCCCAGTTGGAGATCATTGTAGTGATCAAGGGAAAAGTGATGGTGAGACTTCCCTACTTAGACTAGGATAGTACCTGGGGGCCGGAAAAGAAGAACACATAATCCCAAAATTCTTAGGTAAAAGCCACAGGTATTAGTCATCAATTGGAGGTGTCAGAGATGTCTCTAGTGTTTTGAGTTTCCATGAGAGATGAAGAATAACGACAGCAATTTCGGCAGTAGAAACAGATCATGAGAAGAACCTGTTGAGTTTGAGCCACCCAAGTCGAGATAGCAACTGCATGGCAGATTGTATGTCTGGGGCTTAGAAAAGTCATAGCTAGAGATGCACATTTGTGAGTTAATAGCTGGTTGGCCATTAACACTGTAGGTCAGGATGAGTCACCATGAGAGAAAGAAGGTAAAGAAGAGAAGAAAGCTAGTGATGCTCATGGAGAAACATGAAGTTCAATGATCAAATAAATGGAGGGAAATGACCCATAAAACTCTTGGTGTATAGTGCCAAAAACAAGGAGGAACTCTTGGGACTAGGAAGCTGTGGCATCTGAAGCCATGGGAAAAGAAGGTTTCCAGGACAGAGCACTCAGTGGTAGGGAGGAAGGAGTAAGGCAAGAGGAGATGGCACAAGTAACTCACTGGTCACTTGTAACTTTAGCAAGATGTTTCAATGGAGTGGAGAGAGCAGAAGCTAGAATATGAGGGACAGTCATGGAACTAGAAGGTAAGAAAGAGTGAGTATGGACAGCTCTTTAAAAATGGTTGTGAAGAGGAGAGAGCACCAGCTGGTAGGGGATGTGAAGTCATACAGATGTTTCTGCTTTGTCTATATTGGTAATGAGTGATTCTAGCATCCTGAGAACTTGGGTAAAAGGAGCAGTTGAATTAACTATAGAGCTGTGATCCTAAATGCAGGGGGACAAATACAGAGCTATGTTGATTCTGGTAGCTCCTGCTCTTGAATGGCCTATTCTGACCTTCTGTGCAACCTGCCCAAGGCCTGCTCCTCTGACCTGGAATGCTAGCTGTCCTTCCCTTTCTCTGCATTTCTCCTCCCTCCTATCTCCTCTGCTCTTACCTCCCCTCCTGCAGCCTGCTTGGCTGTTTTTCCTTGTTTCATTCAACCCCTATTAAGTTATTAACTCATCAGGGTCTAGAATTCCCACTTCCTTTACCTCTTTGAACTCACTCTTTTCCTGTTCACCACCTCAGCAAGTCAGCATTTAGAAGGTTATTCTGCAGACACAATATTAGAATTAATATAATTGGTTTAAAGTGTGGAAGATGTCTCAAAGACATTGGTACAACTAGGAAAGGAATAACATTCTCATCTCTCCATTATCTCCTCCCACCCCTCTCTCCTTGGTGCTTGGGATTGAATGCTGAGCTTTGCAAGTGCTAGGAATGTGTTCTGTCCACCCTCTGACCCTTTTTGTTAACTTTTATTTTGAGACAGGGTCTCCTTAAGTAGCCCAGGTTGGCCTTGAACTTGTGATCCTCCTACCTACCCTCTTGAGAAGCTGGGGTTACAGGCATGTGCCACAGCACCCAGCTTCTCCATGTCCTTTGCTGTGAACTTAAAATAGACTGTATTCAAAGTAATTTCTCCAAGACGGTTTGGTTTCAAAGGGTTACCAGTAAACATACTAAGAATTATTGGATTTTTTTTTACTTGTTAATTCATGGATTCAATTAGGATTAGGATTGGGTTTTGGTTTCTAAAGCAGGCTCTAACATGTTGCTACTCAGACATGCAAATTTTGTCTGAGATTCTTTACATTTACAGCAGTTTCTTAAAGAAAATTGAATGGCTTTATCATTCATTAGAACTTCTTAAATCATGAGTTAATGTGGGTCATAGACTAAGACCAGACAGTTTCCTACTCATTGATCTACATCGCACTGGTCATTTCTTGTCTGGGGATAAGATTGTTGAAGAAGTAAAAATTTTTGGCATCTTTTTTCATGGTCAGATCTTTTGCATGTGTCATATTTATTCCTCAGGATCCTCTGGAGTACTTGTTTGGAGATACTTATTTTACAAATAAGAAAATTGGGCTCAGAACTATGGCAGATGGTACAAGCCTGGTCTTTCTGCTTAGATGTGGAGGAGCCCTGTCATTGTTATAATACTAATATAGGTGGAGTATCTCTAAGCCGAAAATCTGAAATTTGAAATGCTCCAAAATCCAGAACTTTTTGTGTGCCACAAGTGGAAAATTTCACACTTGACCTCATATTATGAATAGATTACAGTCAAAATGCAGGTGCACTAAAAATATTATGTAAAATTACATTCAGGGTATGTATTTGTGTATATAAAACAAATGAACTCCATGTTTAGACATGGACACCATTTCTAAAACATCCCATTCGATACATACAGCATTCCAGTATCCAAAAAAACTCTGAAACACTTCTGGTCCCAGGCATTTCAGATAAGGGACCTCTTATAATAGAAGTAGCTGTTACCATGCATTGACTCTTTAGTACGTGTGCGGGGAGAGGGGCTTCATGTGTGTCAACTACTTCATCCTTGTGACAATCCTGCAAGGACCACCACCCCCATTTTATAGAAGAGAAAACAACTGCAAAGAGGTTAAATTATCTGTCCAGTCACACGGCTGATTAGTAATTGTGGTTGTATTCAGTTCCATCTGACCCCGACATTTTTCTCTAAAGTCATTTTGTTTGTCAAGATGAGGATGGTTCCCTGATCCCAAGAACAAAGTCTGAGAATATTTTTTCTTAGTGTTGTTGAATTTATAACTGCCTCCTAGCATTCTCGTTGAGCCAGAATACAAAATGTTTGTTTAATCTTTCCTTCTTTGTCTGTCTCAGTATGGAGGACAAAAACATCGGATATTTCTGCAAGCTTCTAAGTTTTGATAGTGTCGTTTCTCATCCATCTAGCAGCTTCCCCTGTCAAGACAGACACCAGAATCCAAAATAAGCCAAAAAAACCTCAAGCATAGCTAGAAATAAATTTCACAAGTTGTTGAACTTACTCACTTATCTTCACAACAGTCCCTTGGCACTCTCATGAAGCTGGTTGAGTCCAGCTTTAACATAATTCTAACAATCTTTGTCTATGCTTCATCTTTAGCAGATAAATAATGAGTCCACTGTAGAGGAGGGCCCGATGCAGGGTGTAGTAACAACAGAGGTGTGACCAGAGATAAGAAACAGGATACAAAAAAAATGACAGAAGCCCAGAAGTACAGCCAGCTGAAGCTATCCTGGTGTCAAACACCATGTATGCTTCATAACCATATCACAACAGAGTATCACCAGTTAGTTTTCGTTATGATATAGACAGTGAATATTTATGAAAAGATAACATATCACATTACATAACATTAACAAGATATCATTACATTGGGCTGGGGATTTAGCTCAGTGGCACCGTAGCTGCCTGGCAAATTGCAAGGTCCTAAATTGGATCCCTGGTACTGAAAAAACAAATGGAAAGAGAAGATATCATTATATCATATTTGCAATTTAGGTAGGTAGAAACCCTGTGAGCATGTTTCTTTAGAAAATGGTGGAGGTGAAGCCTCCTCCCCCAAAGCATTAGGTACTTTATCTACCCTTAAAATCCAGCCATCTACAAATGATTTCCCAGAAACTTTTGTGCTATTTTTCTTTGTATTCCTGAGGCACAGTTCTTGACATATAGTATAGGTTGAACATCCATAATCCAAAAATCAAAAATCTGAAATGTTCTAAAATCTGAAAGTTTATGAGCAATGATGCGATGCCATGAGTGGAAAGTTCCAAATGAAACTTCGATTTTTGCACAGAATTATAAAAACATTGTGTACAATTGCCTTTATGCTATTTTTATAAAGTGTGTATGAAATACAAGTGAATTTTGTATTTAGATTTGGGTTCCATTCCCAAGATATCTCATTTTGTATTTGCAAATATTCCAAGCCACCCCCACCAAAAAAACCCCAAAATGTCAGATTAGAGATCCCCAGTCCCACTAACATTAGATGGTAACTGCCAAGCATATCCCCCCCAGGGGGGGTGGATGGCCCTGTTTTGTTGTGGTCTCTTAGACAAGCTGCATTCCTGCATTTATTCCAGATGACTTTATGAATCACATGTTCTGCTTGAACATGTGATTAAACAAGATGATGCTCAGCCTTTTTTCAAATAACATTAATAATCAACATTCAATGACAGAGTGTTGCTCTTATTTATTATCACTGTCTTCATTAATAGTGACCACTAAATGATCATGTGGGGAGGTCATAAAAAGGAAGTTGGGGGCCAGGGATTTGGCTCAGTGGTGCCACCCGCCCCTGCCTCGCAAGGGCAAGGTCCAGAGTTCCATCCCAGGTACCAAAACAAACAAAAAAAAAGAAGTTCGGACATATTTGAAATCCAATAGCTAGAACTAAGCTGAGAATTATGGAATCCCAAAATAAGTGGAGACTCAGGAATTTTCTACAGGCTTCAGAACACACACACAGACACACATACACACACACACACACACACACACACACACACACACACACACACACACACACACACACACACACACACACACACACACACACACACACACACACACACACACACACACACACACACACACACACACACACACACACACACACACACACACACACTGAGCCCTGCATGAATCAGCCTTGATCTGAATGAGACAATCACCCTTCAGAGAGTTGCAGGCAGCTGGAAGATGAACGTGCACACAGGTCATGGGCAGCCAGAGGCCCAGCTTTGTGTGTCTGTTCCAAGCACCTGGCCTGCCTTCCTGCACAGAGCTGTTGTTTTACAGGTCAGGGCCATTTTAAAAAGGCAGAGTCGCTGACCTGTTTAATGAGTGCAGTTTCTGCACAACAGCCCACATCCCTCTCTCCCCAGAGGCCAGGGAGCATTGCTAGCGTGGGGGCCAGTTCTCTGCTCTGTGCCTTAGGGATTTCTGGCCTTAACTCCTAGTGGAATTAGCAGGAGTTATCTATAAATCCCTGAGGCATCCATCAGCAGACAGAGCCAGGCTGCCTTTTGAAAGAAGTTCACTGACCTCTTGTTAACTTAACTCCTTGTTAGGAAATATCTAATCAGCTGTGAGCCAGCATGCCAGGGCCCAGGGGTCAGCAGAAGCGGGGAACTGTGGGTTGGGTCTCCAGCTGTGTGCTGTCTGGTGCTTGAGTTCTATTTTGCTTTCCACTTTCAGCTATCTTTCAGATCATTCAGAGCATAAGGATGGGGATGTGAGACAGCCCGGGCATCTGACTCTGTGCCCTCTCCCTGGAGGGTGGAAGACCACGCAGGCCTGTGACAGGTACCTGTGGGAAGCAAACAAGTCACATAGAAGAGAAAGGAGGGTCCCCGTTGTTCCCTGATCACGTCATCAAGGAAGTCAGACCAGATTGCCTTCTCACAGGATATCTCAGTACTTCCGTGTCCCCAAGCAGAAAGGACATTCTGCTTTCCTGTTGGCCAGATTGTTAGCCAGGCAGGTCACCTGCAGCAGTGCTGTCTGTCTGTTTTCCCCCTCAGTTTCACTAGTGTGTGCATGTGACCCCCTGAATGACCACTGGTTTATTATCTAATAATACAATCTCTCCTCTGTCGGGAATTGGTTTTACAAATAAATGTCTTCATTCAAGCTTATACCATGTGTGGGTTACCAGAAGAAAAGCAAAAGGAAGAAAATAGCAGAAAGCTCAAGGTGGGGTGGGGGCGGATAGGAAAATTTTTTTATGCCATGGTAAAAGAGAAAAAGAATCCTCTGATGGGAATCCAGAGTCTTATCCAGAAGGTCAGGAGTTGTCTGAATGAAGCTCTGGGCTGTTCTAATGACTTTGTATTTCTACACATTTGACTCTTCTTTTTCTTTGTTAAAATATATTTTGGGGCTGGGAATTTGGCTCAGGGTTCTGCTGTCTGCTTCGCAAGAGCGAGGACCCAAGTTCGATCCCCAGTACCAAAATACTTTTTTTTTTTTGTCTTGCTTTGTCCTTGTTCTATTTTTCAGTCCAGAAAAGGCATCTACAATGTGTGTTAAGGTCTGATGATCCGTTATCTCCTCTGTGGTCTGCCTCAAAGGATACAAAGAACAGATGTCTTAGGCGCTCAGTGAAAGCCATCACTTTGGGCACAGCGGCTGACTCCAGAGCCTGAAGCAGGAGCCCTGAAGCACCCTGGGTGGCCACCAAGCAGGAGGGCAGGAGGCCAAGCTTATGGCTGAGTCCCTCCTCTCTCTAGCCAGCCTTCCCGCAGCCTCTCAAAGTGTGGTGTCACCAGATAAAATTACAGGGACACCACAGAGATCTCAGACAGGAATAAAGATAGTCCTCATGCAACTTTAAGAATACCTTTATTTTTTTAAATCCCATCTTTGCATTGGCAATTTTTTTTCTCTTCCCTAACATTATGAAAGCCATACAAAGGGAAGTGGCAGGAATAATGAGCTTCGTCATTAAGTGGCACACTCTGAATTAGGGAGCATCTTAATCATTAGCCTTTCACTCTCGATCAGTGATGGCGAACCTTTCAGAGCTTTCAGTGATAACAAACAGCCCGCTGTTGCACGCATGCAATAGGTTTGCCACCACTGTCCTAGACCCTTTAGTATTGTTCTTGAAAACCTTTTTTTCCCACCCTCTGAAATCCTCTCCCAAATCACTCCCTTCCCATCTCTCTTTCCATCATCTTCCTTTCCCACTGGGGCTGCTAACAGGGCACCTCTTAGACCAGCACCCCAGGGACAGTCTGCCAGCCTTGTGCCAAGGACTCAGACCAGCTGCCTGTCAGGGTCCTGAACCACTTGCCTCCATGCCACCCAGGCTGGGCTCTCCATATACACCACTCCTGACCCTTTTGTTGCCTGCCCTAGACTTGTACATGGATGTTTCTCTTCTTTCCTACTGCCATCAAAAGCATACCCACCAAGCCACCACTGAAAGCGATAATGGGCTGGAGTGCTGTGGTCCACCCTTCACTGGACAGAATTTCTCTTTCCCTAATTTGGACTTTGCCATGACAGCAAAAGGGTGATTATCCACATTTTGAGGAAAAGAAACTGAACCTCAGCCAGAGCCAGCTCCGGACAAGCCCAGCTTGACCCCAGGCGACACTTGTGGTATGCTAAGCCAGCTGCCATCCGAAAAACTGCCCATCTGACCTTTATTCCCAGGCTGTGAAGTCATTCACAAATCGGTTTTCTCCTACTCTTGAGATAGTGTCCCTGAAGTACTTCCATACTGCAACCAGTCTGCCTTCCCCTGTGGCTTTTCCCATCAGTCCTCCACAATTAGAGACGAAACCATAGATAAATCAGGGTCATCACCGGTGGATACTGTATAGCACAGACAACAGGCAGTTTCACTGTGACCCATAGTAAGAAGCACACAGCATCCCAGTGCACAGTTACTCACTGAAACAAGCTCTGCAGAACAGTGTACTCTGGAGTTTTGTTTCTAGTCTGATTTTTAAAATTCTGGTTGTATCCTCCACAACTGATTTCATAACCCATAAATAGATTTCAACCCAATTAGAAACACAGTGATTTTCAAGGAAAATTCAAGCCCTTGGTAGGGGGTAGATAAACAGGGAAGTTTGAACCCCAGCTTGCATCCTGATGAGAATCTAAAGTCACACCTCAGTTGATTCACATGCCTCACACATAAAGAGAGGCTTCTTTTGGGATTTAAGATATGTTGGCTGATCCTGCAGAAAGTAGGTGGAGGGAGATTGTGGAGCGTGTGAATCCACTGAAACACCGTGAAATGAAACACTTAGAGGGAAACCAAAAGGAGACCGCTGCGTTTTTATGACCTACCTGAGAGCATAAGTCTCATATACTCTTCTCAGATGGATGTAACAGTGCTCATTTCAGTATTGGTCCGCACAGGGGTGCTGCAGGAATAAAAAAAGTTCAGTGGCTTCACAAGATATATATAGATATGTATGTATATAATCATTTCTATATAATTACATATGCAATCATCGTTGGCAGTCATATAATAATAGCTGCTCAGGACAGTCTCTGTGGGACTGCACAGAGAAGAGCATTGCTTCATATTCAAGATCATCACCACCAGGGCCCAATCTCAGATGTGCTCTCAGCAGCAGGGAGACTATGGCTGGGTCAACATAGTCCACCCCATCAAATGGACAAAAAGCTCAACTGCCCATGCTAGCAGCAAAGCCACAGTTCTCTGTGTTATTACTATTATTTACAGTAGTTTCTGAAGGCAAAGTTTAGGCAAGTCTCAGAACTGATCCGGGTTGTGGAAGACGGTGGATCTCTGAGTCTGGCCAGCTGGTAGCTTCATTCTGATTGCATTAGTTATCATCAAGCCTCTCAGAATGTCACTCCTGAAGTGGATGGAGATAGAATACGCCACCACTCACACCACCCTGAGATTCAAAACAGAGCGGGCAGGGGAGAGGAAGGGAGGATGGATGGAGGAAAAGGAGAGAAAGAGGTCAGGAGCTAATGCAAAGCGCAGTGACTATAGCTAACAATTCAGGATTATGTACTGGAAATTTGCTAAGTGAACGGTCTTAAATGTTCTCACCACACACAGAGACACATACATATAGACGAGTGATAGCCAAGCAACGTGCTGGATGTGTTAGCTAACTCGATCACCATTACGTTGTACAATATAGACATTTATCAAATAACTATAAATGTATACACTTTTATTTTTCAATTATACTTTTAAAAGCTGGGGGAAAAGAAAGGGAGAGAGAAAGAAGAAAGGAAAGGAAGGGGGAGGAAGAAGATTTTCTTGCAGTTTAGCATGCAATTCGCTTTATCATTCACAAAGACTCACCAATAGGTTTGGCTGCGGCCAGGTGCCAGCTGGGCATGATACACCTCCTGCCCTCCAAGTCCCCACTCTCCGTGTCACACATCGGGGGAAATGGCTCAGGAGGACGGTGGTGGCGTGTCCAGTCCCCAAATTCATGTTGTTTCTACATGGGAAGAGCACTTACTTTTCCTTTTATTTGGCTATAAATATTTTGATAATCCACTTAATGTGCTCTGGGTGTCATGGAACAGATGAAGGCAGACTACAGATAAATTTCTCTCTTTCTCTCATTCTCTCTCTCTCCCTCTGTCTCTCTCTGTCTCTGTATCTCATGCTGTCTCTTCCTCTCTCTCTGATTCCCTCTCCCTCTCTCTTTCTCTCATTGTCTCTCTCTCCCTCTATCTCTTTCTGTCTCTGATGCTGTCACTTTCTCTCTCTCTCTCTCTCTCTTTCTCTCTCTCTCTCTCTCTCTCTCTCTCTCTCTCTCTCTCTCTCTCTCTCTCTCTCTCGTGCTGCAGGGGATCAAAGTCAGCACCTCCCTCATCTGAGCCAAATGCTCTTCTGCTGAGCCATATTTCTAATGACAAGGTATGAATAAGACTGTCAGACCCACAAGCAAGAAAAGGGCCATCATCTTGTTTTGTGGAACAGCTGTGTCTCTGGAACTCACTAAGGGCAGAAGCAGGGACGAGTTACCTCAACCAGTCTTGGAATCCTAGGAGTAGGACCTGCGGGGTCCAACAAACAGCATCCTAAATCTAGACTCCTCCCTTCAGCCAGTGCACTACTGAATTTTCCTCCTGTGGAAGTCAAGGTGGATACCAGAACACACAGTAGCTGTCAATATGACAATGACACAAAAAGTATCTGTGGACCAGAGATGTGTTCACAAACCAGCATCTGCTTTCTCTTCTGGAAGCTTATTTGGAATGGTAAAAGGAAGAAGAGCAGTTGCAGCTCTGTTCTGTGTCCTTTGTGTGGAAACACAGACTTCTACACAGAGTAAACATCTCCTTTGCTTGTGTATGGCACCAGCTCCTATCTGGTCTGCTTTCCAGCAAGTAAATAGGCAAAAGATGGCAAAGAAAATCAAGGCTCCATGAATTAGGGCCATTCACTGTCAGAATCACCAACCCTGTATTTCAAGGAACATCTCTAGCTCTCAATCTCCTTCACTGGCTGCAGCCGGGAGGGAGCCTGAGACCTGGGAACAACATAGATCTGTTGCAGTCTTTCAGTGAAACTGCTAAAGTCTCTCCCCATCTTCTACCACCAGAGTTGCTGCCTGAGATCATGGTTTACTTGTACTGGAAAAATCCCCTGCTGCTTTTCAACTGGGACCATCTCCCCTGGGGCTAAGAGGGGAAAGTCGCTGATATAATAACCCTGCTTGAGCTTTGCTGCCAGCTGCAACAGGTAGAAAGAAGCCAGTGCGTGGGCTCTGGGCCCAGAGCAGCAAGGTAGCAGAGGATGGCCAGCTGACAAAACAATCTTCAAGTCTTCACAGCAAGGAAGCCACCCTTGGCATCATGTCCCTCGGGTATTGGGCGCCTCTTTGTGCCTGTGTCCCTATTCATTTCCCTGCCTCTTTGTGGCTCTGTATCTCCCTGCCTTCATCTGTTTCCTCTCCCTTCTACCTCTTTTTTACTGTCTCCAATCTCCCTCACTCTGTCTCCTGTCTTTCTATCTCTCTGTTTAGTCTATCAAACGAAGAGTAGCCATGGCTCTACATCCAACAAGAGTATTCATTCTCCACTTTGAAGTGCAAAGAATGCCTGGGGTTGCAGACCTCAGCACTACCTCCTCTTCACTTTGACTAGCCAGGCACCTGGCAGGTCGCACTGCCCTGGACTGGCCAGTCCCTCTGCCCAGGCCCAGGTGACCCTCGTGCTCTGCCACAGAAACCTGGCTCTTTTTCCCTCACCATAATTCTCCTGGCTGACTACTTCCACAGACCAATGGTCTAGGGCAAAGGCAAGCAGTTATCTGGTGGTATGATTTGGTTTTCTTGAGACAAATGTGGAGGAGAGGTGTGATTACAGCCAATATTGGCACAAGGGATAGAGACATTGCCGGGGACTGCAAAAAACAGGGCCCCACCAGAACAATACCCAGCCCTGCTGGGGAACAAGCCCTCCAGTCATTCTTTTGTCAATCTTCACCTAAAAATCAGACTGAAAGGTGTTTTAAAATGTTAGCCAGTCCCCCCTGTTGGTCTAGATTGTAAACAGTGTGGACAGTGGGAGGCCCCAAATGGAGAGGGTACTTCTTCAAGTCACAGGTGAGGGCTAGAGCTCAGAAAGCTGTGCTCTGAGGGTCTGGAGTGCCTGGGACCCATTCCACCCAGGGGCCACATGTGAACTTTGATCCTACACACCTGGGAAGCAGTTCCCCTGACAAAGGTGTAGTAAAGCCCAGATGATCTGTGGAGAGGGGCTGGAGGGGCACCAGGGCTGGGAGGTCTTCACCACACATCAGCTTCCTAACCAGCTCGGAGGGGATGCCTTGGCCCACAGCCCGCCGCCCTCTGCCTTTCACCGGGTAACTTCTCTGTGCTTAGTGCACTAAGGTACAACAGGGAATCAGGAAATGGCCTTCCCTTATACCATGGAGGCTGTGTTAAATTTCAGAAGATAATGGAGAGGGCAGAGTCAGCTTTATGAGACAAAAAGCTCATCCCAAAGTCTATCTTTTGTTGTAAGTTGCAGGGATTTCAAGAATGAACGCAGTTCGGCCAGGTGTGGTGGCGCACTCCAGTAATCCCAGAACTCGGGAGGCTGAGGCAGGAGGAGCGCTCTGAGTTGGCCCAGCCTGGGCTATGTAGTGAGTTCCAGGTCAGTCTCAACTACACAGTGAGACCCTGTCTCAAAAACCTAAAAAAAAAAAAAAAAAAAAAAAAAAAAAAAAAGAATGAACACAGTTCTTCTTCCCCACATGACCCCCTCTCGGAATCTGCCTCCTAATCCTGGAAAAGCAAGTGACAATTTGGCATTGTGCACCAGGCTCTGTCCGGAGCTTTCAGAACATCTGACCCCCGAAACTCCATGGGAAAGGTCCTGTTTCTCTGTACCACATTGTCTTTTTCTCTGGCTGCCTCTGTCTCCATCACACACACACACACACACACACACACACACACACACACACACACACACACTGACCGTCTCTGGTCCTCACTGGTGAGAAGCAGATCACCTCCTTGGAGGGGCAGCCTCAGGGCAAAAGAACTCCATCCCTTACACTCCACACTCACCCTCTCCTACTGAGCCCCCAGATCTCCTGAACAGCCTGGGGCTGGAGTTGCCCTGAGGGTCTTCATCCTGAACCAACCATGAACTGGATGGAAGTTCAGGGCAAAGAAGGCAGGGTTGTTGACTGCACAGCGAGATGCCAACCTGGAAGTTTCTGGCAAGGGTCTATCCTTCCTTCTGTTCTTGTTCTTCTCTGACCTTTGTGGAGAAGGACAGAGAGAAGTACTGTGGAGGAAGAAGGCAAAGAAACCCTCTCCTGGCTGCAGGGGACAGCGGCAGGAATTCTGACATGAGATCATGGAGCATAGATTCTGTCCTGGCAGAGCCACTCAGGACCCCTGGACATACACATGACAGATTGAAAGCTCTCTGCATTTTTCTTTCTCCCACAGGAAGATGGTTTAGATCTGCTTTTGTTTAGGGGCAGAATTCCCCTTTCAAACAGAAATCAGAGAAGTCCAAAATGTAAAAATACATGAAAGCAGAAGAGGAGGAGACAGCCTCCGCCTGACTCACCCCTCACTTCCTCCACAGCAGCACTTTTCAGACTTGCTCATTTAATAAGCCCATCAGAAGCGTGCATTGTTTGCCTTACATGCTACCAGGGTGCATGATGTAAGGCACAGGCTCCCTGCCTACCAGGACCTTGCAATGGAGAAGAGAGGATATACAAGTAAGTCAACTCAGTATCCTTAAAGGGAACAACCAGCAAAGCACAGTGCATTAACTCAAGGAACAGGAACCCAAAAGAGCTGCAAGAGAGTCTTTAAAGAGAAACCCATATACCAAGTTCATAGCAGCATTAGCCACGGTAGCCAAGGGGAGAGCAACTCAAGAGCCCACCATGTATCAACAGATGAATGACTAGCAGATGTGGTTTGTTCATACAATGGAATACTATTCAGCCTTTAGGAAGAAGGAAATTCTAGCACATGCTGCAAGGAGGAGGAGCCTGGAGGACATTGTGCTAAGCGAAATAAGCCAGTCCTGAAGGGTAGCCGCAATGTGGCTGCCCTTTTGTGAGGTGCCTCAAGGTAGTCTAATCTATAGGGACAGAAAGTACAAGGATGGGCTCCAGGGGCCATGAGGAGTAGGTGTGGGACATTGTTTGATGGAGCAGAGTTTGAGATTAGGGAGAAGAAAACGTTCAGGAATTAGAAGGCAATGATGGTTTCACAACAAGGTGAATGTACTCAGTGTCACTGGTTAAGAAGGTAATCTTTATGTACATTTTACCACCATTAAAAATAATAATTATATAAAATTAGTCTATGTGTCAAAGAAGATTGCCAAGATTTGGCAGAAGCTGGGGGAGAGGGACCAAAGGTTTGTTCAGGCCATTATGGTTCCAGCCGTGGGCTTGCTTGCTTCATCATGGTCTCAAGTCCTCTTTGGGTGTCCTTCCTTTCCCTAGATGCTTTTACTCAAGAATTCCATGACCTGGTCCTCACCACTCTCTCCTTGAATGTCACTCCCTCCAAAAGGCCCTGACTGGCAGCACTCACCATGACAGTGCTCACGTGTGTGCACATTCGTGCACACACCACCCATCACACATGGTCACCAATTTGCATTCATCACATCTCCTGTGCTGTCAACACAGCCTTGCTCATTTGACTCTTTTCTGTTCCCTTTCCTAGAACATGGATACAACGACCTATTCCATTCACTATTTTTTTTCCTCATGGAGTTTATTGGTACATTTTAGGTTTACAGTACAGTTACATTCATCACTGGGATCTTGTACCTTTACATGACAGGTCTTGGTTCTCATTTTTTCCCCTTGTCCCTGCCCTCCCTTCACCCCTTTCCATTCACTATTTTTGCGCTTGTGTCTGAAATATAAATGCTGGTATGAATCTGAAGACAAATAAACAAGTAAATGAATGATCTACACAGCCTCCTGAGTTTCCCCTTATGAGTTTGAGGTTACAATGTAATCAGCTGAGGAAAGCCTAGCCTTGTTTTTTTGTTTGTTTGTTTTTGGTTTTGGGTTTTTTTAGTATTATTTCTAATCTTAAAGAACACTGCAGTGAGGAAATATCTGCTTAAACACAGTTTATGGATTTGATTCACATAGAAGCTAAATAGTATCTATGACTACTTTCTACCTTTTTGACTTGGCTTTACAGTTTGGATCAGCAGAATGACAGTTGGAAGGTGAAATTCCATTTTAGAAAACATATAATTCATTTTTTTAAATAGTCATACATACAATTTCTGAGATGGACAGGACCATAAACTGGGCTGAATCTGAAGCCTGAAGAAACTGTACACTTGCAAGATGGCAGGCCTGTATGGTCCCCTTGGTCTTGCAATCCAAATAATCAAGCACTCAGAAATATTTTTAGAACAGGAAGGAGCTGTTCGTAGTGGGGAGAACCAGGGATGCTTAGGGAAGCATCAAGATGAGTTGAACTCTTCTGACTTGCTCTGGAGCCCACTGAACACAGTGAGCATGTGGGACCTGAGGTTTCCAGCGCTCACTTTCATGACCTGGAAGCTTCAAAATCATTCTTGTCAGCAACATGTTTTAAGAGGTCTAATCCCCTCCCCTTCAAATTAGCCTATCCCTTAAAAAAAATACTCAACTTTGAGAAATAATTCTATGGAAACTGAAGACAGAATGGCACCTTCATCTGATTCTTCAAGGCAAGGAAGCCACCTCCCGTTAAGTGTATCCCCATCATGACATGATCGCGTCCTCATCCATCCTGCCTTAGGGTTCTAACATACCAGTCACAGGCTCTCCAAAATGCGGACAGTGCTAACGGTCACTTTTTAAGCTGTGGGTTGCAACTGTTTTGTAGGCCATGAAATCAATTTAGCAGATCATAGTGAGAAGTTAACTTGAAAAATTGAAACGGAGGGGAATTAAATAGAAAAGATCAGCATACATCACACACAGTAAAAGTAAGCACTGCTTCACAAAAGTTCTCAGTCAGGTGTATATACGTATGTATCTGTATGAGTACCCTGCATTCCAGTCTGGCTATGTATCTTACTATGCGTGCTGGTCAAAATTGTTTTGACAAGTGTCTCTCCTAGTCTATTTTCCATATAAGATTTAATATTCCTGTACTAAAGGATGCTTAATCATTCCTTAGTTCCTGAATTTATTAAGTACCAGTAGTATAGAAGGCCCTGAGCTGGGTCCTCAGACAACAAAGCTAAATAGAAGACTGTGCTCAGCCAGGTTCTAATTGTTTAACATCAGGAGAGTTCAATAAAGGAGCTATTTATAAGGTGTGGGCAGAGTGCAGGGAAATCTAAGGAGATGGAGCAGCCCCCGCCTGGGCTGAGAACAGAGAACAGGATTGGAAGGGAGAGGGGAAGGAGCTGTTGCCAGACCTTGACCTCCGGAGAGGGTTTGTTGACAAAAGAGCTGTCACCTTCAGTCCAGGGAGGCAGCCAGCCCCCCCCCCGAACCTTCAGGAATTCACCAGGGGGACCAGCAGCTCAGCTCCCATTCCATGACTGTGAGCCACACAAGCCCCACCTGTAGCCAGAGGGCTCAGGATCCCAGAAGTACCGTCCATATGGGCCAACAGGAGAAGAAGGTGGAGGATGGAAAACAGACGGATGATCGGCACTAACAAGGTGTCTGCCTTTCAGGAACTTAGGTTGGATAGATAAGAAGGCACATTAAAAACAACAAGAGAAGCACACAGTGGTGTAACTTGGGGTGGAAGACAGGAATTAATGAAGACTTCTGGAAAAACCCGAGAGAAGCATTTGATTCTGAGGAAGGATGGAGAAGGCTCTGGAGAAGGCTCACTGTGCTGTCTTTGGGGGATCTGCCGGTCCCACTTCCTTTTCTCCGTGACCCTGGTGTTGATGCGCTGTTTTTCTCTGCTGCACGAAAGCTAGTTAGAGTGTACCCCTACTCCCTAGCCACAGCCCCCAGAGTCCCCTCTAGGATCTGTTGCTAGTAACAAAACCTGGTTTTTGCCCCTGAATTCAGGATGCTGAGAAGATGTAAAATTGGAACTACTGACTACCATCTGCCCTCTCTCAGCAATAAGTGTAAATATTCCATTTGGGAAAAATTAGGGCAGGACAGAGAGACTCTTTTTATTAGATTGGGTTTTACATCCTAGGTTACTTTGTATTTGGATAATATTTTAACACTTTGTTAGGCAAAATGGCTGACAATCACCATATGAAGAGACAAAGTTTATTTTGGCTCAGAGTTCTGAATGTTCTTCTGTATAGTTGTTGGCCCCATGTCTTTGTGCCTGTGGTGAGGCAGCATATCATGGCAGGAGTGTGCGACAAAACACAATAATGTACCTCATGATTAGAAAGCCCAAGAATGAAGGAAGAAGTAACTGATCCTACAGTCTGCTTCAAGAACACCCTCTCAGTGCCCTAAGGACCCACTAGTCCCCACCTCATACAGGTGCCAAGCCTTTAACACATAGGTCTTTGGGGGACATTGACGAGCCAAACTATAGTGGGGATATTTGAACCAGTGTGTTTGTTTTATTGTTAGTGAGTTTAATTTGAGTTTCTGGCCCTGTTCCCCATACAAAGGAAATTGTAGGTACAAATCTGTGGAGATGAAAAAATGTTGGGTGCATAAGGGATCTGCTGGGCACATGGCCAGAGGGAGGAAATGGGATGAGGCTGTATCAGTGAGCTTGGTCAGATGGTGACTGTAGGAGCATCCAGCAAGGAGTTTAGAGAGAGATGCAGATGTGCAGTGTAAAAGCTCACATGGGAGTTGGGTGGAAGTGAGTTGGGTAGAAAACAGACTTTCTCACGTGCCTTTTGCAAGTGAGAATGTAAATTACCTTAAACTCACCATGTGCCTCCCTCTCCTCTCCATTAAACTCCCTTCTCACCTCATGTGACCTCCCAGGGTTTTCTTCAGTGAGTCTGCCATGGCCACACTCCGTCAGCCCCTTTGATTTCTCATAGCTCACCTTTTATTCCAGTCAGTGTGCCAGCTGGGGCTATGCAGTAAGTATGGCCAGCATCTCCCACAGCTCCCCCTTCTGCAGTCCCACGTGGGAGCCTGGCGGATCTCGGGACAGTGACAGCCACATAATCTTCCGCAGATCTGTTCATGTTACCCATGTTTACTGAGCACTTCTGTGTCAAGCATTCTGAGAGGGACGGAGGAGAATTGAGGCTGGAGAGATGAGTCCAGCTGGGGAGAAGTCTGGCTTCTCCAGGCTGCAGAGTGGGAGGGGCTGCTGAGAGAAGAGGAGGGTGTGAGACAGACAGGCAAGGAGCTTGGGTTTTATCTAAAATCAATAGGAAGCCACTGACAAATTTTAAGCCACGGGTGATAGCTTCAGCCTGATTTCATATCTTTTTTGCCCTTAGCATAGAAGCTCAGAATTGAACGTGCACCTGTTAGCAAGTATTGCAGACTCTCCTTGTGCCGTTTGTAGATCCATTCACCCTTCTTTCATCTTCTTAGCCTTTTGCCCAAGCATCTTCATTGACTGACTCTAGACATCTCTACAAGCCCCATCAGACATAAACAAACCTTGTTAGTATGCTCACCTTCTGAGTTATATTTGTGTGTCTCCATTTTATAGAGAAGAAAACAAGAGCCCAGAGAAACTGAGTCAACTGCCTACTGACCTTCATATCATTTCAGTCATTATTGAAACCTGTTTAATATCGCACTTGCAGCAGGGCATGGTGGTACACGCCTGTAATCCCAGCACTGAGGAGGCTGAGTCAGGAGGATCGCTGTGAGTTCAAGACCAGCCTGGGCTACATAGTTCCAGTTAGTCTCAATTGTATAGTGAGACCCTGTCTCGAAAAACAACAAAAACTCACTTCCCCGAGGAGGGTAAGGTGGAGACAGCGTCTGCTGTGGTTGTACCAGTGTGCCCCACCTCAGATTCAGGAGGCCCCCCCTTGGTGCTGCTGACCAAGGGACTGACTGACCCTCCTTGCCGGTAGCTTTCCAACCAGCCTGATCAGAGGACAGGCAGAGCCCAGTGTGCCCAGTTCCCAGGACTGAAGACCCTCCACTCCACTGTCCCGTTCCTTCCAGCCTTCACTTTGTGCCTCTTCTGGACTGAGCTCCTCAGTTAACCCCACATGACATTCCATCACTTACCTTTCCAGTCCATCAAGTAACTAAAACCAGGCTAACATTTGGCTGCCTTTGGAACTAGACTTTTAAGTCTCGAAGAAACCTGAGCAATGCTTCTGCTCTGACCAACTCATTTTACAGGGAACCACCCCAGGCTCAGAGAAAGTGAGTGGCTGCCCAGAGTCACTCAGCCGGTTACCAGCAAAGTTGGGGCTATCTGATGAATGTGTACAGTGTTGCTTTATTTGTTTAGAAACATAAGGAGTACGTTTCAAGTTGGATTGATCATAAAATAAGCTATTTGATATATTTAGATATGTCTGGTGAAATTTTATTTTTGAAGATTTTAAACCTCGCCTCAGAAGAGGAACAGGAAAACATCTTTACTGCTCAGGGTCCCAGTTTTACTCTGGCTTCTCTCCTCTTGCTCACAGCTCTCTCCCTGGGCCGTCTCGCACGCAGTAACACTGCAGTAACCACGCAGAGTCCCCAGTAGTCCTAACGTGTGTCTAGCACATCTAGGTACACAATCCACAGGTGCTACCCTCACCATAAACCTACGTGATCTACACTTTACAGAGGAGGAAAGCGAGGCAGAAAGAGGCAAAATGTATTAGGCAAGGTCATAGGTGGTGGCATAGGCGGTGCCTGGCTCTGCAGCAGGAACCCTTTCCCAGGACAGCATTGTCTGTACAGCTCAACTGGCTCAGGCTTCTCCTTCCCAAGCACCAATGCCCAGTAACCTCCTACCTTCTACTCTCAACCCCCAGACTGTCCTACAGCCAGTACAAAGCTGAGCACAGCTTCCTGTCCCCAGGCGTGCAGGTTGTCTAACATTGCACAGTCATCGCTGGGTTACCCTTTCTCACTGCGTCCTTCCTGTTTTATTCCTGACTATACCTCAGACCTACTCCTTCCTCGGAGAGAGACCACCACTACAGACGGCCACAGTTTTCCAAATGCCCCCTCAGCTACAGTGCTAGCCATAGTCCCCAGCCCAGCCCCTTATCCCGACCTGCCTGGCCTATGAATATGAGCAAGGTCTTCTAAAGGTGATGCTGAGCACATCTACCTGTGTCTGCACCTCTTCCAGGGTGAAAAGCCTTGGCTTTGGTTACAAGACCCAGTTCTCAGACCAGGCTGCCCTGTTTCATGAGGCCCTGCTTTAACGTGCCTCTTTCCTCTGCTTGGAATTTCCTCCCATCTCCTCTAGCCAAGATGCTCATTCTTTTCCTCTTGGCCTCCAGTGCTACATAAACTTACATATCCCCAGTCCTGCAGCACTTTTTCTAGATTCCAGTTGTCTACTTTCCTGTTGCCTCCCAGGTGGCAGAAATTATTTTACGGCATTCTGAGCTCTATAATATTTAGAGTAGTGAACAGAGAACTCATTAAAAACAGGAGATGGGTGGAGTGGGAGAAAGAAGGAATGGTGTGGTGGTGGATGATGAACCTTTGTGTCAACTTGACTGGGCAAAGAGAGGCCCAGAGAGCTGGTAAGCATCATTTTCTGGGCCTATCTGTGAGGGTGTTACCAGAAGACATAGCATTCAAATTGGTGAACTGCATAAGGCAGATGGACCTCTGCGATGAGGGCAGGCCTCATCCAACTCACTGCAGGGTCTAAACAGAGAAAACAGGCAAAGTCAAGATGGATGTTCTGTCTTCTCGATGGGAACATCTGCCTTCTCTTACCCTCTGACACCGGAGCTCCTAGTTCTCAGACCTTTAACTATACAACTCCTGACTCTTCAGTTTATAAATCATGGGACTCTTGGCCTCAGTAATTATATGAGCGAATTCTTATGCTCAACCCCCCCCCTTAGACACCTATATTTCTCCTATCAGCTCTGCTTTTCTAGAGAATCCTAATACAGACCTAAAGCTCTGTTCATGAGCTCCAGCCATATTCAATAGACCCGCTCATTCCCGCAGGGCCTTCAGCCCTGTCTGGCCATTTGCAGCCCTGGGTGTGGGCTCCTTGCTGTAACCATGAAACTCCTCCCACACCAACTCCCACTCAGGGAAACCCTAGTTCCTTCCACCACCCAGCAGCAACCAGCTCTAGTGAGCTCTCCACTCAGACAGGATGTGGGTTGTTGGCTTCATCCTCTACATCCTTACCTGAAGGGTCTCCTTAGCCAAACTGGGAAAAATAATTGGGCTTTTCCTGTTCATTGTGGGGCGGAAGGGCCCCAGTGGTCCTAGAGGGAGACACAAAGCAGTTTGTTGCCCCTGATACAGATGCTTAATAAATATATGTGGAGTGAAGTCATGAAAGTACTATAAATATTTGTACTGGAGAGGTCTGAAAGATAAAGGTTGTAAGGCCAAAGCAAAACATCAGAAATTCAAGACATTTGAAAACAGCATAATCCCAAAGGCTAAGGTCTCAGCAAGTTGAATCTGTCTTCCTTGCCTGGCGTTGTCTGAGCCCTGACCATCATCACGAAAAATACTGCCTTGCTCACCTATTCCAGGTGAGAAGGAGGAGGGAGGTAAGAGCTCTTCAGTGGCAAAGAACCCCACCAGCCAGTGTTTCATATGCCAGAAGACGCCGCTACCATGCCTGCTGCCCAGCCAGCACAGCACCTGGGACACATGGGCATGGATCTTCTAAAACCTCCAGACTTGCTGCTGCTACTAAGTAGGAGGAAGAGCTCAAGGGGCGGTCCGTTAAGCCACATGCTTACACTGCCTCAGCTTGCTTCCTTCCTTTCTTTCTCTCTTTCTTTCTTTTTCTTTTTTTGTTTGTTTGTTTGGTTTGGTTTTTTTGAGACAGGGTCTCACTATGTAGTTGAGACTGACCTGAAGCCCACTATGTAGCCCAGGCCGGTCTCAAAATCACAGCGATCCTCCTGCCTCAGCTTCCCGAGTGCTGGGATTACAGGTGTGTGCCACCACACCTGGCTTCTTTTTTTCTCCTTCCTCTCTCTCTTCTTTTTCTTTTTTCTCTTCCTCTCCTTCTCCTTCTCCACCTCCTTCTCCTCCTTTTTCTTCTCCTTTCTATTGTAAGTTGCCCTTGAATTCACATTGTTCAGAGGTAGATGACAGGTGTGAACTGAGCTGGAATTTCATAGACAAATATTTTTTAAATAAAAACAGTGATTACTCTTTCAGATACAAGTTTACCACTCATTTCCTTGAAAATAAATCTAAATAGCAAAACTTTGTAATGCATGCTCTCTGCAAAAACTTTAGAGAACTTGAAAAACAATGCTTATCACTGAATGACCATTGCCCTCATTTTTGTAAGTGCTGCTGGGATAGTTCCCAATTATATGTGTCAGCTCCAAGCTAACTGTAATATTCTTTTGGATTCCTGCAGTATTTGTTTTGGGCCCTCCGCAATACATTGTGACTGATTTTGTTGTTGTTGTTGTTGTTGTCTGTATTTCATTATTATTAAAAACACCAATAAAATTTTTCTGTGCATATCTTTATGATAAATGTATTTTCTCAAGAAAGACTCCCCTCTGCTAGACTTGAGCGTATGCGCAGATCCAAGACTTTGGGTCCATAGGGCCAAACCGCCCTGCAGCAGAGTTGAGCCCAGGGCAGAAATGCCATGTGCTTCCACGTACACTTACCAACCCTTAGATTTATTGTCCCTTTTCCTCATTTCCAATTTGATACACAGCCCAGAAGACAAACGAATAAACAAACCCTTCAGCTGACTGCTGCTAAGCCACAGTCTCATCCAGTTCTTGTCAGTGAGGTGAAAAGGAGAAAATTCAGACTGAGGCCTGCTTAGAATCAACCAAATCGGGAGTCTGCTCAGCCTGTCAGAGCTTCTGACGGCAGAGATTTTTCTCAAGGCAAATCCCTTATGGCCTCAGGCAGAACAGAGCAGCTCTCTCCAGGGTTCCCTTTTGCATCTGAAGGGTCAAAAGCAACTGGCCGCTTTGCATCCCCCAGGACTTGTCTGCAGGGGCTTCTGCCAGTGGCTCAGATGGGCCAGTCTCAGGAGTACCTCCTGCCCTGCTAATGGGGCTGCTCAGTGATACAGGTGAGGGTGCTGAGGAACGGCTGGACACCCATTCATTACCAGGTAGAGCATTCAGTGGCTGTGTCAAGTTGAATGAAAAAAAAAAAAAAAAAAAAAAAACAACTCCACATTTTATTTTATGAATCACTAACTGTCATATAGAGCTTTTTTAAAATAACTAAACTGGCAACAAACCATAGTAATGTTAGCAGTTGTAACTTTATTATCAGTGCAAATCATAGCTCTCTTTAAATCTGTTACTGTTGTGGCAGGTATTTCAAATGTCGTTAAGCTCATCACTGCTTTGAAATTACAGTGATTATTGAGACCTGCTACTAGATCTTGTCATTTAGCTGGTTGACAGGCATAACTATGACCATTGATAATTTATTTTTTTAATTCCGATAACTGCATTTTAGTGTGTTATATTTGTTGCCCTGCATTTTTATTGTAACATTTAAAACTTTATTCTGAGAGGGTTCTTGTAGGCTTCACCAGACAGCAAAGGAGTCCAAGGCACAAAAAGAAATTATAAACCTCAGAGAAGAAAGCTAAATGTGGGACTTGTGGCTGAGTCAAATCTTCCGTTTTATAATTCCAGCTGAAACATTTGCCTAACAGTGGAAGGACAGTCTTTCAAATATTTTCTCATCTCCCTTTTCCACGCATTAACTCATTTAACAACATGGATTTAACATCTACAAAGTGCTACACAAACAAACAAACAAGAAGTGGCATGCTGAGGTTGCCTCAGAAGACAATCACTGACTCCAGGGGTGAGAGGCAGATGGCTGGCTGGACCAATGGAGCTCAGAGCTCCCAGAAGTCAGGGGAAGCACAAATCAGCCATTCAGTTTGGAACTTCACAGACACTCCCTCCCTTAAGTACGATTCCACGAGTAAATTCTCCCATCCATTTCTCCTCATTCTGTGAATCCCAATGTACTCTGTCCAAACCCTCCTCATCCCTCACAGGCCCCTTCCCAGCTGGAGTTAATCCCCCTCCCCTGCACTCTCACAGATTTTAGCGCTGTCGCTTTTTATTTGCCTTGTCTGTGGGAGTCTGACTTGCCTCAGGGATACTTAGCGCCCCGGCACGTGGAGTGGAATATTCCAGATCCTGAAGCCCGGCTGGTCTGTTCTGAGCTCTGCTTCCTCTGCTTAGCTAGGCTCCTGGGCAACGGACTTTCCTCTCCACTGGTGAATTTCCATCTACAAGGGGCAAAACTACAACAGATCATCCACCAAGACCTCCTCTGAGAGTCCAACCACAATCACAATGTGATTTCCAGCCAAGCCTAGGAGCTCATGCCTCTAATCCTAGCACTCTGGGAAGGGAAGCTGAGACAGAAGGATCCCAAGTTTGAGCCCAGCCTGGGCAATTTAGCAATTTAGTGAGGTTTTGTTTCAGAATAAAAGAAAACACGGGATTTACTTCAGGGTGAAAGCCCTGAGTTCCACTCCCCAGCACACAGCCCCTCCCTCCACACACATCATGCACATAAAACAAACAGGGCTTCCCAGGAGAGGCCCAACCAACAGGGCTGCTTAGCACAGTCTTCAGAACAGCTCAGTCAGATCCCCGCTGCTCACCTGCTCGGGCTGGACTCCCATTCCCCCTGCTAAGAGGTTCTCTTCCCCTTAGTCTTGCTCATTTTTCATGCTCAGTTTGAGTAACTTTCCTTTAGAGACTGTGCTGGATTCCTATCCTCTAACACTCCACAAGGAAATGACCATTGCTCCTTAATGGCCCACTGTGTTCCGCACCTTTGATTCCAACAGCTGTCTATGTGCCTTGTTGGCCAAAAGTTCCTAAAAAGGCAAATACCACGTCCCATCTGTATGTGTGGTGCCAACACTTAAAAGGCTATGCCTACTGGCTGAAGGATATAAACAGAGGAATGAGTGAATGAATGCCCCCCCTCCTCTCTCCTCTCTACCTCCTTAAAATATTCTCTTTCTTGTAATCAGTGTTGGTTCCAGGACTGGCTTGGCCACCGACTTTATAATTGTGGATAAGTGGCCTCGCGCTCTTGAGACTCAGTGTTCCCTCTCTGTAGGAGGAAGGGGTGGAACTAGAGGCTGCTTAGAGATGTGATTCTGTTGTGTGACTCTTTAGGTCTCCTTATCTGCTGCAATGGAAAAACCTCCCAGCCACAGACTCTGTCCCAGGCACCCACCCAGCACCAGGGTCCTAACTCTTGTGTCCAGCTGGTCAATTAGCTCTCTCAATCCTGCACCTTTCATGTTTGCAAATCCAACACCAACCTCTTCCCCACTGCTGGAATCTAAGTTACCATTTTCTCCCACATAAACTGTCCAAGTTATTGACTCAGTAAGGTCCTGTCTTATCGAAGTGCAACTAGTCTTACACAAAGCCTGAATGGCAGTCTAGGAACCTGGTCTCCAGGCCACTTGCTTTGGGGAAGAGATGTCTATAGATGTCTTCAGGGCACCTCAAGTGCTGTATTTGCTATTGGAATTAAAAGAGCTCGGATCCCAAATTTTCCCTCCATCAATCCTCTATATGATTTTATATTTTCTTTTCTCATATTTCCAGCCTTTCCAAATCTGAATTTCCCGAGGAGTCCCCCACCTCCTTACTCAGAGGACAAATCTGTTCAGGAGGAAATGTGTTCAGTTTCCAGCACCTGTAAGCCCAGGTATATTGCATCCCCCTGCCCCCTGCCCAGCTGCCTTCACTTTTCTTGCCCTTGCTCTGAGTCTTGGTTGATTATGCCACTTGTGTTGTGGTTCCTCGGGGAGCTGCAGTGTTTATCTCTATGAATGAGAGACTTGTGTAAATGTCTCCTTTCTTTTCTTTTTTCCCTTGATCTCATATCTAGCTGTTTCTTTGTTTTTACTCATAGCTGAGTACTTTTGTTTTGCTTTTTGTTTCTTTGTTTTTGTTTATTGAGACAAGATCTCACTATGTTGTGCAGCCTGGCCTTGAACTCACTATGTAGCCCAAGCTGACTTAGATCTCATGGGGATCCTCCTGCCTCAGCCTCCCAAATGCAGGGATTACAGGTATGCACTTCCATGCCCAGAAGCTGAGTGCCTTAAAATGATGATGTCTACTCACTAATTCCCTCTCACCTACCATTCACTGTGCAGACCTCTGCAGTTGGGCTTCTTATCCAGCTCTTTGAGTTTATCACATTTTTCTGCTCATGTGCTTCGTGGACAATTCCTGTCTTTAATATGCTCTGGCATCTCGTCAGCATCACCCACTCATCCCTCCTGGGCTTCTGTGCTCCATGGCTGACCTCTCTCACCCACAATGATTCTTCCTCAGCCAGCTTTGCCCAAGTTCTATCCTAGGTCTTCTCCTCCTAGATTGTACTTTTCCAGAGACACACATCTACCCCAAGTGTTCCCCACCACTTGCAATCACTGGTTACTTAACAGGGTTGGTCTGAGAGCAGAAAAAGATCTGAATGCAGTGGGAATCCCCTAGTCTGCAAGCCACAGCAAATCCAGCTCAAACCAGTTCAGACACAAGAGTGATGTCCAGGGTGACGATAGGGATCAAATGATGTCACATAGATAGATCCAGCTTTCTTTCAAATGCCTCTGTCTTCTGCATCTGTGAAATGGCTCCTGCAGGATCCCCAAACTTGCTGCTTGTAGCTGTGGCACTTTCAAAGGTTTTGTTGTCAAACTGCCAAAGCCAGTAGAGCGGGAGGGAGAAGAAGGAGGAAGGAGGGAGACTGAGACAATATTCTAACTAACTCTGGCTGGACCGGGCTGGGCTCTGTGGCCAGGCATGTGGCACATGTTCATTAGGGCCATTTTGGTTGCCACACTGAGTTTCCCAAAGGCAAGAGGGAAGATCAAAGGCTGGCAGTCAGCAGCAAGTGGTCCAACACCCTCCCTTCTCAAGCAAGTACGCAGTGAGACCACAACTACCTCTCTGAAGCTATGTGTTCCCCTCCTTTCCCCCAGGTGCCCACTTCCCTGACAGAATTAATTTTCCCTCCTCTGTTCCCACAGCACTTCAGTGTACAATGTGTAGTAATTTGAAGTATTATCTGCCTTGGCTCCTTAACTGGAAAACCTCAAGGCAGAAGTTGTTTCTAGTTCCATACCCACAGTATCTAGAGAACTCCCTATGCTTGGTACATTGTGGGTGCTTAATAACTATGGTGGGTTTCACAAATGAATAAATAGTAGCATTGTCTATAGAAACAGTTCTCTAGCACTGGTTTTTCTGGCTTAAGGGTTGTGATATGGGAATGGGACATGTCGCTGTCTCCTCTGCTGCAGATTTATCTGATGCCATGTGGGGCAGGCAAAAGGACACAGCATCTGCCTTCATGCCAGGCACTTGACTAGGGATCTCCTGACTCAATTTGCTCCACTCTTCCCTTTGCGTTTTCTTAAAGGACACAGAATTCCTTTGATCCTGCTGGCCAATGAGGTGATAGCTTGAAAAAGAGCTTGGGACAAGGTTCTGCCCATGACTATTGGCTGCAGAGGCTGGGATTCACATACCAGCCCCAAATTGTGCCTCCACTTACTCTGACGGGTAGACAGAATGCCAGCTTTGGGGCAACCACAGGCCCCAGACATAATCCACCCTTCATGAAGGAGCTGCCTGTCTTTAGGAAGCAGATAAAATAGTAGCTAAGAGCCGCAGACTTTGCTGTGGGACAAACCTGATTTGTATCGTGCTTATTAGTTCTTTAGACTTGACATTGCAAGTGACTTATTGTCTCTTCTGTAATATAGGTTGATAGTACTCTCTTCACAGGGCTGGTATGAGAAATAAATAAGACACTGTCTTGAAAGTGCTTAGCACTCAGTAAATGCTCAATACATGTAATAATAATAAATGGATCTATTATTCTTTCTCTGGAAGCCAGTGCAACCATTTCATATCTATGAAGGTGAATGCTCAGCTTTGTACATTTTCAACCGTTTGGATCTATGAAGTAAAATAAAAACCCACAGACATGAGAATAAGATGTAATCGTTTTCTTCTTTAAGGGTTCAAACATTTGAATTGCAAAAGGAGAATTCAATGAATGAAGGCACAGTATTTTAAGAATCAGCTGTAGTATGTCTTGGAACACATCCTCAATTGCCTACCTGGATCAGGTGTGGAGTTGGATGAGGGGAGCAAGCTGACAACTGACACACAGTATGGGGGGGGTCACGGGCATGGTGGGCTCTGGCCCCCAGGGAACATCAGTGATGACTCAGCAGCAGCTGACTGCTGTTATGAGGCAATACAGGTTGAAGGTTGCTAGAACTTGGAATAGCACTCAGCTTCGGAAGAGACATCGCTAATTCACTTTTTCAAAATATCTGAAAGCAAGCTGTGGTTAGTAGCCCTGTCATGACCCAAGGACCACCAGATTATGACCTCTATCTCACCTGACTCCTTGCCACCATTGTTTCTCAAAATGAGCTAGACTTTACAACTTTAGCAGGCTGATTTCCACTGCATGGAAGTATTTTTCTAGACACCTAGGAAAATAATTCATTCCTACTACATAGGAAAGCAATTGTTCTCTACAACTTTGCCAAAAAATTTTCTTCCTGTATTAATTAAATTACAGCTTCTTCAAAGTCAACCTCGATTTACCTTTTTAATGATTTACCTATTTACTGCTCCCTGGTTTTGATATATGGAATTTTCACTATGTTAATTTGCAGTTATATTGCTTCATAACGTTTTCATGTATTTCATGTGTTTGTGTTCAGTTAAGGTATCAGACTCAAAAATGTACGTTGAAAGCAATAGAAATTTTTTTCTTGCTCTCTTGCAACAGTCCTGTGTAATTCCAGGTTGAGAGATGGGGGGTGGGGCTGTGCTCCACTCAGTCACTCAGGGGCTCAGGATGCTAAGGCTCTGCCAGGTTTTTTTTTTTTTTTT
>NW_022900950.1:51781053-51790776 GCF_012274545.1 Fukomys damarensis | reverse complement strand
ATGTAAGAACTTGGTCTCTCTCTCCTTCCTTCCCTCCCCCACCTTCCTCCTTCTCAATCTTTCTCTCACTCTCACTCTCTCTCTCTCCTTAGAACTGAATTATTTGCTTCTTGTTCTTGTTCTCCAAGTCAACAAAGATAGAGTGGCAATCTCTTTTGTACACTTCACTTCTTTTTTTTCTTTCATTGAGTTTATTGGTACATTTTAGGTATACAGTACATTTACACTCATCATTGGAATCTTGTACCTTTACATGACAGGTCTTGGTTCTCATTTTTTCCCCTTGTCCCTGCCCTCCCTTCACCCTGCCAGTTTTTTGTTTTGTTTTGGTTTGGGGTTTTTTTGTTTGTTTGTTTGTTTTTTGGTACCGGGGATTGAACTTGGGTCTTTGTGCTTGCAATGCAGGCCACCAAACCGCTGAGCTAAATCCCGGGCCCATACCCTGCCAGTTTTTGACACACGGTTTTCAAAGTGGTTGTAGTTGTCTCTAACCAGCTGACTGGAGAGGAATGAGCATGGAGAATTGCACAGAGGAAGTTTTTGTCATCGGCCTAGAAATGACAAGCCGCATTTCTTTGGTAGATTTCAATTGCACAGGCTAATCCAGCTGCAAGGGAATCTGGTAAATAAATTCAGTCTCTGTGCCCAGGAAGCAGAAGAGATTTTTTGGCAAGCATCCGCCAATCTCTGCCAATGAATCCAAATAAGCATTTCAACTTCTTGCCCTGATAGAACACACTCCCCTTCCTGGGACGACAACCCAAAATCCCATCTAACTTCTATATCAACTTCAAGATCTTCGCTTGAGGCGCAGGTATGGCTGTGGCTTCCTAAAATCTGGAGATCTGCGTACTAAAACAAAGTATCTCCTCTCCATTGACTTGCTCAGTAGCGGGCACAATCGCTGTAATGAAACTTCCATTAGAGATACCTTAGAGGCCTCAGTCCTTGGCAACTCTGGGACTTTGATGGGCAGGGATGGAGAAGATCCATGTTCTAGCAATGGGGGAGTTATTTGGTGAGACCCTGATTCTTCTCTCTGGGCATATAATTCCCCACTTGTGGGGAGCCTCTCTTGTCCAGTATTCCCCGGGGCCACAAAATGAATGAAATGGGCCATGACAAGAATGCTCTTCTTAGGAACTAAACAGCTTTCAGCACTCACTTTGCCCAATTTCAGCTCTTGCAAATTTGGGGGCCTGCAGATTATTCAAAGATTCCAGCAAAGTTGTGTTGTTTTTAAGTCTAGATTAGCCTGTGTTTCCCTTGGCAGCAAAAGTTTCTCAAAAACCTATGTCTCCCTTTTCTGTTTTAAATCAAATTCAGTGCATCAGTAGCAGGACCTGAAAGATTTTTCTGCACATACCTATTTTGTTTTGTATTATTTTCTCTCTCTTGACCCCCTCTCAGCAGAAGTGACAAAAGGCACGTATGAGGAGTCACACCCTTTGTCTCCTCTTTGGTGAAGGAATGAAGTACCCTGATTCACTGAAAAGCTTAATGGGCCTTTACTGATTTTTTTGTCTTATTTTCAACTATTTGGGACCCAGAAGCAATAGGCTTTTCTAATACTAGACAGCCCCAAATTTCTTTTCTTCTCTTTCCTCTATATTTAAAATTACTTCTTTCCTGAGCTCACCTTTCTCTCAAGAAACATGGGAGAGGTAACTCAGTAGAGTTTCTTCCCGAAGAGTGAGGAGTAACAGCTTTCCATAATTCAAGCTCCTGAGTTACACACAACGCACATGGTCAGTCTTCTAAATTACTGTAGATGAGTTTTAGAAAATATTTTGTCACTTCACAATATGGAACTCAACCTCTCTAGCCTTCAATAGTTTCATCCCCATCACCACCACCATTGTCAGTACCATAGGATATAGGTGTTTCGACAACAGGACTCCACACTAGGTACTGTACTGACTTCCATATTAGCCAAGATTAGCCACTGTAGGAGAAGATTCTAGAGAGCCTAATCGTGGAAGGGACACTCTTGCTCTTGAAACTGTGCTGCTTGGATTTGGTTTAGTGGAGGAGGACATTCTTCTTCAGTCATTCTGGGTCCCAAGCCAGAAAGGCTCTGACATCTCCAAGGTCACCAAGTCTTCATCCCAGGAGGGAATAACAAATCATGGGAATGATTTTCTTACAGGCTAACTCAGGAATGTTTGCTTACTTCAGTGCTCGTCTATTTACTGAACCCAGGATTTACCTGGTTTTAACACTCAAAGTCCCACTTTTTGGGACTAAGTTCCTAGGAAAACCATTATATTTGGCACCCTAAAAGCCTTGTTCCTTAAGGAGGGCCTTGAATCATCTGTTTTCTTGATCTCCTAGTTTATAAAGACTACAAACACATATTGGGGCATGAAATGAATGTACTCATGTAACAATAGGACAGAGTGGTCCCCCCATGAGTCAGCTATATAATGAAGTGGTAGGATCATACTACCACAAGGAAATGCTACCCAGTTAACAAGAGCTCCTAAAAGAATTCCCAGAAATATTTTTGCCAAAGACTCACCTGAGAATAAACAATGAAGAAATAATACAGATTTTATACCACAGAAGGCAAATTTTGCCAGAAAACAAGTGACCTCATTTATCTTAAAGGAATCTGTGTGAGTTATCCTTGAGGACAGGGACTGTGGCTTGTTCACTATACTTATCTCTAGCATGTAGATGACATTCAATAAACACATAGTTTAACAGAGAGCCTGTACCCACTTCCTCTCATCAAAAATGTTTTCCTGATTTGTCTTGCTTTGAGCAGCTGCTTATGGCAGAAGGCTAGTTCTTGAGATGGGCACAAGATAGAAAGCAGGTGTGAAAGCTTGCAGCCTATAGGCTCACCTGATTACTAGGTATGCTTCTATTTGATCTGCACAGTGTCAGGAAGTCAAGAATTTCCAGGCAGAGCCCTAGAGTTGTGGATCTTGAATAATTGGAAGTTCTGGCAACATACTGCTTAAATTCCCCCATGGCAACAAGTGGATGAAACCCTACTCAGTGGTAGCTACCCAGTCCCTGTTAGATGGAGCATCCACTCCAACTGCTGCAGTCACTGTATTTCCTACTGCCTTACCCTCACTCACTCAGGAACTTCCCTGTCATCTGTCATTTCTGGTAGACACTGAGGTCTGAAATGCCTGGCCTAACGCACAGATTCTAACCTAAGAGTGTAGCTCAGAGCTAGAGTGCTTGCGTAACATGCACAAGGTCCTGGGTTCAACAGCAGCCCGTTAGCAGGGCCCAATTACAAATCTCAGTGACTTCCAGCCTGGCTGTCCACAGCCCTGCTTTACAGAGATTTTTTTTTTTCCATAATGGAATTAATAATTTGAGAACTATATTGCCCATCTGAAATCATTTATGTGCTTCTACCAATATCATTTTTAAACATGGGAAGTTTCCAACTTCCCTAATTCACATCAGTGAAATAGCTGTCATTTGGTATTACTTTTTAGATGAAATGGTATATTTCTGTTCATATTCTGAAGGACATTTTTCTTCCTATTTGTGCTTTCCTAGTAAGGTTTAAACAGCCACTAGTATCAGATGCTACATCAAGTGCTCTTAGAAAAATCAAGCTGGCACAGCTTTATTCCTGTGAAAAACATAAAATTACACATATAAACAAACATAAACAAGAGGACTAATGACTCAAAAATAATAGGAAATTAACACTCTTTGAAGGGTTGCTCTGAACCATTTCTAGGCCTACTGCCTTCCAGCATTAGCCTTCCAAAACCCCTGTGGAGACAGCATGTCCCCATTTTTAAGTGTGAGGAAACAGAGACCAGCAAATAACACGCCCGGGGTTACTGAGCTAGTAATTGCAGAACTAGGATTAAAACCAAATTAATTTTCTTCCAAGAAGTTAAGTAAACAAACACATATCACACATATATCCCCTCCTCCAAAGGCCATAGGAAGAAAATAAAGTCACTGTGAAACACAGGATTGTAGCATCTAAGATAGGACAGATTCCTTGTGATTTTTAATTTACAAATGGGAAGCAGATATGAGGAGCTACATTCCCCACCCAAAGGTTAGGCAGCTGGCTCTTACAGGGCATGGGCTGCTAAGAGGCTCACACCCAGCTCCGTACATCTCCTGCACGCCCACCAACTCAGGGACCTTACTGCACTATCTGCTTCCAAGTTCTGACAGCAGACCTCCATTTCCGGGGCATTTTGTCTAAAAGGAAGAGAAAACTTCATTTTCTCTGCCTCTATTCTAATCTTAATGCTATTATTGCTGTCAGAACAGATTTGAAGTTGACATCTAAAGGCACTCAGCTTGTCAGGCCCTAGTAGCTTCAACTACTTATTTTATTTATTTTGGTTTTTTAAGACTGGGTTTCACTATGTAGTTGAGACTGACCTGGAACCCATTACATAGCCCAGGCTGGTCTCGAACTCACAGCGATCCTCCTACCTCAGCCTCCAGAGTGCTGGGATTACAGGCATGCACCAGCACACCCGACTTGACTACTTATTTTATGTAACACAAGGACTGGTAGTGTTTGCAGTTTAAATTCATTTTAATTTCTAATTTCAGTTATGGTGAACTTATACACATATCTTGTGTAAATTTAACACTGATTCTGGTGTGACATATTCACATTGAAAAGTCAATTTTTGCTTCTAAAGTATGTAAAAAAAAAGCACAGTTACTGAATTATAAACATTGTTAATTTGAAACAGAAAGCCAGCATTCATTAAAATCATGTTTCTCTTTCTCCTTCACTGAACAGCAGTTGCTGATGTCGTGAACACTCAGTGCTCCTACAACATTCCATTCTCTTTAGAAATTGTTCCCGCTCCACAGAACAAGTGTGATATAATCAATTATATAACAACCCACAGGCTGACAAGGCCCAGTCAGGTCTGTAAGCAGCAAACTGCCTTTTCAAATCACTAAATATTCTTAGTCACTTAAAAGTCAATCACTTAAAAGCATGTTTAGTAACTACTAAAATAAAAAAAGTGTATAAAAACATCTTTGATTTTCATAATTCATTCTTATTTCACATACAATTATTCAGCTACCAAAATTTGATGAGTTTTGCATTTTTAATAGGACCCAAAGGTCTACTAAATAATGGAGAAGAGATTGAGGTTTCTTGAATATTCCACAATTATCACCTAAAGTATTAAGGAACTTCATTAAAAACAAAAAACTTGAAATGGTTAGGGGTTTGTCCACTATCGCTTTCTTTTTCAAGGAAATGGAATTACTTTATTTAAACTGAAGTTATCTAATATGATAATGATTTTTTAAAGTCCTCTCTCCACATTTCCCAAACCTCTTCATGCCAACTGCCATCAGCCTGTGATGGTCAGCAGTTCACTCTTTCCATATTTCCACTTCATAGCAGCCAGGCACACTAACAATTCTTTTCAGGAAGTTCTGATGTCCACTTACCAATCTCCCGCCAGCTCCACGTTATAGCAATGAAGGATTCAAACAACTAAGTCCTCATCCTGCAAGGACTTAGGTAAGGCTTAGAGCTGGCACATGCCTGATTCCCACTGGGCAGATGATGAGGTCCTGTGACAGATTACAGAGCCAAGTCCATCCACCCTGTTTACTTGCTTAGTGACATTGCACCTAGAGCAGGGTAGGAACTCTCAGGCTCATTCCATTTGCTTTAGTATTCCAGTGTTTTACACTGTGACCCATTTGACAGTCTTACAGAATTTAACTGTGAGGGACTCTCTTGATCACCACGTCCCACCTCAAATCCAGAGTAGGCAACCCCTGGTATATGTCTATGTGGGCAAAACAAATTACTGTCCCAGGAGTTAGAAACTCATTTCATTCTATGAAAGACACCTCAACCAAGGTAACAGAGTTCTCTCATAAGCTTTTTAAATTTTCATCTTGATTCTAGAACTATTATTGGTATTATACACAGAATAAGGATCATTCCCCTTTTGTTCAATACCCATTGGAAAATAAAGACCATCATGGACTCCCAGAATTTAAGCCAAAGGGAAATTTAAGACAGTATCTTCAGTTCTCCTCAGCCCATAGGGGTGAAACCACTCATCTAAATCACATAGTAGTGAAAAGTGAGCTGTCTCCTCCCATCTCTTTTCTTACTGATTGAACAATTCAGTATTAATTCCTTTCACTTTTATAGACAAATCATAGGCACCCCTATTTTGTGCAACCCTTTCTCCCTTTTAAGTCTATACTGGCCAAACTGCATAACTTTACATGAAAATAGTTGTGAAAATGACTGCAATTATGTTCACACTGTAATAGGGAAACACTTGTTTATCAACAGTTTATATGCTTTATTGAAAGTTGACAAGTACAACAGTTAAATACAGGGACACCTTACAACTGTGTAACAAACATGCACAGAAACATATCCCTATGACTACTATACAGGTAATATGCAGAATCCTACTGGGAAATCGATTCATTAGCTAGAATTGATCACTTTTCAAAGTATTCAACTAGCTCAATCAAAAAACTTCAGAGAACAGAGATTTACCTTAAGATATTCAGCAGCTAGGTTTCAGATTACACAAAGTGACTAACTGTGTCAAATTCTTAAAATTTCTTCAGGTGTGGTTTTGTTAGTTTTCATGTAGATCTCTATATAAAAGACAATCCACACCTCTTTAAACAGCCAATGAAACATCTAAATTTCAATCTGTACAACCTAAATAGTAGTTATAGTCCTCTATTGTACAAAATAGTTACACTACATACACAAATATACAATAAGCAAAACAACCTTCATAGTAAGATAGCCTAGATTTCAGCTACCTGTCACCATTTTTCCACTAATAGTTTTGTGTCATCTGCTGTTTCAGAAAAAGAGGCACAGTACTTTTTTTTTTTTTTTAAATGTATTTGGGTGACAGTCATCAGTTTGTACAATAAACTGCATTCCTCCTCATTTGCCTTGTCTCTTGCCTCCCTTTCAAGTTCCTCATGGTGGGAGGAGAGGAGAGAGCAAAGTCCAGTGAGGAGCTCCGCTGCTTCCTGACCCCATGCAGTAAACTATGTGCAAGAAGGAGAGTGCACTGTTGGAAGTGGGGTGGACAGCAGGGAAGGGATGGAAAGGCACTCGGCTCCTCAGAAATTAAACCATTCCTCCGGTATCTGCCAAGCCGTCGCACAGGGTACATCCATGCTAATTCTCTGATTAACCTTTAATTCACCCGGCTAATACATTTCTTCAACCCCAAAGCTTAGGAGTGCTTAATACTGGAAAAAAGAGATAAAGGCATGTCAGTCTCACGTCTCTTTTGCAGCAAGCAATGAAATGGGTGACTGTGGATGTGATTCTCCCTAGTACATCTTCTCCATCTGTTCAGATCAGATAGCAGCAACCAGTTCCATGGGGACACAGCAGCCTACGCAGTTGGTCCTGAGCCCTGGGATGCTGGCTGAGCAGGGGGCTGCGTGCTCCCCTGTGGCTGTGTGGTAGCAGGAGGGGAGCCAGTCTGCAGCTGGGCCTGAAACTGGGCAAGCTGCTCAGGACTAGCCAGTGTCTTCAGCAGAGTGTTTTCCTGCTCCAGCTGAGAATTTTTCTCTATTAGTTCTTTGATTTGCTCTTTAAGGACCTCCACCTCCTCTCTAACCGCATACATCAAATGGCTCTTCACCAGATCCTGAAAGAAAAAATAAGTTTAACTATTTCTGGACTCTACATTTCTAGAGTTATTTTTGCATAGCTATATATTCTGTCCTTAAAGTTCTCTAAAGGACACTTGGGGAAATATGAATATAACTATACAATAGTTAAGTTTAATATGTAAGTGTTCAAGCTTTTAAAAATTCTATGCCTTCTCTGCAGATATTAGCCAGAGAGGAATACAGTCAGTTTCCTATTGGAGATGGCAAAAAGCACCAGGGCTTCTTTGCCTGGGGCCTTGCATTCCCCAAGCCTGTTCCTGAGCCAGCTGCCTGGACTTCCAGGCCCGCAGCCCAGTGTCCACCTCCCCGCCCCCAAGTCCCTCCCAGGTCTGCAGAGACGCCTCCCTCAGTACTGGCTGCAGCCAGTTCCTACAGTGCATGTTGCCGCATTTTCTTCCCTCCACCCCCAGCACTCCTACCCCCCTTCGAGATTAAGCTGACATCACAGAAACCTGGGCAGCCATCGCAGCCAATAGGAGACCAAGTTATTTATAGCTCCGAATTAAAGGTTCGAGTTTGCCTAGCAACAGTGGGCAGAAAATCCCGTGAGAAGAGCCACAGGCGCTGCTCCAATAACAAAGAACGGCCAAAGAGGAAATAAAAAAATAGGAGAAATCCAGGCGCAGGCTGAGAAAACAAAACTTTTCTCCAATTCTCCTTCATTGCGCAATAGCACGCATTATCTGGGGATCTGTCTGTGCACCATTAGAGGGCCCTTTCCCGGGATCCCCAGCTCTACTCCCCTCCCCCTCATCTCCCTAGTAAAACCTTAGGATTCCTAGTAAAGCCACATCCATAAAGATGTGCTCAGGACCAACGGAAAAAGACACTGGGGCATTGCTTCCTAATAAAAAGGGTCGTCTAGAATCCCTACTTATGTGAAATCTGCCCAAGAAAGGTGCGTGTCTAACACCCCCAGGGCCCCTTTCTCCCTCCTTAGCAGCCGCGGTATGTGGCTTCAAACTGGCAGAAGACAGTGCCAGCATTTCTAAATGTATGAGGAGCGGTCAACATCATCTGAACGTAAGGGGTGCTCTGGTTGCACCTGAAGACCCCTCGCTTTTTGTACTGGGCTCACAGTTAGTATTAACAATTTTGAATCAGTACATACCATAGCTTGCTCGATTTTGTTGTCGATGGCTACCACGCTTGCACCAGAGGAGCTGAAAAAGATTGAAAAGAGAACATTGACAACATGAAATTTAAAACATCCAAGATAAAGATGGATATCCCCGTTCTGTGATGTTACTAGCATTATATTTTGAATAGTCTTTAATGCAATGAAATATGTCGCCCTCCAGAAAATACCAGCCACACTTATGAATATCCAGGCATTTCCTTATTTGAGGGAGCCACAAAAGGCTCAATTACATAATGTGGGAAAGCCTGTTTTCTGGCTAGACCTTCGAAAATAAGGCAATTCGTAACATTTATAAAAGCAACATCTATGTCACAGAAACCTCTCAGCAATGGACAAAGGAATTTGCCTGGCTTTTACCCACATTATTACAAGCATCTTACAAGTAAATTTAAGGAAACTATCACAGCCGACATTTACCTATTGTCAAGTCTCACAGAAGCGTTTTCAGTCCCCAGCAAAGATGACAAAAAAGAAATTGAAAAATGTCTCAGTTGGTAAACTCCTAGATCCATCGCCACTGGTCTACACCATTGGGATTTCATACAATTGCTGCCAAAAACACCCTCGTGGGAAAAAAAAGGGGGGGCAACCAGAAGCCTTCTTTGAGCTAGACAAAAATCTGGCTTTCTGCAGCCCGGGGGAAGAGAAAAAAGTACAGCCCTGGTTTAAAGAAACCCGGCTTCTGGGGCTTGGCGATCCAGGGAAGATGTGGATCCCAGCACGGCGCGAGGCCTCCAGGAACCGAAAGGGGCTCACTCTGCTCTAGACCAGGTCTCCTGGTTTCAGTGCAACATATATGCAGGGCAGCGCCGTGCCGATTGGCCGGCTCTTCACAGGCCCGCCCTCCGCCTTCCCCGCCCTCCCCGCCGCCGGCTCTCCCCCCCCCCCCTCCCGTCTCCCTAGTGGGCTGCCCAGGCCGC
>NW_022900950.1:51769055-51780987 GCF_012274545.1 Fukomys damarensis | reverse complement strand
CTTTCTCCTTCCCCTTCTGCGCGGCTACCAGGACCCGCGGCCACAGCGCCCAGGCTACTGCTTCGGCAGGAGCCCAGCCACCCAGGGCCCCTGCAGAGACGATTGGTGCCCCGCATGTGCTTACCTTTAAGGAAATCAGACCCCTGTCCCCCAAGCGGCCTGTCCCCGTGGCTGCTGAACGGAGAAAGCTTCCTATTTGCAACCAGATCCGTCTGAGCTACTGGGCATGCCCAGTCCCACTGCTAAAGCCTCGCAGGAGTGTCTCAGTTTCAATTATCTGGTTCTTACAGCCAGCAGCAAGGGGAGGATTTTATAGGTGGTTTTATTTATAAAGATGATAACTGTACTGCAGGAATTCTTAAATGCCAACTCTTTAGAAAGAAAATTACATTTATTTTTTGAGATCCTACCTTTGCATGAATATATCAGTTACTTGTACAAACACAAAAAGTACACTTCTTTACTAGATAAATAAAAATCGAATCAAAGGAATCCACAGGATGAAATGGGATCTTTCCAAAACGTCCCAGAGCCATAAGCCTTTAAAATCACATCTCCCAACTAGTTAGTAACTAAATATGACTGCTTCCATTCATAGCTAGAAAAGCCAATCCACAGCTTGAATCCTAAATAAATCTATTTTCAGCAAGTCCTTAAGGCAAGTTTTTGGAAATGGCAGTTTCCCCAAGACCCAATCCTATGAGCCTTCTTACAAGTGAGATATTGAAATAGTTAAGTACATTTTCAAAGCACACAATTCCTTGATGGTTGTCTCTTTGTCTATTTTTAGTTTCCAGAAACAGTGAAAAGAGAGATCTGATGGTATTTAAAAATAGTTAAGTAGCCAAGAGATGCTGCAGGTTCACCTCTATTTCACCTATCCCCACAATGCTCAACTAATTCTTTGCCAAATAAAAATCAAGAAATATCGGTGGTAAAATGACTAAACAGAAGCACCTCTATTAATTTATTAGAAAGGATGCATCAATTAAGGTTATAATTCAATATATTATAAATCCAAGGCCAGAATTTTGCTTATTACACAGTATAAAGTTTGCAGTGTCGTGAGAAGGAAAATTTAACTTCTACAATACTGCCCTCTAATGGTGTATATTATAAAAACGGAAACAAAATCGAGTACATACTTGGGACCTTTCTATTCCATAGGCAAATTGTCACAAATAAATCCAACATAAAATTTGACCACAGAACATAAATACATAGTCTACTGATAGAGACAGGCAGACAGACAAACAGACAGGCAGACAACACAAACACATGTCTCTCCCTCAAGAAGCATCAGTCATTGAAGTTGACCCAAGTCTGGCAGGGAGGTGTTTGGTTTCAGAACTGTCTAAAGCAATTAGGAACCAAATATGGTGAATGCAGTAGATGAAGATGATTCTCTTTTAGGTGACTAACTACAAAACAATAACACTCATTTGCATCATAAAGTTCATTTGTTAGGTTTCACACTTGAATATAAATAATGTTAGGGGGAAAAATGAGAACCAAGATCTAACATGTAAGGGTACAAGATCCCAATGATGAATGTAACTGTACTGTATACCTAAAATATACTAATAAACTCAGTAAGATTTAAAACAATAAATAAATGTTAGAATATTTATAACATAAAAATTGAATATGATACAATTTTTTTTTTTTTTGGTACCAGGGATCGAACTCGGGACCTTGCACTTGCAAGGCAGGCGGCAGCGCCACTGAGCTAAATCCCCACCCAATATGATACAATTTTTAAAGAAGTCTCTCTCCCATTTTCTATAATAGGAAACAGTAAGTAGAGGCTTAAAAAAAGAACTTGAGACGCAGTCATGTTGTCCTATTGTCTATGAACATTAAGCAGCATTATTTACTATATAATAGTCTCTATATTCTGAAAGTTAAGGTTATAACTAAAACTGTGAAAAGGTCCATTTATATTTTTAGACTGAATACCAACTCAAGAGAAGAAGATATTGAAGAAAGCTCCATCTTTAGCAATAAAAAGAATTTTTAAAAACTCTAAGATCATATAAATAAATGAATTTAAAATTCCTAGCTGGAGTTTTAAAATATTACTGAATTAATTTTATTTATTCACCTTGTTCTTGAAAATAAACAGAGATAAGTTGATTACATTTTTTAGTTCAATCATTTCAACTGATTGCCTATTGTATACCACAGAAGCAAATATAAGCAACTGTAGTCTATTTAACCCATCTTCCTACTAAACATGTTATCGCCAATGTTTTCTATTTTAAATAAAAGTGCAAGAAACATCTTTGTCAGTACGAGTGTATATGTGTGTATGTGTGTGTGTGTGTGTGTGTGTGTGTGTGCGTGTATGTACACTTTGGGAGAATTTGCTGGGCCAGAGAATATGTAACCAAGAAAATGATTAGAAATCTAATCTTGGTAATCTTTTATGTAAATGTGCTAGATTTCCATAGAACTGGATTTTTATATGAAAATTGAAAAGAATCTGAAAAAGGAGGCAAAGGAAATGGAAAAAAAGCTTTGTGGAAGAAAACCATTTGGTGAAAAATGTTTGAGGTAGAAATGGCTAGAAATATTTGCAAGACAGAATATCTATGAGTCTTATGCCTACTTAGAGCTCACTGAAGACTTGCTGATAGGACAAGGATAACACTACAAGCTTCCAGGAAAGACAGATCATACAAATCAGCTTAGAGCATTGGGTAATTCCCATAGGTAATGAGAAACACAGGCAAGGGCCCAGGCATTTAAGACTGGGGTATTTTGCTATTGTTGTCCGTCAAAGAACCTTTCTACATGGATTCCAATTCAACTACTTTCATATCTTGGTATCAACCAAGAGCAGGGGCAGGGCCTGTATTTCTAACCCAGTAATACATACTTTTCTCCACACATGATCTGACATAGCAATACTGGTACAGGTGGCAATCCACCTCTTAACCAGGACACTCTCCTCTGGTCCAAACCTCTTGGGGATCTAAAGTAACTCACAAGGAAGTAGTTAAGGCACAGCATCCTGCACCTGATGCAGTCACTGATGCTAGGGACTTTCAGGTCATCTCTACTTTCCTAGCTTATTCTTACTAGGTATTGGTAGTAGGGTTACCACATTTTTCAAATAAAAATCACACAACGCCCAGTTTTTAAAAACGTGGTGTATGTATCCTGAACATAAAATACTACTCAGCCATAAAAAAAAAAATCCTATCATTTACAATAACATGGATAGGAATGGAAGACATTAAGTGAAATAGGTCAAGCACAGAAAAACAAATACTGCACGATCTCACTTGTATGTGGAATCTAAAAAATTTGATTTCACAAAAGAAGACAGTAGAACAGTGCTTACCAGGGGCTGGGGTGGTCAGGAAGAGAAGAATGGGAGGGTATAGATGAAAGGATATATAAATGCAGGTAGATGGGAAGAATAAGTTTAAGAAACCTGTTTTACAGCATGATACCTGTCATTATGTTATACTATATTTTTTAAATGCAAAGAGAATGGATGTTAAGTGTTCTCATCACAAAATGATAAATATGTGAAGTCATATATCTATTAGCTACATTTAACCATCTGTAATGTACATATATCTCAAAAACAATTTTGTATACAACAAATACAAGTTTATCTGTCAACTTTAAAAATATTTCAAGTAAACTGAAATATAGTCAGAAAAAAACGATTTATAAACAATGAATAATGCTTTAGTGCTCGTTCCCCTCCACTGGCAGAAAGAAGTGCCAAAGAAAAAAGCTGTTATATTTATTTTAATTTTACATGTTTTATTTACATAGAAAGATTGAAAGATAAAGATAAAATCTTCCAAAACGTAAAACAAAAAAGAGGTGAACTGTGAGATTAAAAAGAGTTAAAAAAAAGGAACTTAGGAGATTCAATATCAAAATAGGATGAGTTCTAAAAAGAGAATAGAGGAAAGATAATCATTTAAGAACTTTCCCATAACTGAAGGGCACAGATCCCCAGATTGAAAGATGACCAAGTACCCACTACAATAAAGGAAAAAAGCCCCACACACCAAGTGTAGCACCATAAAAAGCTTCAGATCATGAGAGATATGAAAAGCTTCCAAATGGGAAGGAACAAGTTACAAACATAGAAACTAGCACCAGAATGATTTTGTTGGCTGTCAGAAAATAATGGAGAAATGTATTTAAAATTCTGAAAGAAAATGTTTCTGTAAGATCTAGAATTCTTCACTTGGCCAAATCATCATTTGAGTGCAAAATGGAGGAGCAAACATAGAAAAAGGAAAGGTGTGGGAAATAGGACCAAGGAGGTCAAGCCCTGGGGAAAAGAAAGAGAATCAATAGGCTGGAAAGGGATGCAAATTGCAGGTTACAGCAGCCAAGGCAGTGCAAGTTGCAGCTGGTCTGTGTCTGGTCTGCAAAGGTACAGGGAACTGGAGGGAAGAGAAAAGGAGAGAGGCAAGCGGGGAGAATGAACTCTAACCCATCTGTGGCTTCTCAGGGGGCAAGACAGCTGTGGTACTTTTATGGAAAACAAAGCAAGGGAAAAAACTGAATACTCATAAATAAAATTTACATGGCCACATTTTTAGATTTTCTACCAATTTAACATTTTATTGGGAAGGTGGCAGGAATGTGTGGTGGGAATAAAGGAGCTGAATTGTAATCTACTACAACCTTGATCAGATATCTAAAACTGAAAAAGCAAGAAATAACATAAAAATAATGTTACATAGAAATGTGGACATAAATAAAACATAAATTTAAAAATCAAAAGTGGTTATATATGAGGAACAACAGATTTCAGGGGAATGAAAAAGGAGCCGCTAATTGTTTTCTATTCACTCTGTTTGTTTTGGATTAAAAAAACATTTCATGAGAGAGAAATACACAGAACACAAAGAGAGAGGTCTGCAGGGGATCTGGCAGCAAGCACTAGGCTTCAGCTGAGCAGGCAGAAAAAATTTCAGAAATCATAAAGGTGAGGAATAGCAGGTGCTACCACAAGCCTGAGTGAAAAAGCCTTGTAAACACAGAGCATCGAATGCTCAAAAGGATACTGACTCACGGGAGAAAGGCCTAGACTGAAAAGTGTTCTCGCCATTGGGAAGCAGCTTAAAAGGGAGTCTTGAAAGCATCAAACTATTGCCAAGTAACTTAATTTTGTCCCAAAACAAAACTCAAGGATATTTAATAAGATTAAATCTCTAACATCCAATAATTCACAATGTCTGGCATCCAATAAAAAGTACCAGGCATACAACCAAGAAGGGAAATGATTTATAATAAAGAGGAAGATCAATCAAAATGACCCAGATATGCCAAAAATGATACACTTTGTAGACAGGAATATTTAAACAGTTATTATAATCAAGTAGGCAGCTGAAAATTTTTTTTAAATTCAGTACAGGCCTCTTTATTCACTGATTTTTTTTCTTCCTCATTGAGTTTATTGGTACATTTTAGGTACACAGTACAGTTACATTCATTATTGGGATCTTGTACCTTTACATGACAGGTCTTGGTTCTCATTTTTTCCCCTTGTCCCTGCCCTCCCTTCACCCCTTCTCCCTCCCCCTTTACAAACACTTCATTTCCATATCTTCATTTTCTCATATTTTTTTCCCTTATTAGCTTTCCCTTACCCTTCCCACTTTCCCTACACCTTTAGCCCCTTTCTTCCTATTTCACATTGTCCATTACATCATTAGTATCTTATGTACTGTTAGAGTTTATTCACACCAGAAAACTATTTAGTATTTATACATGTGTGACTTATTTATTTCACTTAGGAATATATCCTCAATTTGTATCCATTTTCCTATGAATGAATCTAATTTCTCTTTCTCTATGGCTGAGTAATATTCCATTTTATAGAAAAACCATATCTTCTTTATCCAGTTTCCAACTGATGGGCAAATGGGCTGTTTCCAATGGGCTGTTTCCAAGTTTTAGCTATTACAAACTGTGCTGCTATAAACATAGGTGCATATAGATAGGAGGGAAAGGTATCAAGAAAAGCAAATCAATCAAAATGAAAACAGAATATTTTAGAAGAAAAACACCCTGGATAAGGTTACAATAGCAGATTGGATAAGGTAGAAGTATTAGCGATATATTAATAAAAGAAAACTTCAAAAAAATTTAAAATAAAAAATTGGAGAGGAAAAAAGAACAAACACAAAACATCACTCAGCTATGGACAATGTCAATAAACCAAATATATCTACATTGAAATCCCTACAGAATTTCAATATAGAACAGGGAAAAAGAAATATTTTAAGAAATAATGGCACTTTCTCCAAATTTTATTAAAACAATACCCAAAGATCTAAGAATCTAAACAAATTCAAAGGCAAGGTAATTGTGAAGAAACTACAGCAAGGCATAGAGTCAAATTGCTTAAAGGAGTGTGATAAAGAAAAAAATCTCAGAAGCAGCCAGAAAAAAGAATGTTAGTATATAGAGCAACAAAAATAAGCTTCTAGTTAGAAACAATGCTAGACAGAAGACAGAAAAAAAAAAAAAGAAAAGAAAAAGAAAAAAATCGGCCAATCTACAATTTTATGCCCAGTGAAATTATTTTTTAAAAATTTATGGCAAAATCAATACTGTTTCAGATGTAAAAACACTAGAAGGAGCCATCACTGTCAGAGATGCATTATAAAAAATTTTTAAATAAGTTCTTCAGACAGAAGGAAAATGACACCAGTTGAAAATTTAGATCTACACAAAAGAATGAAGACTCAGAAATGATTTCCATACAGTTAAATACAAAACCTTTTCCTTCCTTACTATTCATATCTCTTTTAAGATAGACTATTTAAAGCAAAAAATAATACCAATGTACAAGAATAGGCTAGACCATATTGAGAAGTAAAATGTATGACAAAAATAGAGTGTGACGGTAGGGGGAGTAACGTGCTGTAAGGTTTTTATATTACTGAAGTAGAACAGTAAATTAAAGCTGTCTGCTATAAACTTGAAACCTAATAATCCAATATAGAAAGATAAAATGGAATGAAGAAAATGTACATTCTAGAGCAAGATAGAATAAGAGAGAGAGGAATAAAGAACAAAATAAAAACAAATTCCAAGAGAGATTTAAACTATCTATATCAGTGGTGGTGAATCTATGGCACATGTGCCACAGCAAGCTGTTTGTATTACTGAAAGCTCTAAAAGGTTCACCATCACTGATCTATGTCAATGTGCTGAAATGTATAATGTATTTTGATGTAAGTGGCCTAAATTAAGCGGTTCAATTAAAAGGCACAGATTGCCAGACTGGATGGAAAAAACAGAACTACATGCTGCCTATAAAACATGTATTTTAAATATGAAGGCACAAATAGGTACAATAAAGGGATGCAAGAATATATGCTATGTTAATAATAAAATAACACATCAAAATAACTCATGGGTTAAATAAATATTCAAGGGGAAGATAATAAAGTTTTTTGAACTGAATGAAAATACAGGATATCAAAATCTATTTTAACAAAGGTAACAATTTAGATGAACAAATTCTTAGAAAAAGACAAATTACCAAAATACACACAAGGATAAATAGATAACCTCAAGAGACCTTATCTGTGTACAAAGTTGGACTTTCAGTTTAACATCTTCCTATAAAGACTTCATGACCAATATGGATTCATTGGTGAATTCTAAATGTTTAAAGAAGAAAGAAGATCAATTCTACACAAACTTGCCAGAAAACTCAAAAGGAAAGAAACATTTCACAACTCAATTTATGAAATCAGCATTCCCCTAAAACTAAAACCAGTTAGATATTATAAAAGGGAAAAAAGAAAAAAAATCCAATAGATTTGTAACCTAATGAATATAGATGCAAAAATTCTCAACAAAGTTTTAGCCAATTAAATCCAAATATATAAAAAGGATAATGCATAACCAAGTGCTATTTATCCTGGGAATGCAAGATGAACATATAAAAATCAATCATGATAACATTTTTGAATCAACCAATGTAATTCACCCTATCAAAAAACTAAAGAAGAAAAATTATCAGATCATTTCAATAAATGCAGAAAAAAGCATTTGACAAAATTCATCATCCATTTATGATAAAATCTTTTGGAAAAGTGAGACTTGAAGAAAACTTCCTTGACATTAATAGACGTTATATGTAATGGTAAAGAATTGTTTTCCTCTTCAGGTTAAAAGGCAAGAACAACCACTCAGCACTTTAACATCAAAGATAGAAGCCAGGTTATAAGGCAAGAAAAAGACATCCAGACTATAAAGAAAAAAATAAAATCTCTACTCACAGTTAATCTGATTGTCTATGAAGAAAATTTCAAAGAATTTACGAACTACTAAAACTAGAAAAAAGTTTCTTAAAGTCACAAGATACAAATTCATTGTACAAAAATCAACTGTATTACTATTTATTAGTAATGAAGAATTAAAAATGTAAAGGTTCCAATTATAATAGTGTGAAAATACATAAAATAGGTATAAATTTAAATGAAATATGTACAAGATCTGTATGCTAAAAATGATAAACACTGATGAAAGAAATCAGAGTCCCTCATAAGTGGTAAGCTATACTGTGTAGATTCAAAGACTCAATGATATTAAGCTGTCAATTGCCTGTTTGCAAAATTGTATAGATTCAATTTAATTCCAATCAAAATCCCATTAAAACTATTGGTAGAATTAAAAAATTTTTTTTTTTTTTTTTTTTTTTTTTTTTTTTTTTTTTGGTACCAGAGATTGAACTCGGAATCCTTGTGCTTGCAAGGCAGGCCACGGAACCGCTGAGCTAAATCCCCGGCCCTATTGCTATTCTAAACTTTATATACAAATAAGCTAACCAAAATAATTTTTGAAAAAAGAACAAAGCTGAAAGACCCTCACTTGACTGGAAGCCTTTTCATAAAGCCACTCCCATCAAGACAGTGTGGTACTAGTCCAAGGACATACAGAGTAATGGAGCAGAAAGAGAAAGTCAGAAATAGTCACACAACTGACTTTCAAAAACATGTAAAAGCAATTTAAAGCAGAAAAAATGATCTTTTCAAATGGTAATGGAACAATTAGATAACCATATGTAAAAAAAGGATTCCCCCCAGAAAGCCACCAACTTGATCCATTCCTCATGTCACATGAAATACTGACTTCAAATAGACCACAGATTTAACTATAAAATATCAAGCAATAAAACGCCTACAAGAAAACATTAGGAGAAATCTTTCACTCCTGTGTTAGCAAAGATTTCTTACATGGCCCCAAAACCACAATCCATGAAAGGGAAAAAAAAAAAGGATAAAGTGGATTTTTATAAAAATAAAGAACATCTGTTCTTTAAAAGACAATGCTACAAGAATATTGCAAGTCAAGTACCATTTAAAAGTCATAAAAGAACTCATCACTCAAAGGCAAGAAAATGAACAATAAAAGAAATGGGCAAAACACTTGAACAGATACTTTTATCAAAGACATACAAACAGTTAATAAGCAAATTGCAAAATCATTAATTATCCTAAATATCATTAATTATCAAAGATATGCAAAGTAAAATCATGAGATACCATTATACAATCTGCCTATGTAGAATGGCCAAAATAAGATTTTAAATGATTTTAAATATTAAAATGCCAAGCATTTGACAAGATGCCAAAGTAAAAGGACACTCATATATTGATGAAGAGAATTCAAAATGGAACACATTGCAAAACAGTTTTTGCAGTTGCTTATAAAGTTGGACATAGGCTTTTCATAAAACTCAGTAATATCAATTTCAAGTTATTTTCTCAAAAAAATATCATCAAAATTTGTAATTTAATATTTGGAGTGGCTTTACTATATCATCACAAACTGGAAGCAATTCAAATGTCATTCAACTGGAAAATGAATAAACAAATCATGATATATCTACACAATGAAGTACTAACACTCAATAGTGGAATAAAATAAACAACTAATACCTATTAACAGCATGAAGGAATATACCACAGTAAGTAAAAAAGCCAAACCCAAAGGGCTGCAAATTAGGTGATTCTATTTACATGACATTCTGAACAAAACTACAGGGACAAAAGATAGATTAGAAATGGCCAAAGTCTCAGGGTAAAGGAAGGATGTCTATCTGTAGGTGACTAAGCTATTTCTTATTTTTTCTTGATTGTGGTGGTGGTATAGGTACAGACTGTGTTTTTCAAAACTTTTACAGCTGTATACTTAAAAGGGAAACTTTACTATAATTAAATTATAACACGATGAAATGTTTGTTTAAAGGCATCTAGGTAGCAGACTGGAAAGAGTGGAGGAGGAAAACTGTTAATATTTTTTTTCAACCATCAATAGAACTAAGAGACAATCTACAACGTGGGGAAAAAATTTTACCAGCTGCTCTTCAAAGGACTATTATCTAGAATATATAAAGAGCTTAAAACAATCAGCCCCCCCAAATATAAGGACCCGATTCAAAAATGGGCATATGAAATGAACAGACATTTCTCAGACAAAGAAGTAAAAGCAGCAAGTAAATATATGAAAAAAATGTTCTACATCATTGGTCATTCAAGAGATACAGATGAAGACAACACTGAGATTCCACCTCACCCAACAAAGAATGGCTGCTATCAAGAAATCACACAATAACAAATGTTGGTGGGGTTGTGGAGAGAAAAGAACCCTTCTCCATTGTTGGTGGGAATGCAGACTAGTACAACCACTATGGAAATCAATATGGAGATACTTCGAAGAGCTGGGACTAGAGGTTCCATTTGACCCAACCATCCCTCTGCTGGGTATCTTTCCAAAAGAATTAAAAGAATGATACCACAGTGATATATGCCCACCTATGTTTATAGCAGCACAGTTTGTAACAGCTAAAACTTGGAAACAGCCCATTTGCCCATCAGTTCAAAACTGGATAAAGAAGATGTGGGTTTTCTATGAAAGGGAATACTACTCAGCCATAAAGAATGAGAAATTAGGTTCATTCATAGGAAAATGGATACATATTGAGGATATACTCCAAAGTGAAATAAATAAGTCAAACATGGGTAAATACCAAATAGTTTCTCTGGTGTGAATAAACTATAATAGTACATAAGATCCTAATGAGATAATGGACAACGTGAAATAGGAAGAAAGGGGCTAAAGGTGTAGGGAAAGTGAGAAGGGTAGGGGAAAGGTAATAAGGCAAAGGAAACAAATAGGAGAAAATGAAAAAAATGGAAATAAAATGTCTGTAAATGGGGAGGAGAGGAGGGGGTGAAGGGAGGGCAGGGACCAGGGGAAAAAATGAGAACCAAGACCTGTCATGTAAAGGTACAATATCCCAATAATGAATGAAAATGTACTGTATACCTAAAATGTAGCAATAAACTTAATGAGGAAATTTTTTTTCTATTAATTCTATGTGTATGTATTATGTGTTTAATTTTTATTGTACTAAAACAAAAATTTACCTTCTTAACCATCTTTAGATGTATACTTCAAGAAAGCTAAGTATATTTGGTATAAAGTGTATCTCTAGAACTTTTCCAACTTGCAGAAGTAAAACTACTCATGGTCATAGAGGAAATTAAAGAAGAAATCAGAGAGCTTACACAATTAAATGACCATGCCAATACAACATATCGGAATCCACAGGAACAATGAAAGCCGTCTTATGAGGGGAATTCATAGCAGTGAATACTCATACTAGGAAAACAGAGCAAACTCAAATAAACAACCTGATGCTTAACCTTAAGCTTCTAGAAAAAGAACAGGATACACCCAAAGTTACACAAGGGAGGAAATTATAAAGATCAGAGCAGAAATCAATGCAAGGGAGACTAACAGAATGATACAAAAGTCAATGAAGCAAAGACTGGTTCTTCAAAAGAATAAACAAAATTGACAAACCCTTGGCCAACCATATATGTATGTATGTATGTATGTATGTATGTATGTATGTATATAT
>NW_022900950.1:51757791-51768980 GCF_012274545.1 Fukomys damarensis | reverse complement strand
ATATATACCTAAATCTGTGCAATTAGGAATGAAAAGGGTGCGATTACAATAGACCCAGCAGAAATCTAGAGGATCATTAATACCTACTTCAAGAACCTGTATGCCAGTAAGATGGAATACACAGAATGGACAGATTCCTTGATACATATGACTTAGCAGAACGAACAAGACTTAAAAATTATAAACAATCCCATATCAACCAATGTAATTGAAAATGTAATTAAAAACTTACCAACTAAGAAAAGCCTAGGTCCTGATGGCTTCAGTGCTGAATTCTACAGCAGACAAGGACTATCGCCACTACTGTTTAAATTCTTCAATGCAATTGAAAGTGAAAAAATACTCCCAAATTCATTCCTGGAAGCAAGCATTACCTTGATCCCAAAAGCAGAGAAAGACCCAAATGAAAAAGAAAACTATGGGCAATTTCAGTAGTGAACATAAATGCAAATTTTTTCAATAGGATACTGGCAAATAGAATACAGAAGATCAAGATCATACACCCTTGACCAACTGGGATTCATCCCAGGGATGCAGGGATGGTTCAACATACACAAATCAATAAATGTAATACACTATATTAACAGAGCCAAGGACAAAAACCATGTGACCATCTCAATAGATGAAGAAGAAACAGACAAAATCCAACACCCAGTTATGACAAAAACCCTACAGAATAGGCAATCTCTATCTCAACCTGACAGCATGAAAAGCCAACAGCTAATATCATACTAAATGGTCAAAAATGGAAATCCTTCACACTAAAATCAGGAACAAGACAATGTCTACTATCACCACTCTTGTTCAATATAATTTTGGAAACATTAGCCACAGACATTAGACAAGAGAAAGAAATAAAAGGAATAAAGATAGGAAATTATATACTTTGGTTTCTCTTCAGATCTTATAATTTTTTTTTGCCTTTTACTAAGGAATAAAGATAGGAAATGAAGAAGTTAAACTGTCATTATTTACAGACAACACAATACTCTATATAGAAGACCCTAAGAACTCCACCAAAAATCTTCTAGACTTTATAACCAAATTCAGTAGAGTAACTGGATATAAGGTCAACACACAAAAGTCAACAGCTTTCTGGGCCAGGGATTTAGCTCAGTGCTTCCACTGCCTACCTTGGAAGCACAAAGGACCTGAGTCCAATCCCTGGTACCCACCCCCCAAAAAAGCAATAGCTTTCCTGTACATGAAATACATACTCACTGAGAGAGGAACTGGAGAAATGACTCCTTTCACAATAAAATAAAAAAAAAATACCTAGGAATCAACCTAATAAAAGAAACCAAAGACCTCTACTATGAAAATATAGCACTCTGAAAAAAGAGATCAAAGAGGATATAAGAAAATGGAAAGATACCCCTTGCTCCTGGATAGGAAGAGCTAATATAGTGAGAATGGCCATACTTCCAAAACTGCTATATAGATTCAATGCCATTCCAATTGAAATTCCAACAATGTACTTCACAGACCTTGAGAAAACAATCCAAAAATTAATTTGAAACAAGAAGAGACCTAGAATATTAAAAGCAATGCTAGGCAACAAAGACAAGGTAGGAGGTATCACAATCTCAAACTTGAAACTATACTACAAAGCTACCATGATAAAAACAGCATGGTGCTGACAAAGAAACAGATCCAATGACCAGTGAAACAGCTAGAAGATGCAGAAATAACTCCAGACACACTCAGCTACCTCATCTTTAACAAAGGAACCTAACATCCTCACTGGATGAAAGATAGTCTCTTTAGTAGATGGTGCTGGAAAAATTGGGTTTCAATTTATCAAAGATTAAAACTAGACCTATATATCTCTCACCATACACTAAATGAAAATCAAATAGATTAAAGACCTAAATATTAAAACAGAAACATTAAAATGGCTGGAAGAGAGGTTAGGTAGAACTCTTGAAGACATTGGTGTAGGAAAAGATTTCATGAACAAAACCTCAGTTGCACATGAACTAGCACAAAGAATCAACAAGCGGGATCTCTTCTTATGAAAAAAGCTTTTGCACAGCACCATGAAGAGACAACCCACAATGTGGGAGAAAAATTTTACTAGCTGTTCCTCAGACAAATGTCTACTATCTACAATATATAAAGAGCTTAAAAAAAATAAGACCTCCCAAATTTAAAGACCCAATCCAAATATAGGCATCTGAAATGAACAGACATTTCTCAGACAAAGAAGTAGGAATAGCAAATAAACATGAAAAAATGTTCAACATCACTGGTCATTAGAGAGATACACATGAAAACAACACTGAGATTCCCCCTCACTACAGAAAGAATGGCTGCTATCATGAAATCAACCAATAACAAATGTTGGCAGGGCTGTGGAGAAAAAGAAACCCATCTCCACTGTTGGTGGGAGTGTAGATTGGTGCACTCACTGAGGAAATCAGTATGGAGACACCTCAAAGAACTAGATTAGAGGTCCCATTTGACCCAGCTATTTCCTTACCAGGTATCTTCCCAAAGGAATTAAAAGAATCATACCACAGTGTGCACTCATATGTTCACAGAAGCACAGTTTGCAATAGCTAAACTTTCAAAAAGCCCAAATTCTCATCAACTGGAGACTGGATAAAGAAAATATGTGGGTTTTTTAAAAATAAAATGGAGTACTATTCAGCCATAAAGAATGAGAAATTAGAGATATTTATAGCTAAATGGATACACTTTGAGGTAATACTCAAGTGAAATAAATAGGACAGACATGTAAATACCAAATAGTTTCTCTGGTGTGAGAAACAGAAAGTGCAAATGAGGATCAAAAGACATAATAAATATTGTGAAACTGGAAGAAAAGGTCCAAAGGGGAAGGGGAAGTGGAAGGGATTGGAGAAAAGAAAGAAGGATATGGAATTAACATGAGAAAATTTAAAAATGAAAACAAAGTCTTTGTAAATAGGAAGGGGTGAAAAGATTGAAAGGATGGCAAGGGAATGGGGAAAAGTAAGAATCAAAATAGATTATGTAAAGGTACAAATTTTCAATGATGAATGAATGTCATTATATTGCATACCTAAAATGTTCCAATAAAATTCTTTTTTTAAAAAAAATAGAAAAAAATCCAACTACTTTTTAACTTCTCCTAGCCTATGATTACCATTGTTCTACTTTCTGTTTCTAGTAATTTAACTACTTATCTGCACATATATTATTTTCATTTAAAACACTGTCGGTGAATGCAAAAATAAAAGCCTACTAACGATATAAAAAGACATGATGACTATATTCATTAACAAAAATCTGACAATGCCTATTTTGTAACCAATTAATCATTCTATGATCATATGAAATGAATTATTTGACTTGAATTTTAAACTATAATTTGCTTCATGGTTAAAGCTTTTAGGTTTAGTGATTAATCTTAAAAAAGAACTAACCCAGATACATTGATAATACTGGTTCCCAAAATTCTGTATTAGTGTTAAAATATCTGTAAAAGAAAACCCATTTTTTGGAGGTTCAGAGCAGGTGACACCAAATACTGCTCTGAGATCCTGTTCTGAAGTACGTTCCTGGTTCTCTGTACTTCTGTAGCCGGTGTGGTGCTGTTAATTGTGTGTACCACACATCTCCAGACATTAATAAAGGACTCAAGAGGTTTTTTAAACCTTAACAAATTTAATCTTGCATTCACTTGTTTGTTTGTTACTGGGGATCAAAATCAGGATCCTGCTCTTATGAGGCAGACGCAGTGCCACTGAGCTAAATCCCCAGCCCTTGAATTTATTTATATAGACCTACATATAATAATAAGGTTCTCTGTAAATATATTTTTCTATACTTATCTCCTTGAACACTTATGATTATTTCAAAATTATCACAATTTCAGAAACAAATTGTAATTCTACCATAGCTGTCTGCACATGTACTCATTTTCTTTGTCTTTTTAACACAACTCTAATTCTTAAAGAATATCCACATGCTGAAAGATCCACATACACCCCCTCCCCGAGTTTCACAGGTGGTCAAGAAGACTTTATTCAGGGTTGCAGCTGCAGTGGAAGTTGTGCAGAAAAGGGCAAGAGATGAGGAGCAATTCTCCTCAATGCCTCTCAACGCCTTTAAGCAGTAGAATTCAAATGGTTAACTTTAAGAAAAATTTCCTCCTTTAGCAAAATAATCATTTTGAAGCTAAATTTCTTCATAAATACCACTTGTACTAAATAGTGATAGATTACAAAAATCAGGAGCCATGGCCAGAAAAGGCATCACAGATTTAGAAGCCAAATGATATTCTATATAAAACATCTGAAGAAGTGATAAGTTGTCCTGATTATGACTTTCTATTTCAAGAAACTTACTCAAGTCTTCTATCAAAAATGAGTATTATTTCTATTTTACTTTTATATCTATGGAAAACAGGTGCTCTGCACTCATTTTATACTTTAAAATATTTACTTCAGGCTAATTTGTGAAAAATTCCAGAGGATAATGACAATGACAAGCAGTATGGAAACAAGAGCTGGGAGGAACCAGACTTTTTCTATGCACACAGAACCACTTGAGGCTATTAGAGCTAGTCCTTGGTAACCATAAAATAATCAGATAAAGCTCAATTGAACGGTTTTATTTATAACGGTGAACATAAATTCAAAGGTATTACATAGCTATTGAACAGCTAATGCAGTTTTAGGTAAGCATTAAAAATTGGAAAAGATGGCTCTATGTTATATCCTCTCTGAATACCAACTCTGATATATTTAGAAATTTAGAGATAAAATTTTAAAGATCAGTTAATTCTAATAGCATTCAAAGCCACTATGTGTTTTTTCCAAGGTTACTTATTTGTAGGACGGGTCACAGAGACAATTTATCATTTGATATACTTTGCCAGAAGCATAAACTACAAATTACAGATCCAGATACCAAGATATAAACCAAAGAATGAATATTAGAGCTTTAAAGGTAAAGAAATCATAAAGGGAAATTTACCCCCACTAATCTCAATGGAACCACAGTAATCATTTAAAGTTGCCCATTTCACAGATTAAGAATCGGACTGGAGTGCTAAACCAGAGAACAATTTTTGGTATAAGCCCAGCAGCCTGGTGCAAGGATTCTAGGCCTACTTTAGAGTGAAGATGGTAAGTTCTTGGTGGGAGCCACTATACCCAGCTTTTTAGGAGGTAGGGAAAGCTGACTGGCCCTCAAGTCCATTTCAGTGTCAGTGAGTTCCAGTCTGAGATCCTCTCCAGGTCCTGAGAGAAAGTCCTGGCAGTGAGCAGGCTCCCCACAGAACAGAGCCACACTTGTTGAAAGGCACATGACTATGGGGACATGTGTAAGAAGGGTTTGTAAACGGTGCTGTCATGGCCTTGAAAGTACTTTGTAGAGCCCTTTGGAGTTGCTAAAGGGGTCAGAGTAGGTCAAAGTAGACCAGATAAAATGGTACTCACTTATAAAAAGGAAAAGCAGGCTGTGTTCTGTGACATCTGGTATAATCTGTATACATAAAGAATGATGGTAGCAGAAATAAGTCAAGGAATGTTTCCAAGAGCAGAAGACCTTCCCTTGGGCCTTGAAAAACAAGCAGTTGTCTGGTTGGACCATAAGGTAAAAAAAGGATGAAATGCTGCATGATAAGAGAATGGCCAGGCCAAAGCCTGGTCTTGCAGCAGTGTGCTGATTTGGACAACTTTCTTTCAGTAGCTCAGTATAGCTGGGAATATAAAGTTGGGTTTAGTGGTGGGGGTGTAAAATGAGGCAATAAAAGGAAAAAAGGTTAAGAAAAGCTGGGGCCTCAGAGGCCATATGATAGAGACCAGACTTTAAGGGAAATGGAGTCTACACAAGAGGGTGTTTAGCAAACTAGGGATGCAATGGGATTTGTGTTTTAGCGAGGTCACTCTGATAACAATATATAAGATATCAAGAGGTGGAAGTGAGGCTTAAAGGAAGGAAATGGCTAAGGAAGGGAGATATTCAGGATATAGACCCGACAGGACCAGCCTCAGGAAAATAAGGGAAACAAGATGACACCCAGGTTTGTGGATTGCATGAATTGTGGCAGATGATGCCATTAACCAAACAATACTGCAGCTGAGAAGACTCTGATTCTGAGAAATGACACTGACTAGGCCCACTAGGCAGTGGGAAATACAGTTTTGGAACTTAAGAAAGATAAGGCACACACATGTATAAATATCAAATAGTTTCTTTTGTTTGAAAAACTATAATAGTACATAAGATCCTAATGGTATAATTCACAGTGTGAAATAGGAAGAAAAGGGCTAAACGTGTAGGGGAAGTGGGACAGGTAGGGGAAAGGAAATAAGGGAAAAGAAAAAAAAATATGAGAAAATGAAAAAATGGAAATAAAGTTTTTGTAAATAAGAAAGGGAGGAGGGGATGGAGGCAGGGCAGGGGTAAGGGGAAAAAATGAGAACCAAGACTTGTCATGTAAAGGATCCCAATGATGAATGTAACTGTACTGTATACCTAGGATGTACCAATAAACTCAGTGAGGAAAAAAAAAAAAGAAAGATAAGGCATCAGAAGAATGTCTGGAAGTTGTAAGTTAGCAATAAATCCATGAGAGTGAATGAAATTCTTCATGAATATACATGGTAAAGAGATGGTGGGAGCAGAGAGGTCACATGCCATTTCTGTATGACAAAGACGCTTGAGTTTTCTGTCTTATGGGCACCCCTGAAGGTTAGGTGGGCTTGAGCCATTTTTCAACAATTCTGGAAGTAGCTTTCTGGATGAGGGGGCCAAGACCACAGAGATGCTTTAGCAGCAGAGGAAATGGGGAATGAAGAGATCAGGTCAGATCTCCAATACCAGGCTACCTAAAGGGTGCTCCAGAGAAACCAACCTGGGACAGTGGCCTCAGGCAGACAGAAAAGCAACTACTACCAACACAGAGAAGTAGAACTCTGCAGCAGGGGTACACAGCAATACCCACTTCTGTTCTTCTGACCCCCAACACTAACTCGCACATCAATCACTGAGATGAGGGAGGGAAAACACGTGAGTGCCAAACAGGACACTCCAAGGGCTAGGACCTAGATGAGAAGAGCGGGCAGAGAAGAGATTTTTGATCTTAACGTGAGAGTCAAATGTCAAAATGAAAAGCACTGAGTTTAAAAAGACACAACTGTTACTTTTTTTTTTTTTTTTTTTGAGATAGGGCCTCACTATGCAGTTCATGATGGCCTTGAACTTATGTAGACCAGGTCAGCCTTGAACTCCTGATGATCCTCCTGCCTCAGCCTCCTGAGTGCTGGCATTACAGGTGTATGCCACTATACCTGGCAGTCATTGACTATTAAAATGATCAAAATGTACCAGAAAGTGGTGAAAAATACAATGAAGGTGAAAAGGACTCAATAGGACATAATTAGTGGGAATTATCAGAATAAATAAAACAAACCATGAAAGGCTCATTCTCCCTGATGAAATGAGAGATTAATGGTCCTGCAGGGGGTTGCAGAAGAATGTGGCATCAAATGAAGGCCAACCGTAGATGAAGTTGTGTGATAGAAGGGACTGATAAGACTACAGTGAGTTACATAGGGTGCCTACTGTGGCAACCTCAGGACCTGGGCTCAAAGTAAAGCAATGGTTGTAGTTGACCACAGAGGGGACTGAAAGCTCCACAAGGGCTGTCTGTCCCCTCTTCTGACTCCCAGGCCACTTCGAGGGAACTCATCTAGGAAAAGGAGCAGGAGGCAAACAGACATAGAACAGAGCAAGTCCTCCCATCTCTACTCCAAAATGCTAGAACAAGTTTGCTCTGCACTGGCAAGGAGAGCTTTTAATCAAATATGATATTTAAAAGTTCTTAAATAACAGCACTCCATCTTAAGAACCAAAATGAGGCTGCTCAAATAACCAGAGGTATCCAAAAAGTTATAGAATTGAGATACTATGAAGCAGCCCCATTATATAGCAAAAAAGGAAAACCTTCCAAATGCCAAAGTTGGTGGTAATTATTAAAAAAAATAAATAACTATATATTCATACCTCTGAAATACTAAGACTTCTCAATAAATTGGCTTTGCATTATTTTATTTAATCCTCACAACTTTTAGGTATATCTAACTTTATCTTAAAGTTAAAAAAAACTGAGGCTTAGAGTGGTCAAGCAATGGCCCCAAGGAGACATGATGCCTAACAAATGCAACAGACAAGATCAAAATTCAAGCCAGTAGGCTTTGGCAGAGCATGGCTCAACTATCAACCAGAACCAAAAGCTAGGTAGTTTCTAGACATCCTGGAGATGCACAATTCCATCAGTTTAATAAAATGGATACTCGTACTTACAATAGTGAATTATTGTTAGACAGTTTGGGACAATCAATATTTCAAACCAGAGGTTAGAAACTGGGCCACACAGCAGGAGGTGAGTGGCAGGTAAGTTATGAAGCTTCATCTGTATTTACAGCTATTCCCCATTACCTAGATTACTGCCTGAACTCTACCTCCTGTCAGGTCAGTAGAGGCATTAGATTCTCACAGAAGTACAAACACTTCTGAGAAGTGCCCATTTAAGGAATCTAGGTTGTGTGCTCCTTGTAAGTACCTGATACCTGATGATCTGAAGTGGAGCTGAGACAGTGATGGTAGTGCTGGAGAGCATCTGTAAATACAGAGTAACATTAGCAAAGAGGTTTGACTATGCAGAAATCATAATAAATCAACTGCTTGCAGACTTGTATCAAAACCCTAACAGTGAGTGGCAATTGACAAGTAAGCTGCATCTGGTGGTACACTTTATAGTGGCAATATATAGCTGCACCTGATGGCAAGCTGTCAGAATCCAACAATTATTTTGGTATGTACCTGGCCGTCTGTGCCTTTTTCCAGCACTGCACACTTGTCTCAGTCAGTTTTGGTAAGCCCACTTAAACACCAATAGTCCACTTAAATTACAGGTTCACTGCAAGAGGTGATTCACTTCTTCAAGCCTGTTTTATATAATGTGGTAACCAGCTATCTAATGAAACTGTAACGCCTTCAAAACTCCTTTGCCACATGGAGACTAAGCACCCAGCATTAAAAGACAAGCCTTTGGAGTTTTTCAAGAGAAAAAATGTGAACACAAATACCAGAAGCAATATTGATGGTCACCACTTCATCAAATATGTCCACCCTGAGAGCATCATTTTTAGTGACTTACCACATTGCTAAAGCTAAGAAACCCTTTACTATTGGTGAAAAGTTAATCATGCCTGCTGCTAAGGACATCTACTGTGAACTTCTAGGAGAGGTTATAGTTAAAAAGGTGGCACGTTTCTTTTTATGGCTAGCACCATAACTAGGTAAATTGATGAAACAGCAAAGGATACGGAAGCACAGTTAGTTGTTAGAATTAATGAGTCACCACGGTAAATAAACCAAATTGACAAGTCTATGGATGTTAACAAGGCAACAATACTTATTTTGTGTGTGTGTGTGATATATTTTCAGGAGGATGTGCCCAAGGATATGTTATTTGCACTTGTGTTGCTAACCAGCACCACAGCTACAGAACTATTCAAGTCTTTGAATGATTACATATCAGAAAAGTAAACTGGTCATTTTGTGTCAACAATATGCACAAAGCAGTCACCATGACTTCATAGCCTTCTTGTTTCACACGAGGGTCAAAGAGGTAGCTTCTGAACATGAATCTATATACTGTCACCCACAGAGAAATGCTGGCTAGCCAAAAAAGGTTACCTGAACCTAATAATATTTTGCATAATATGATTAAAATTATCAACCATATTAAAGTGCATGTTCTTAACTCATCTGTTTATGCAGCTCTGTGGGGAGATGAATGCAGAACACACGTCTTCTCTTATACACAGAAGTGAGATGGCTTTCTCAAGGTACATCACAGGCTAGGACAGAGTTTTGGAGTTATGAGAACTGCTCTACCAATTTCTTTTAGAAATAGTCACCATTAGCAGCACAGTTCCATGATATAAAATGGGTTACAAAACTTGCTTACTTCAGTGGCACATTCAACATGCTCATTGAACTCAATCTGTCCCTTCAGAGAAGAATGACAACTGTGTTCAAGACAGCAGATGACGTGGTTGTACTCAAAGCCAAAGTGGAATCAGGGAGGTACTGAGTGAATACTAGGATTTCTGACATTTTAAATATTAGCAGAGATTTTGAAAGAGGCTAAGGCAAGGTCTTCTTTTCCCCAGCTAATTCATGATCACCTATTTGAGCTTTTAAAAGAGTTTGTGTATTACTTCTGAACCACAAAAGACTGCAAACTGGGAAGAAATGGATCTGTGACCCATGTATAATATGTCAGGTGAATCGACTCTGCTAAAACAAGATCAACTGCTGAAGATCACAAGTGATGGTGGTCTTAAAAGTACATTTGACACAACTTCAAATATTGTATGTTCTGAGTTAAAGTCAAGGCAGAATATCCTGAGATTGCCACAAAAGCACTGAAAAGCCTGCTTCCATTTTCAATACTCTTTTATCTTTGTACAGCAAGATTTCCTGCAGTGATCAAAACCACAGTGAGATTACCAAGTAGACTGGAAAAAAGCAACACACTTTGGGTGTCAGGGTCTTTTATCACCCCAAATGAGACTATTAAATTGCAGGAGAATGAGCTCAAAGATCCCACTGATTTTGTACTACATTAAGTTATATAATTATCCCATCATATATTATAATTTAATAATGATAGAAGTATATAATAAATGTAATGCACTTGAATTATCCAGAAACACCCTCCCCTCTTCCATACCCCATCCACAGAAAAACTGTCTTCCATTAAACTGGTCCTGGATGCCAAAAAGGTTGGGGACCACTGTCTTAAATGATTCATCAGATACAAGAACTGTGCTTGAAGAGAAAGAACTATTCTAAATTTAACATGCTTTAATTATACTTAGAACATGAAATAATTATTTTAGTCAGATATACAGAAAATTGAATTTGTTGTTACATTAAACAAATTAAATACATGTATTTAAAAATTCAATAATTTTAAATAAATAGCTGTTACTTTCATTAAATTAGGTTAATTCTGCACACATTCTATACATCTAAATACTCCAAATACACATTGTAAGCTAAAAAATTAACAGAACTTTTCCTTTAGTGAATTAGATGACAAGAAAAGATATCAGGGCTGGGGATTTAGCTTGGTGGTTCAGTGGCCTGCCTTGGAAGCGCAAGGACCCGAGTTCAAT
>NW_022900950.1:51729901-51757763 GCF_012274545.1 Fukomys damarensis | reverse complement strand
TATTATAAAAGAAAAGATATCAGTTAGGTTATATTGAGATATTTTTATAAACCAAGTTTCTTACCTAAGCAGGAAAGCTAGATTAAATGAATGATTAATTTGTTTTAACACTGAAATATGCTTGGAGCAAAAAAGATTTTTAAAATAAGTATTTAAAGCACACAAAATATATATAACATACATATTAGGAAGCATAATGGTAGAACAAACAACTACAAACCCACCATCAAACTAAGAACATGATCAATACCACTGAAACTTTTTATGGTCTTACTAATGCTCTACCCTCCTAGGTAGGGGTAATTTCTCCAGCCTGAAATCCTTAAAAGTCATTACTTAGTCACCATATTTATTGTCTGTCTTACTTCATGAGAACATACTAGACAGGGGCAGAAACTTCTGTACTTTATTTATAAATGTGTCCAAATGGTGTTGAACAGTAGTAATAATTATAATGATAACAGAAAATTACACTTAATACTTGTCAGTAGCTATGCTGAGCCTATTACATACATTAACTCATTTAGTACTCTCAGCAATCTGCTCATCTAGGTACCACTATTATCCAACTGGGATAGATGAAGAAACCAGAACACGAAAGTGAGTTTTGAGCAAAAACTTGAAAATGATGGGACTGTTCAAAGAGCCTTTAAAGCAGAATAGTAAGAAGAAATGCTCCTCTGATACTTCAGGGTCCATCAAAGTTAAGCCAGTGTAAGGCATCCTGAGATGGTGCAGTGCCCATTGTATAGGTGCATAAGATGTCTTTCTCCTTGCTATCTTGGTATTCTGAAAGATTCTTTTCTTTGAATAAAATAAGACTTTTTATTAAGACTCTGGTTATCGTATCCATTGCATATAAGAAGCACTATGTGTGCTTAATAAGTATTACATACCACCTAATATTCCAAACTTGCTTCTTCAAGAGTCACGTTGGGGTGCTTTTCACCTTTCAATAAAAACTCAAAGATCTTTTCCTATATTGAAGTATAAAGTAATGTTCTTTCAAAAAAATGTCTGCCTACAAAGTTTAAGTACTAGATATGCAATAATTCTTTGTCTTAACTCGGATGGTTTCACAAAGCTATGAGATTCTCACTGGGAATTTATTACACAGCTGTTGAAAGCTACTTTTGACTTAATATGATAGAATGAACACATTTATCTGTTTCTACCTACATACAACTAAAGAGATTAAGAGAATCTAGTTTTAAACGCATAAAGGGTACAGTGTGAATACAGGACAGTGATGGCAAACACTTTACAGATGAGAGCCCAAATGTCACTCCAAAACCCACTTATTTATTATAAAGTGCCAACACTGCAATTAAACCTGAATACCGAGGCTTCAGTTCAGAAAAAACAACTCATACATTAACATCTTTTATATTAAAAGAAAAAGAACACACGTGCCACAGGTTTGCCACCACTGATATAGGAGCTGTCCAACAGTTCTTAAGGCTGTAAAGATAATTCATCAAATTGAAACCTAAACAAGAAGTAAAGAAATTCATAAGACAGTTAAGGTGCACTGAAGAACCCAATAGTTATAATACATGTTCCTGAAGTGCAAGTTGCAAGCAAGATAAGTCTATATAAAGCACAAGCTCCAACATCATGCAGCTGAATTAACTGAGTAATAGTTAACAATCTTCTAACATAACCAATACTCAGTTACCAAAAAAAACCTGGATGAAACAGGGATGGTATCAAAAATTGAAGCAACCTTTAAAATCCTAAAGGATTACACAGATAAAATAAAGAGGGAAAGGAGGATGACAATAACATTCAGAATAACAAAAGAGCCCCTGGATATTGAAATATTGGTATTATGAATGTTCAAGTAAAGACCCCTAAAATAAATGGGATGTAAAGTTGAATGCCTTGGAAATCAACACAAAATATCAAAAAAGGAAAAAGAAGAAAGAATGGCGGTTTAGAAGGGCTAAATCTTAACAAAAGAGTAAGAAACAGAACAAAGAATATAGGGAGGGGAGAAGTATCAAACAATTCAAGCCTAGATCTACAGATCAAGCTTTTAAAAATCAATAGAGCCTATCAAATACAATTTATTCTTGGTAAATCTTGTTTAGAAAGTGCAAATTTGTTCCAAAAACAATTTGTATCTTAGAAAACAATACAGAGAAACTCGAAGTATAAACAATTTAAAGAGCAAAATTAAAGATAGGTGGACTTTTGGGAAGGTGGTGGAATGAGGAACAGAAACATGTACTAATAAAATCTAAAAAGAAAACAATACAAGAATAATGAACATTTCATATTTTCTTATGATTTCAGTTGCAAGAAATCATAGTTGAACCAAGCCTGTTTAAAAAAAATCTCTAGCATATACTAGCTAGCTGAATTCACTACATTTGTTTCAAAAATATCAGGAAGATGCTAAAGAACAGCTTTTAAGTGTTGAGAAGTGAGAAATGAGGCATTCTGAAAGACAGAACATGTGATATCTCCCAGGAAACAGACATAAAGGAATCCACCTTGTGGGCTGTCAAAAATAAGGCATGAAAATAAAAGAAATGTCTTTTGTTAGAGAAATTTCAAGTGCTGAAGAGATATAAAATGACACCTAGAGAAATGGAAAAAATGTTGAGAATATTTATTGAAAAGAAAGCAGAGAAAAAAGAAAAACCTGGAATAACCTTTCTCACAATCAAACGATAAGCACTATTTATATAAAGACCTTATATGTAAATCATCAAATCCTGCAGATGTTGCTTCTTTTAGTACTAGCAGTGCCTGGGTTAGTACTTTCAAATGTCTCTGTAATTTCTAAAGCCTTCAGTTGTAGGGTGAAGCCAAGAGCACAGATAAGAAAACTGCAAAAGAATCTCCAGCACTTATATAAAAAATTGTCTTTGCATAACTTTGTCATTTTCTCTAATATAGAATAATTCTCCAACTCCTAAGTGACTTCATTGGTAAAAGAGCAATTCAAAGTTTCCTTTAATCTCTGGATGATGATGAATTAATTAATTCAGAAAGTGACTCATAATGTTTTTTGTTTGATGCCTCTAAAGAGAACCCTCTCCTTTCCTTACCTATTTATTTGCTGCCCCAAACTGTGTTGCAGTCTCTGTATCCTTAGTCCAGGGCACGGCCTGGCACTTTGCCTTTTCTAAAGGGAAGGCTGAGAAGGAACACTCCCCACCACCTACTAGCTTTCCAGTGGTTGTGGTGTTTATGCTTTGGCAAGAAGACAAGTGACCTTCTGCCCAGGACAAAGAAGGGGAGATGGTCTTTCCCACCATCTCTCCCTTCCACAAATACTTACTGTACAAATATCTAGACAAATATTTATTTCACAAACATTTTGTGCCTGGCATGGTGCTAATCACTGGGGTCCCACCTCAAAAGGCAGCCCTTCCTCTGAAAAGCATTCAAACCAGAAAAGCAGCAGCAGTTTTCAGACAATACTATCTTCTTGTTACAAATTACAGTTCAAAGAGAAAAAAGAAAAGTAAAATAAAACTTTTGAATCAAATTTAACTGGAAGGATATAACATTTATTGAACAGCTATATACCTGGCAACATGAGTACGCCACATATTATTTTGCTTAATACTCAACTTGCTTCTATTTTCATTTTACACACACACACACACACACACACACACACACACACCTTGAGACTATGTACAATTAATTTCTTCACTCAGGTTTTTCTAAAAAAAAAAAAAAATCTAATTTTTTTCCCATAAACTTAAATGTTTCTTTAGTGCCTACCAGTGCTAGGCACTGTGGCTAAATCCATGGTCCAGAAGATGGATTTGTAAGCAGTAATTACAGGCAAAGTAATGAGTGCCACAAGAGCAGAGGAGGTAACAGTAAAAGGGGAAGAGGCCAGCAAAGGTTTCACAAAGGAATTTCTCCCTAAATCTTGAAGAATAATCTTGGGCTGGGAATTTAGCTCAGTGGTGCCACTGGTTCTATCCCTGGTACAAAAACAAAAAAACAAAAAAAAAAAAAGAATCTTAAAATCATTACTTAAATCAAACAATGACTATAGCAAGAAAATGAAGAGCATATCCAAAAAGAGGCACCCCACAGTACATGAACCCCAGCCAATCAGAACATCTAGTTACAAACAGTTCAACCTAACTCGGGCGGGCAAACTAGCTAAATACCAACCCTGCTTCTCAAAAATGGCAGCAGCCAGTGAAGGGCCAGGGAGCATTTGTTCTAGGAATAGAGCATTTATTCTAAGACCAGGGATAAATTCTACTAATGGGCCTTTGCAAGGGGCTGGGGTTAAAGAGAAGTGTTTTTAAAAAAGAAACCAGATAATAAAAAATATACTCATTTCAAATAAGTCTACTGCTTTAATATGTATTATACAGAAATCATTATACAATAAGAGTAATTTAAACCGGTGACTCATACATTATGCTCCCCACAAATATATGAATGTTATTTCAGCAGCAAAACAAAAACAACTACTGTCACTTAGCAGAACACCTTGTTTTGTTCAACTTGTATATACAACATACAGTTTTGGAAATATATTGAACAATACAAAATATGGCTTACATCGCAATGGCCAAATCTTTTGTGGAAAAAGCAGATCCAACTTTGTTCAACAAATAAAACAGCAATGACATGGTTTTAATAGGCATTCTAAGGCCTCTGTGATCATTTCATAGCAAATGTCCAAAATATATGCTGGTCCCACATAACTTGTAATTAGATGCACCATCTACTCCAGTAAATGACTTACAAGCCTGCACATCACAATAAGTACAACTACAACAAAAATTTGAATAAAAATAAATATCTTAAGTAAAATTTGTAAGCCATAATTATGAGCCATAAGATATTACAAATTACTAATGCTGTTTACCTGGGTGCTTGAAGTACTTGAGATAGGCTCTATTTCCACATCAAAGAAAAGCACACATAAATTTAGACAGAATTCCAAAAAGATTAAAGAATGGCTCAAAAATTAGAAAACTAGAGTAGAAGAAAGAAATAGAAAAAAGGACACAATGTCAAATCCATTAGGATGGTAAATATATCTAGAAATTTTGAAAAACTGTTCTTCCCCTACCTGGCTGAAATAATCTGAATCCTAATTCTGCAACAAGAACTAAATTTGATCATATAAGAAAATACTACACATGAGCTTTCCCATACGTGATCAAAGGGGTCAATTTTATCTGACAAAGTAACAAAGGAGAAAAAAGTTTAAAGAATCCTTACCCATTATACAATCATAATAGTTATCAAAGAATACCAGAATAATCAAATTATGAAAGAAAAAAATATCTCCATATGCGATACTGTAATCAGTTATTTTTTTTTTTATGTACCTAGTTTACATTTTCATATTCAGGAATATACTGACAAATTAAAGTGCTTACCATGTACACAGCACATGAAGAGGACTCAGAACCTACTAAATCAAGTTTTAAAGAAAACATGTAACTTTTACCTTATAATCTCATGCTTAGAAACAAATGAAAGTAGGGAGTTATGTATAGTCACTATAAAAATAATAGATACTAAGTAACATGGAAAACATATAGTAAGTGAAAAGACACAGGGCTATATCTATTAACAACTACAATAGTAGATGCATGTATGTGGTGGCTAGCCTTCAAGATGGCCTCTAACAGTTGTCCCCTCCTAGTATGCACACCCATGTATGGTCCTTTCCCACAGTAAGCAAAGATGACCTGAGAAAAATACTGCAGAAATGGTGCTATTATGATTCTATGGCTAAATTACAGGTAACGTCTAAGGCAAGTTATCTCTACCTTGCCCTCTATTTGAACACTCTGGGAATGAAGCATCTATGCAGAGTTCCCTATAGTAAGGGACTAAAGGGCTTCCTGGCACCAGCCAGCATCAACTTGCCAGCACAACAGTGAGGCCATCTTGGCAGCAGATCCTGTGGCCCCAGTGTCCAGTCCACAGATGGTGCAGACTGGTTGACTCCTTCACGGTCATCACATGAGAGACCCGGAGCCAGAGCTACACTGCTAAGTCACTCCCTAATTCCTGAACCTCAGAAACTAGTGAATGCTCATTGTTTTAAGCCACTAAAATTTAGGGTAGTGTTATGAAACAACAGAGAACTGATATATTTCAAACAGGTATGCAAAAATAATAGTAGTATTAGAGTGTGAAAACATTCCTGACAGATCAAGAGTGATTGCTTCTTAAACTGTTACATCATTTTCTGCTATGTTGTTTGCATTATTTTATTTTTACAAAGCTTATCCACTGTTTCTATCACTCCCACCATTTTCTTTAGAGAGCTTACCTAAGTCATCCATTCACTGAACAAACACCTAGTAAGATGGTAAGTCAAAACAATCACCATCCTTGATCCCATGAAGCTCATGGCCTAGTAGGAGAGATCCTAACTCTCTAACATCATAAATTAGTCTAGGATAACAAATTGCAAAATACAATCTTTTTGGCTCCAACATGTGCAACATGGAAGGCAAACTAATTTTTTTCCAGAAGCAAAGTAATTAAGTGACTAGTAAATGGAAAAATGAAGGCAATATAACACAAAAGTTGTATTGGTTTACAGAGAATCTTTTCATTTGTATTTAACCAAACTTAAAAAGCAAGTGCTGCCACCAAGAGTCCCTGCTGATTACTCTGCTACCTGTTCTCAGCCTCTGGCCCACTGGCTTGGGGCTCCACTTCCCTCTGCAATATCTCAGCACCTGCCACCTCTACCCTAATGAAAATGCTGCTGGCATTTCACTCTCCCTTTGCATGTTTTTAATATCTACCACTAGGATCTGCAGCTAATACCAACTTCTTTTCTCTATGCTCTGAGTCCAAAACTGCATCAGTGTTGAGTGGTTGGTTCTACTCTATTTTCTCCCTCAGCTGTCTTTTTAACATGCAATTTTGCAAAATACGGTTCTTGGAAACAATACTGTGGTGAAGAAAAAATGCCTACACTCTTTGGAAAACTTTCACAATATAGGGCAGTAACAGGACCCTGACCAAATGTGGGAACAGCAGACAGAGGACTACAAGAAGCATTTCTCAGGAAACAACAGTATTACATGAACTTTCTCTTTATGCACCCTGACAACTCTACCAGACTAAGAAAGATGTATTCACTTTGGATGGATAAAGCATTGCTTTGTCTAACAGGAATGCATGGCAGAGTTGGGGAAAGGATTATGACAATGATGAGGCTAATACAGTGATTCTCAACCTTGGATTAATTTTAGAATCAAATAGGAAGCTTTTTTAAAAGTAGAGATGCTCAGGCCTATCGCTCACAGATTCTATTATAACTGGTCTTCTGTGGGCCAGTTTCCTAGGTGATTTCAATGTGAAGTCAGGGCTACAAACCAGTAAACCACACCAGGGCATCAGCAAAAGAGGACTGGAGAATAAGTCTCAGGAAGAATCCTAAGGCAAAACCACCAAAAACCTACAGGTGATATTTATGCATAAAAATGTTGTAGCTTTAATTAATAAGACTGCATGTTAATTTTTCTGAACTAAATTACAAGGATATTTCTTAAGACACAAATAGGTGTGGAAATAAGCACAGCTAGAAAGTGAGGGCCAGGGCCAGGATTTAGCTCAGCGGTTCGGTGGCCTGCCTTGCAAGCGCAAGGACCCAAGTTTGATCCCTGGTACCAAAAAAAAAAAAAAGAAAGAAAGAAAGTGAGGGCCAAAAACAAGGACTACTAATGTAGGTTTCTACATACATTACTGAGCCTACACTTAGGGGCAAGGACCCATAATATTCAATTCACTAGAAAGGAGAGAAGGTGGGAGGGGGATAGAAGTTACATTCAAACAACAGCACATACCACTTAAAAACATGGCCATCTTTGAGACATCAAAATAGAAAGGTAAAAGCCAGGCGTGGTAGCGCTCACCTATAATCCCAGCACTCAGGAGGCTGAGGCAGGAGGATCGCTGTGAGTTTGAGACCAGCCTGGACTACATAGTGAGTTCCAGGTCAACTGCAACTATATAATGAAACCCTGTCTCAAAAAACAAAAACAATCAAGCAAACAAACAAACAAAAAAGAAAGATAAACATGTAGAGTGGTTTTAACAGAGTCCTAATATATGAAATGTAGAAAGGTAAGTGGCAACTGCTTTTAATCAGTTGGAAGAAAGAATATTTATAAAATTGATTTCAGAGATAGGAAGAAATGAATTGTCATTTATTCATTTACAATATGCCAGGCAATTTTTTAAGTACTTTTCATGTATTATCTTACTTAGTTGCTGAACAACACTAATAGTTAAATGTGATGCAGAGTCACTTGTCCATGCAAATGGACCAGGTTCCAAACCTACACACCTACAGTCTGTGCTCTTAACCATGACCTTCATCTCCAACAAACCAAGTGATATTGAGGCAGCTAATTACTCCAAGAGTATTTGGTAACCACTTACAGTGTGTGATCTTTCAAAGTCACTTTAGCCAAATTAGTCAATAAAATTGGGCTCAAAATCTACAATGTCTTCCTGGAGTTTTTTACAAATAGCACTATCTATGGGAGGGCTAGGGTATGGGGGGAAAATAAGAACCAAGATCTGGCATGTAAAGATACAAGATCCCAATGATGAATGTAACTGTACTGTATACCTAAAAAGTACCAATAAATGCAATAAAAATACCAAATAATATTATCTCCTTTATTAGTAATAATTCACAATATACTAAATGCATGAAGATTATTTTTCTGTAGAAAGTGGGCTTGTACTAAGATTTCTATTCCTGAGAAAAATAGAAATTTTGTATGACATATTTTGCTTTTTAGCCTCACTTGGCATGTTGCTATGTTATATCAGTTCTACCCTAACAATATCTGTTCCTTTTTCTTCATTCCTTCTTGCTACCACTCAGATCCAGCCTCATTTCACAAGATTTCTAGATTACTGATTGACATATCGCACCCCTGCTCAATCTGGCCTCAATCTCCCTCCAGCCAGATCCAAGGAAATATGTCTTGTGTACTGCTACCAGTCTAATTTTCTTAAAATATTTCCTGCCTGTTATCCCTTCAATTACAAATCCTTTAATAGGCTACGTAAAAGATAAACCCCCAATCTGTAATCTGGCATTCAAGGTCTACAAGCAACCACTCTCTACTAACCTCCAAGTTCTTTTTTTTATACATTCAACTTTAATGTGCTTTAATTCAAAAGTCTTTCATAAAACAAGAGGTAAATGTATCACTTTCAAAAAATTTTAAATATGTGAGTTCCCATGCAGTCTTCCCCACTATCAATACTGCTCCCCAGGATGGCACATTTGTTAGGATCAGTGAGCTACAGAGACATGTCAGTACCAGGTAGAGTCCACAGTTCACATTAGACTCTACTGTGGGTGGTGCACAGTATATGGGTCCACACTAAGAGGCTTATCTTAACTTGCATTTAAAATGACAAAAACACTTGAATTGTGGGCTAATCCTTTAGGCCTTTTTATTCAGATTCTAGCTATTTTGGAGTTAAATGTTCAAATTTCCTACTACTTTAAATGAGTTGCTTTTGCTAATAGTTCTTACACTTTTGGCAGAACATGTAGGAAGGTATTTTTAACACAAGCTGAGCTTGCACCTGGTCTTTCTGGTAATCTCAAAGTTAAGAGCTAATTTCCAAGTATACAGTTACACAAAAACTTGACCCCAAGACAACAAAGCACTGTCTCTTAAATCTTTTACATAATTCACTAAACCAGTTTGTCAATTTTGAATAGGGTTATTTTACTTAAAAATACAGTACATAGCCAGGCAGCAAATGTATACATTCTATATATAAAATTAGGAAAATGTACAAATAACTAATGAAAGAAACAAAGAAGGAAAAATATTTCCCTACAACCCAATCTTTCATAACAGATTCAGAGAACTACCACAGGCATAGAAATATGGGATAGGAGAAAAGACTCTGGTAAAACCAGCACCTACAATTAAGCAAACCAAGAAGTCCAAGAGACTGAAAGTTTTATGAAGTGCTTCTTGTACCACCAATAAAAGGATAAATTACCTTGGAACAACTCTCTGATTGCCAGAACAGGGAAACAGATTCATTTCTAGCTACATCCCTTATCACTGTTACCTCTCCACATAAATATGCATAGCTCAAAAACTAAAAACTACAGGATAATTTTCTTAAAGTTACTTCACAAGCAGTTAGATTACTTTCTAATATTCTTACAACAATAGAATAGACCTCATAGACCACGAAGTGCCTTTACCAGGGGGGTGTTTAATGAAAAAATTTGAAGACCTTATCTTTCCTCTCCTAAATACCCTTTGTCACAAAAGCCCCTGACAGAAGGCAGTGTCTACCTTCATTTGCTATTTAATTTAATAGAAAGCAGACATATTCTACCACACTAGAGCTTGGCAATTTACACAATTTGCTTCACTGTTTCCAGGAGGGGGAAAAAAAATGCAGATAAGCCAAAAGCAAGATGATGTCGGAGAGCTTTTAGAAGCAAAGGTTCAGAGTGCCTGCCATGACCGATCTTCTCCTTCCATTCCTGGGTTATCTAACTACTTCATCTTAATCCTATCCAGTAACTGGAATTCAAATGACTCACTAGTACATTATGTGGTATTCTAATGCTTAAATCAAGAAAATGTAGAATGTTTTCCACCAGAAAAGTTAAAATTTAAAAGTTCTGGCATATAAAATACTTAACATTTAACCACATAGAAAATTTATAATCAAGGGCTTGCCAAGTATCAAAACAAAACAATCCACAAAAACATAATCCTGCCACCTTGTGGTACCAGCTCAAAAGTACTTCACTTCATACTAAAGACTGATTTTTAAAAATTAATGTTAGAAAAAACATCAAGATCATATTTTAAAATATTAAATATTAATGATAATTGGCCCTGAAATTTATTAAACTGAATTGTCTTGTTTAAAGACATTAATTGAAATCTAAATTCTTCAAAACCAAATTCTTCAAACATAAGATACAGAAATGTAATTGCATAGTACTTGGAACTCCACATCAACTACTGGCATCACATTTTCCTTCCTGACAGGTAAATAAATGTTAAGTAAACAAATGCAAAAATTTCACCAATCACCAGGTGATATTGCTTGATCAGTTTCAAACTATGAAGTAGAACTAAGCAGGATAAATTTGCATGGTACTTTTATTAAGTATGTGTATAATTCTTAGATTGTGAGACTTTTCAGTGAACTTAAAGAATTACAGTTTCATTTTAACGTAAAAGAGGTTAATTCTAAAATACAGGTAAAAATAAAGAGCCACTGATATTTTCAGAGCAACATCTGGAATAATTCTTTTTAGAAAATTAAAAAATGATGACTAAGTTTCCTTTTACATACAAAGAATGGGAAGTTTATCTGTGAAAATATGGATTATCAGTTACATTAAAAATATTAGGTTGAAACATATGAAACTTACTTGCACAGGTCAAAAATGTTTGAACCCGGCTCAAAGTAAAAATTAATAAAGCATTTCCTGTAAGTCTGTGCTAAGCATTTTTCCAGATCTATATATTTTAATAATCCTAAAGTCAACCTGTGAGGGGGAATCCTTATTATCCCCTCCTCACCAACAAGGTCACTGAGTTTTAGAGATCCTGAGCCCACTCTAGGTGACAGAGACTGCATGCCTTTAGTTTCCATGGTCTTAGCTACCAGAGCCTATATAAGTAATAGTTACCTACAGAAACATAAATGGAATATCATATAATTCTGAAAAGATAATCTTTTGACTAAAATTTTTTATCTCTCTGTTAATGATGGCTCTCAAGAGTTTCCTTCTTGAGGGGGAGATTTACATTTTTCCATTCTATTCTATCATTTGAATTGTTACTCAGTTTAAAAAATAGTAGTCGTCTCTTTTTATCTTATGATTCCAGACTGCTGCTTCTTTTAAAAAATATGAATCAGCATTTTTCACCTTGCCTGCTGGTAACAATCTCTTAGATACCCATAACCACTGGCATATTTCTTTTTCTCTTCTTTTTTTTTAGGTACCAGGGCTCAAACTCAGAACCTTGTGCTTGCAAGGCAGCATATCTAATTTCTCTCCCCTCTTTACCCATCCATCTTCTCAACAAACAGCACCCAAAAAGTGTACCACTTTTAGTTTAGCAGGGGAAACATAAGAACCAGCACAGTCAAGTATGCACACAGGGTAAGGAATCTTGAAGGAAAGATAGCTCATTTTGTTTTGAGGTATCTATTTTTTATGCACTCCTTCTATTCCCCAACTCATTCTTCAAATAAACTCTATATCTAATTGTATAACTCTGCAATGTGTTCATTTTTACAACACAAAGTCTTGTACTGCAAAGAATAAAAATTGACACTAATAAAGTACAAAACACTTATCAAGGATAATGGCCATGCAAGTAACTTTTTGTTTTAGTCTTTTTCTTTTCTGTCCATAAGTTAAAATGTCCAAATAATTACTAAATGACACAGAAGAAACACAGGTATCAGTATTAACTACAAATTCCGTAAGTGAACAGAAAGAGGAAAATTCAAGAAGCAAAGATTTAAGTTGATTTCCTCTAAAACTTTTTAAATTAAGCACCACATTTTGAAGCTCCATAACAAAACTTTTTGAAATTGTTCTGTTCCCCTCATTCAACTTTCTTGATAAAATAAATAGCTTTTCTTAGGTGTCTCCCTACAATTCCCTGCAACTAGACATAAATTCCTCTAGAAAAGCTTCTTCCCTCAGATAGGAGTTACTATCAGATTAAAACTACTCACAAAACACAATTTCAGCTTGAATACACACTTGTATACATATCTAAATACGTACATTATATGCAATTATATTTTAAATATACATTGATATAAAATTACATTTATACATAATAATCACATACATCTGTCTGACATATTCAAGATAATTTTTTATCTTTCATCCAACCCCTTCAGTAGACAGATTTGTAAGAGACTTTTCCTTTCTAGCTTATTATATTTTAGAAATTTCTCATTAAAAGGATTTCTAATTAAATCTTTATTTAATGTGCATATATTGCTCTTATTTAATGTGCATATATTGCTTATAACGAAAAGGTTATTTATGCTACTTTATCCACCAAATTTTAACTGAGCATAGTTTATATTTACTGCAAATAAATAACATACTTTAAATGTACTACAAATATAAAGTTCAAATTTGGAGTTAAAGACTAGGACCTCATCTGACCGGCCGGCTATGCTTCTATAAGTAACATTCACTTCAATTCTTCACTTTCAACATAAATGTAAGGAAGTAATAAGTATAAGTAAGCATTTGCCTCATCTCTGTCACAAGTTATTCCAAGGACACAAATGAAATGTATGAAAAAGCACTGATAAAGTATTAAGTTACTTCCAAATCCAATAATCAGAGATGGAGTCATATTACAAAACAGGTAGGTAAATAAGATTATTTAGTGCTATAATTGAAATGAAATTTATCACATGTATTTCAAAATATTTTCAAATAACCAATAATTTCAGTGAGGTATATATCTGTGAATCACAAATGTTATGAGTTTTTAAAGAGTTTATCTTTTAAAATCACAGCCAGTTTAAAAAAAAAATCTACCTTAAGCAACTCCTGGCTTCCTATTAACATCAACAATATACAAATTATTTCAATGATCTTTAACAAGACAACCTATCTGTATATAAAAAGAAGTGCTATTTGACCATGAGTAATCAAATATTAAATGATCCCTTAGTTTCTAGTCCAAAATTATGCAATTATTTTGAAAGTTTGCAACCCCTTCAGAAACCACAAATTAAAAAAAAAAAAAACTAACTTATTCTTTCCACTAAAAATAATCTGAAAATTTCAGTATCTTATGCAAGGGTTGATTTAGGTAAAAACTTACTGCTTACTGTTCTTTTAATACTATTTACTTATACTAAGCAGGAAAGTTCTCATTTACAACTTTAGACCTAATGTATACTGTTTATTCAAAGTAATTTGATTTTTAAAGAATACTACTTCAGAGTACTTTAATTCAGAGCTGTATAATTCGATTAGTACTTTTGCCAGCATTCAAATTAATTTGCTATAGATACAAACGGCATATATATAGTTTATTAGTATTCAGTTAATCCTTGATATCTGCAGAGGATTGAATTTGGGACACTCCTCTTTACCCAGCAAATAACCATACCCCAGAATACTCTATCCCTCTGTGTTAAATGGCTGTGTTTGTATATAACCTATACACATCTGCCCACATAATTTAAATCAACTTCTGGTCATTTATAATACCTAATACAATGTAAGTGCTGTATAAACAGTTGTTATAACATATTGTTTAGGAAATAAGGATGAGGGGGGAAAAGTATGTTTTTAGTACAGATGGCAATTGTGTTTTTCCCAAACATTTTTAATCCTTGGTTGGTCGAATCCAATGAACCTGCAGATATAGAGGGTTGGCTGTATATGGGCTTATTTTTAAATCACTAAGCCAGAGCCAGTCATCTCTAAAAAACATTCACAAAATTTTGAACATTTCTAAAGAACCATGTAACCAACATTTTACATATAAAGTATATCTTTATTTGTAAGACATGTAAAATACAGCTAACAAATTTTCAAGGATAAATTAAGCTAGCATTTTCTGATAAAAGGGCTCAGTAAAAAACTCAAAATTCTGATCCGTTTTAAGTCAATTTATAATGTTGTCAACTGGGAAATCAAAAGAAAAAACTAACACTGTTAACTGACTAGAATTTTAAGAGGATTTTATACAGCCTATTAACAAATGAAGGAGAAATCTCAAATCATGATTGCCAAATAATCCACTAAATTACTTTAAAAATCAGCCTTTAAATTTTTCTGACTAGGAGAAATAACACAAAGCAAAAACCAAAAATGACTGAACTGAACCTAATTTCACTCTCTGAGTGGGAATCTAGAAGCTAACTGCCTTTCAAGGTAATAATGTGTTTAGAACAAGACAGAGACAATGTTTCCACAATTAATTGAGTTAGTTAAGTACTCACAGCAGATACATAGCTAGACTACAGAAAAGGTTTCATGAACAGATACAATGGCGGCTACCTGGGCCTTTCTTCCTATTCAGGCCCAACTGACACTCCTAGGGGACCAACAAATGCTTCAGGCAGAAGCCCCAAAGTTCCACTGGTCCATATTTAAAGGAACAGTGGTCCAATTTACTTATGATTCCTTAAAGAGAATGAAATTATCACAACTGTATTGATTTGTTATTTTTTAAGGATTTAAAAGGGCAGGGAGGATTTTCTTTAGGTTTTCTTAGATTGCAACAGGTTAATAACATATGGCCTCTGCAAATCATTTCTGCCTGATCCAAAAATCAGGAGGACATTGACACATGTTCTTATGTGGGAGGAAAAACATTAAGGATTCAAAGATAAGGAAAGAGACTTGAGGAAGAGAAAGGATGGAGGTAAAAATGGAGGGGAAGAGGAAAGAGGGACTGATACCCCCTTAGCAGGTAAGGCAACTGACACTGAGATATGGATCACACCACCACTGAAAACTAATATTCTAACAGAATGTTTAGGTCTTAAGGGATATAAGCTTTCAAAACCTTAGCTGCAATGTAAACTAGGTATTACTCAAAGTCTATCCAACTTTCTACTTTAATAGGTATATAAATTATATACAAACTGCAGCACAACTTGTGTAATCACCTCTGGGAGCATAAATACAAAAATACATTAGAATTATTACAGAACAGAATCCTTTGTTCTATATCAGTCCCTACACATATAAACTGTAATTTGAAATAATCACAGAATAACTAATGAACTAATCTTCCTTTTGTTGATTATTATCTAAAAAGTATCAATATGCAAAAGTAGCAATAATGGGCTCTACCTTAAATGTTTTATACTTGAAGTCAATCTTTTTTAAAATCATGGTTAATTACGAATCAGTATAAAATTTACTAATTATTTTCTATATTTAGTAATTACAATTTACATTTGAAAACAAATTTATTTTTATATTTTCTTAGACCACTTCGCTTATGATTTAAAAATCTTAAGACTGTTATATGAACCTTCCCAGATGAAAAACATTTAATAGAAAAATCTCATTGTTAAATATAAGAATCCATTTTTTTCTTGTAATGATACATATTCTTTAAATATAATAATGGTTCCTGCATATCTCTGGGCATGCAAGTATCTAACTCTGCCTGAAATGCATACCCTGCTGTATCTAGTCCTTTTCTAGTTAATAATTCAAATCATTCTTTGGAACTCAACCGAAGCTCCTTTCTGGAGAGAGCCTTTCGTGCAAACCAAGTGAGGTTCCCTGTTGAATTCTCTCACAGATCCACACACCATTTCCCTAATAGTACCAAATCACTTGTCTGACTAAAGGGAAGATAGTCTTGACTCATCCTCTACACTCTGTGTTTACTGGGGCAAGGAACATGTGCCATTTATTTTACCTTTGACACAGGACTTTATTTTTAAAAGAAATAATACAGTACTTCTGTACTTTCCATAGGTTCCCTCTTCTCTCCAGACACATCTGAGTTAGGCACTGTATTAGGCATATGTTCCTTGACCCAGTAAACACAGAGTATAGAGGAGGAGTCAGCACTACTGAATTCCATATTTAACACATCAGTCATAATAGCTTGGTAATAATTACATATGTAGCACTCACAATAAGCTTTTTCACTTTATAGGCAGGAAAATTGAGGCACAGAAAGGCTAAATAACATGCAAATGTTCAAAGGCATAAGTGAATAATTTTTTAAGTCAAGTATGGAATTTGGCAGACTGATAACAAAGTGCACATGCTCTACTGCCGCTGCAAAAATAAAATAAATATGAAGCTCAGAACTTTTAAAAAGTAAAATAATGGGGCACTGGGATTTTTTTCACATTTTTCATACACAGTAATTATTTATATAATTAAATAATTCAGTGATAGTAAATGTACAATATGTTCCAAAATATAAACCAACATCAAATACACCCATCAAGAGACCATAGATGCTCTTTATGGACAGTGATAGGCAAGGTCTCTGGCAGTGAACTAAAAGGTACGCAAACACACACAAGGCATGTATGTATTATGTCCTAAGCCTGGGCCCAGAAGAAAAGAGCAGCAAAGAAGGAAGTGGGTCTGTTAGAAGGAAGGGACAGCAATACTGAGGGGAGGGGAGGAAATGCCCTGCAAAGCAGGCAAGGCCAAAGCAAAGACGGCTTGGTGGAGGAAGGGCATGTTAGCATCCTACTAGTGGTCTTGTTCAGAGGTGCGGGGGTAAGGAAAGCCCAGTCAGAGAGCCTGTGTGCCTGTGTGGGCTTAGGTCTACTTGAACTTCCCTTGCCTGTGTCCCTCCATGTGTGTGTGGCTTCCTGTGAGTATGGAAGCTGGCCAGAGGAAAAGCCTTTCCCTCGCTGTGACAGAACAGTTTGTTTCTTCCTGGCCAAGAATCACCACAATAAAATGGTGAATATTTAAAAAAAAAAAAAAGAAGAAGATACAATTATCTGTGACTCAACCCCAGATGCTCTACAAGCAAATACAATTAAGTTAAAAACACTAGACTAATTCCAGAACCAATAAACTATAAAATAACAGAAAGTGCATCTGTGTATCTAGAATCAGCAACTCTACTTAAAGAATGGAAGTCAACCTATGTATGGACAGTTTAAAAAGCTCTCATAAAGCCATTATGCCAATGAAACATGCTCTGCTCCTCAAAATTTAAGAGTAAGACTTGTCATACAATTCTTTAAAACTGATTATCTAGCTTGTTGGGTCTCAGCAAAGTAGAAGCAACCAAGTAAAATGACAAGGTTTTGCCAGACATACACACTCAACAGTCTCGAGGGGAGAGAATTTTCAAAAATAAAAGAAGCTGCAGCAATGAGCCAGGCATGGTAGCAAATATCTACATCAGCAGTCTGGGAGGCTGAGGCAAGAGGACTGCAGTTTGAGCTCAGCCTGGCAACTTACCAACTTAGTGACCCTGTCTCAAATTTAAAATGGGCTGGGGATATAGCTCAATGCAAAGCTTCTGTGTTCAATATTCAGTAAACAATAAAAACATAGTAGCTGTCTATGAGGCAACTTATCATCCTCAGCTAGACCTGAATCATCAACCCATAATCCTTTCTGAAAGTTAAAACAAGTTTGGATATTTGAACCCTCAAGTTTCAGGTATTTGACTATTTCTCTTGTGTCAAATATTCAAACCATTAGAAAATCAGGTAAGTACTCAGGCTGCACTCAGAATCTAGAATGCACCTAGTTATTATTTGACAGAAATTTATTTAGGAAAAGGTCTACCACTTTAGGCTGGCCCTGTGCAGAATTGTAGGGAAGACACAATTTTGTACTTAACAGACAGGAAACTTAAACCATCATTTGAAAGCATCCAGTGAACAAATACTGAGAAATATTAAATAAGAAAAATAAGATAAAACTGATTAAGTTTTGGGCCAGGAATTTTACTCAGTGTGCCACCACCTGCCTCACAAGCACAAGGTCCCAAGTTTGATCCCCGGTACCAAAAAAATGATTAAATTTAGACTTGGAGGATGAGGCAAAAGGATTGCCACAAGTTCAAGGTCAGTTTGGGCTACACAGTGAGTCCAAAGTTAGCCTGAACTAAGTGACAGCCTTTCTAAAAAAACAAAAGATCCAAAACAAAACAAAAATAGTAAACCCGAAAATAAAAAATATAAGCTTGCAGTTCATTGGGGAAGATAAATATGTACTTAAGTATTAGAAAAGTACAGTTACAGTACATGCTAAAGGAAAGAAACATATAGCTGAAAGAAACAGGATCTCTGGGAAAATGGGAGAATTTCCAAGATGACAGAGCAGTAAGCAACAATAAATCAACCTCTCCAAAATTCAAAATCCAGACACTAGAAAATAACAACCTGGGGAAGAAAAGGTGGGAGGAAGATACCCAGGAGAATTGGAGCCTACACAGAAAGTGAAGAGACACTCAACAAAGAAAACTGAGGGAGTTATCTACACTTTCTTCTTAGCTCCAGGTCTTGCTGAGAGAAAGAAAGATCGAAACTATAGCGACATAGGGAAAGCTGGTGACTCCAGAGGCCTCCAGGGAGAAGTGCACCAGTGGAACAGAATGGTGTGGATGCTGTGCACTACAACAGCTGGTGAGTGACTCCAGTCCAAACAACTGCTGTGTCCCCTGGACAGGGTGCTTGGTCAGATGCCATGTTAGGGAGGGGCAAACTCAACCCAGAACTCAGAGCGGCTGTGGGTTGGCTTCATCTCAGGGCTCCCAGAGTTGAAATCCTGATGCCTGGGGGAGGGACAACCACTGGAGATGTCCAGAGTCAGTGAGCCATGATCAGGCTGGCAAGAGATACCAAGTGTTGTAGGCCAAACAACTCAGGCCCCAACCCCACAACCAGTGGCCAGGGTCAGCCTAAATTTCTGTGGATTTGAAGGTACCAGAACAATACCCCAGCCTAATCCTACTGCAGGCTTGCTTGCTGGGATTATCTAGCACAGATATGGGCTCTAACTGCCTCCTTTGTCTATCAGTAAGAGCAAGGTTAAGATCTAAATTAAACACTATCACAAAACTGCAGACTGAATAAGATAACCACAGGTTTGAAATCACAGAGAAATGTTTTTTCTTTGTTGTTTCTGTTCATTTGGGTTTTCTCTCTCCTCTCTCTCTCTCTCTCTCTCTCTCTCTCTCTGTCTGTGTGTGTGTGTGTGTGTGTGTGTGTATGTGTGTGTGTGTGTGTGGACAGTTTTTAGTTCAGTTCTGTTCTCATTTTTGTTTTTTCCTTCTTTTACCCTCCTGTCTTCTTCACCTGTTTCCTGAGACTTACATAATTTGCCTTTGTCCTTCAGCCTTGCCTCTATCCCTCATATCCCTTTTAAATTTTCTCCTTAGCAAAAAAGAGGTAATTAAAGAGGATAACCATAATTTTAAAAAATTGATTAGTGAATCTATTGTAGGGACAGATTTTTAAAAGCAAGAGATTAGGAAAGACATGGAAACCATGAATGTTCAACATAGGAAAAAAGTGGATTCCATAAAACAGATTCAAATAGAAATCCAGGACATTAAAAAGTCTACTGAAAGTATACCTAGCAAAGTCAACCAATCTGCAGACAGAATATTAGATTTAGAAGACAGGGTAGTAGTTGGCAATCATCAAATGAAAAGCCTCTTAAAAACAGCAATGGACCATTAAAAAAAAAAATCAATCCAACAGCTGCTAGACAATGCAAAGAAAACTAACCTAAGATTAATTGGAATCAACAAAGAAAGAGAAGATAGTACAAAGTGCATTAAAAAAAACTGTTCATAGAATAGAGGAAAACATTCCAAGAATAAAAAAATAATTTGAGATTCAGATAAGTAAGGCATCTAGACCACCAAAAATAGTCATGATCAGGAAAAAATACACCAAGGCATCTAATAGTCCGGATTCCAGAAATTCAATACAAGACAGAATATTATAAGCTGTTACAGAAAATAAATAAAACACCTTTAAGGAAAACATCAGAATCACAGCAGACTTCTCAACACAAACTCTTACATCAAAGAGAGCTAGGAGTGAAATATTTCAAGCTCTGAAAGAAAACAACCTCCAACCCAGATTGATATGCTCTGAAAAACTATCTTTCAAAATTGATGAAGAAATAAAACACCTGAAGCAATTCATGACCATAAAACCAGCACTACAAAAAGTTCTGAAGGATATTCTAGGAAAAGACAATTCCAAGAAATCCAAAGGAATGAATCCACCAGGCAAGGCAAGCAATTAAACAGAAGGGAAAGAAAGGGAACAACAGGAAAATAATATGGCAAGGATAAGTCAGTACATATCAATTATAACTATCGATGTGAATGGTGTCAATTCACCAATCAAAAGAAACAAATTGGCAGAATGAAGAAACAAGATCTGACAATATGCTGCATACAAGAAACACATTTAACTCAAAAAGTTAATAGACTGATAGTTAAAAGATGGAACATATTACTCCATCTGACAGGAACCCAGATAAAAGCAGGGGTCACTATCCTATTAGTAAAGTATATTTCAAACCAAGAGTGATCCAAAGAGACAAAGGTCACTACTTAAAGGAACAATCTAAGAGGAAGAGATAACAATCATAATATATATGCACCAAAATAGGCACACCCAAAACAAACACTAATAAAAACAAACACTAATGGATATGAAAAATCAGAGAGGCACTAATACAACTGTAATGGGGCGAACCTCAATAATCCTCTGTCACAAATGGGCAAAACAACTAGGCAAAAAATTAACAAAGAAATATCAGAGCTGAAGCAAACCTTTGAACAAGTGGACTTAGTAGATATCTACAGTGTTTTACCCAACTACAACAGAGTACACATTCTTCTCAGCAGCACATGGGACTTTCTCCAAAATAGACCACACACTACCTCATAGAAGATGCTTAAATAAATGCAAAAGAATTGAACTTATCCCATGAATGTTATCAGATCATAGTGAAATGGGAAAAGAAACCACAAAACTCCATAAAAATATAGAAATCAACATCTTCTTGAACAACCAATGGATCACAGATAAAATTAAAGAAGAAATTAGACAGTTTCTACAACTGAACAATAATGCCAGTCTGATATACTGGAACTTATGTGACACAATGAAAGCAGTTTTATGACAGAAATTTATAGCAATGAATTCCCACATCACCCCAAAACATAGCACACTCGAATAAATAATGTAATGTTGAACCTCAAGTTTCTAGAAAAAGAGAAAGTTAAACCCAAGTGCATTTGAGGGAGGAAAATTGATGAAGATCAATTATAAAGATCAGAGCAGAAATTAATGCAATGGAGACTAAGAAAATAATACAAAGAAGAGTTGGTTCTTTGAAAGATTACATAAGACAGACAAACCCTTAGCTAACCTTATTTTTAAAAAGGAAAGAAAAGACCCAAATCCATGCAATTAGGAATGAAAGAGGCAAAATGCAAATGGGCCCTGCAGAAATCCAGAAAATCATCAATACCTACCTTGAGAACTTGTACTCTAATAAGTTGGAAAACTCAGAAGAAATATACAGCTGGCCATGTTTGTGCATGGCCCAGCATTCTGGAGGCTGAGGAGGAGCACTGCCATGAGTTTGAGATCAGTCTAAGCTACTCGTAGTGACCTCAAGACCAGGCTGAACTACATAGTGAGACCCTCTCTCAAAAATTTTTTTAAAAAAGGATAGATTCCTTGATAAATATGAAGTACCAAAGATGAATCAAGAAGACATAAAAATTCTAAATAGCATAATATCAGCCAATGAAATTGAAGAAGTAAAATAAAACAACCAACTAAGAAAAGCCCAGGTGCTGAGGTTCACTGCTGAATTCTGTAAGAAGTTTAGAGAAGATCTAATGCCACTACTATTCAAACTTTTCAATGAAACTGAAAGGGAAGCAATACTCCCAAACTCATTCCTGGAAGCAAGCATCACCGTGATACCAAAACCAGAGAAGAATCTAATCAAAAAAGAGAACTACAACACATCTTTTTGTACATGAATGTAAAAATCTTCAATTAAAATACTGTCAAACATAATACAGCAAACCATCAAGATTATACACCATGACCAAGTAGAATTCATTCCAGGGATGAAGGGACAGTTCAACATATGCAAATCAATAAATGTAATACAATACATCAACAGAACTAAGGACAAAAACTACATGATTATCTCAATAGATGCAGAAAAAGCATTTGACAAAGTCCATTAATGATAAAAACCCTCTACTGGAATAGAAGGTATCTATCTTAATATGATAAAAGCCATCTATGACAAACCATCAACCAATATCATACTGAACAGTCAAAAACTGAAAGGTGCACTATAAAATAGGAGGCATAAGGATGCCTACTATTACTACTCCTATTCAATATAGTTCTGGAAACATTAACCAGAGCAATTAGACAAAAGAAAGAAATAAAAGGAGTATGGACAGAAAAGGAAGAAAGTTAAATTATCATTATTTGCTGAAGACATGATACTGTACATAGAAGACCTCAAAAATTCCACCAAGATTCCTGGATTTAATAATCAAAATTCAGCAGTGTAGTTTCATTTTTTGAGTCAACACTCAAAAATCAATAGCATTCCTATACACAAATAAACACTCACTGAGAGAGAAATTAGGGAATTACACCTTTCACAACAGCATCAAGAAAAAAGAAATACTTAGGAATTTAATCTAACAACACTCAGTACACATCTTTCATCTCTAAACCCTTACTCCATTCTGCCTACCTTCAAGGCTGGATGCATCAAAAAGCCTTGGTCCATGATGCTGGCAAGTAACATGAAACCAATAAATATTAGTAGTAATACATGAGTAGATTTATCTTCCTCTAAAATAGCCAATAGGCCATTGAAAACATTACAACAGTATATTCAGTGAGGGACATGGAATCTAGATCCAGTGTAAAATACACTCTTCCTCTGCACTCCCCCCAAAACATTTATTTATTTAGCAATCACATACAAATATCACTGCCTAAACTATTATTCAAATTTTTAAAACGTCATGGTTATATCCAATCTCTCAATTACAGCCCTTGCAGATGTCACAATTCCTTTGTATACCCCATCCTGTGCTACACAAATGCTACAGAGTGGTAAAATAAGCAAGGAGACTTGCCCTAATATGCAGGACATGAAATATATCTCTGGGAAAAATGTACACTAAGAAATTACTATTCCTACCTAACACTAGATGGCGCTAACACACCGCATCCTATTAAAATGGTCTCCATTCCATTTATAATATACACACGAGGCTACCCTAAATTAAGTACAATTTTACTTAAAAATATGTATTATTTTAATATAAAAGAAATTATATTATGTATTAATAAGTGCAAGAAACAATGTCATAACATTTAAGACAAAAAAAAGAAAGAGCACATGTAAGTAATTCAAAACAAATAGTATCTGAATGTTTTGAGGTTTGGTTAGCCTGAGAGCTTGAAATTCTTCCATAGTTAACTATGAACATATTCAAAAATCTCTATTAAATAGAGATTAAATTTAACATATTAAAATATCTCTAGTCAGCCAGGCATGGTGGTGCATGCCTGTAATCCCAGCACTTGGGAGGCTCAGGCAGGAGGATTGCTGTGAGTTCAAGACCAGCCTGGGCTACATAGTGAGTTCCAGGTCTGTCTCAACTACATAGTGAGACCCTGTCTCAAAAAACAAACAAAACATATACATATATACATACTATATATATATATATTTTTTCCCTGTAACAGGATTTCCATTTATTTTTATGAAACTCTAAGGCCATACAGAATACACTAGTTTCATATTGGAAAGTAAGAGAACACAGTCCTTACCCCCTTTTCATACTATCTTATGTCCCTCTCAACCCAGAGATAAATACTGGCTCTGTGGTACAGAAGTTACTCTAATAAGTTGGGAAGAAGAAAAATGCATAGCTATTTATTACTTGTCATACTATACCAGAATGGGAATAGGAGAAGAAAGGTAATAAAAGAAATTGTTAAACATACAACACGTAATCATGATAAACATTTAATGATTTATCACACAGAAATAAATCTAGTTGTAGGCCTGTACAGTACCACAGAGTAACAGTGTAACAACATTATTACACAAGGGGGGGCTTCTCACACCTAATATCGAGTCACATAAGTACTTTATCCCACAGGCCTGCACAAGGAAGATCGGTTACCATAACTGACATCCCATTTATTATCACAGAATATATTAAGCAACAACATTTATACAAAATACATGAATGTTTGTTTTGACTTCTCACCCTAATACTATGATGTCCTGGGAAGTCACTTAACCTTCAAATTAGAATTCTTCATTTTTAAAATGAAACTAAGGTGGAATTATAGTCAGAACCAAAAAAAAAAAAAAAAGAAAAGATGTGGAACAAACAGCATGAGTAATATATAACAATTCAACGAATGCTGAATTCTGTCTTTCTTGTATTATGATATTATAGAATAAGGAGCAAATAGAAATAACAGTAATAATTTACTTAAACTGACTTCAATCAAGTCAAAAGCTAGAAAAAAAGATTTTAAAAGAAATGTATTCAGGTAGACTGCCCTCTTAGCATCAAGAACTAATTAAGGTATGAATTTTCTGAAAAATGAATGCTTAATATAAACAAATAAAAACTGAAAGTCATCAAAAATATTAGGCACTACAGTTTCTTTAGCTGCAAATCGACAAGCAGTCACCATGCATGTACATATAGAAAGTTCTTTTAGTTATATTTCAGTCCCTAAGTGTAAAGCAATTCTGCCATAACAATACAAATTTTGTGCAGATTATTAAGAGCCTTCTTAGTGAAAAATTTTAATTAAACCCATATGTAACAAACTTCTGATTGTATTTTTTGTAACAGAGACATTTCAAAAGTATCCTGCTATTTCAGAAAGAACAGTTTCTCCAACCAAGACTTGAGTACCCAGATCTTTTAAGAGCCAGAATAAAATGAAAACATTTTTAGAAAAACACAAAATGAAACTTTACTGCCATTTGACATTCTCTACAGGAACTTCCAAAAATATTCCTTATGAAGAAGAAAGATATTCAACTTTAAAAAGTCTGAATGATGAGAAGAAAGAGTAAGCTGAGAAACTAGTACTTATATACCCAACCCATGGTACCTTAAGTAGTTTTACTTATATAATTTTATTTCTAACCTCATTTTTCTTAGACTAAATATACTGACATCTTATACATTGTCTATATAAAATAATAATGTAAAATTTGTGAAATTATTAAAATTATTAATTATTAAGTTAAAATTATGGATAATATCATGTAAATTGTGGGGATTGTAGGAGATAGTAATTAGAGTTAAAATGTGGGGAAAATTTTTATACTGTCGCAGGTGGGTGTGGGTTTTATGATATTAATTTTAGGTTCTGTTAAATTGATCATACAAAAAGCATAAATAACATTAATATACTACAGAGCTCCAAAACCAGAAAAGGGAATGAAAACAGAATAGATAAAGAAGAAAAAGGAAAAAATTGTAATTCAAAAAAAATAAGGCAAGAATTCTGAGGGATAGGGGCAAAGCATTAAAAAAGCAAAATAAACAGAAAGTAAGAACATGAAATAAATTCAGATCAGTAATAACTACAAATATAAAGATTAAACTCACGAGTCAAAACACTTAAAATGCTATCTCTTCCAAAACTCCACTATATAAAATAATATTTAGTATATGTGCTGCCAAAGCGAGCACCATAAAATAATATTTATAAGAGACAGACTAAAATATAAAGTCATAGAAACACTAAATTTGGGAATTGGAAAACATATATCATTGATTATATCAACTGACAAAAGCTGGAATAACTGTTAAGATAATGAATCTCTAGAGTTCAAGTCATGACGTAATTTCAATGCAACAAGAAGACATGAATTCTGATCTCATATGCACTGAATACATATAAATATAAAGAGCAAAGTTTGATAGAAATATAAGGAAGAAAGTCAAATTGCCTCTCTTACTGTTAGGTCAACTGGACCAAATTCATTAAAATATTAAAGACCCAACAAAGTAATTTGAAACTTGACAATAGACACACAGAGAATCTTCAACTTCAAATTAAAGAATATACCTGTTTTACATATACTATAAACTTTACAAACTCTTCCTGTGCTAAACCATAAAGCAAGACTAACCTCAAAAACCAGTTCATATAATCAAGTTTGCATATCAGTATACAATTAATGTATAATGCATTAACAAATGATAAACATAGAGGACTTCTACATTTGACCATTTCAAAACATTCTTCTAAATAACGTGTAGGTCAAAACATAAATGAAAAACACAAATGAAAAAATGAAACTTTAAACATTTAAAATAAAAATTCAGACTTGTATAATAGAAAGTAAAATTAAAACCCCTTTCAAAACATTCTTCTAAATAACTTGTAGGTCAAAACATAAGTGAAAAACACAAATGAAAAAATAAAACTTTAAACATTTAAAATAAAAATTCAGACTTGTATAATAGAAAGTAAAATTAAAACCCCAGGAAATATTATATACCCTTAAATGCTCACACTGTTAAAGAAGGAAACTTGAAATTTAATTTTTGAACTTAATATAAAAGGAACTAGAATAAACCTGAAAATGCAGAAGGATGCAGACAATAAATATTTTTTAAAATGAGATTTTAAAATACATGCAATTTCCAAGCCAAATTTTCTCTCTAAATACTATGGAATGGTGGTCACCAAAGGAGAGGAAAGGGAAAAGGTTGATCAACAGGTACTAAGTTACATTTATACAGGAAAAGTAAGTTCTAGTGTTCTATTGCACAGTATGATCACTGCAGATAACAATAATTTGCTATTTTTTCAAAAGACTGAATGTTTCATCACAAAGAAATGATAAATCCTTACCTTGATTTGATTATTAGATGAAGCATACATGCATGGAAACATTACCTGGTACTCAAGACTAATAGGCAAGCTGGGGATTTAGCTCAGTGGTTCCGCCAACTGCCTTGCAAGCACAAGGTCCCGAGTCAGATCCCCAGTGTGGAAAAAAAAAAAAAAAAAAAAAAAAAAGACTAACAGGCAGACTTTAGAAAAATGTAATGAAAATGAGAAGCAAAATAAATATCAGGAATAAAAGGCAAATATAATCACCTATACAGAAAAATAAAAGATAGACTACTATGAACTTTAAGAAAAATAAAAGATAAGACTACCACAAACTTTAAGGCAACACTTAGAAAACTTAGAAACCAGACCTAGGTTGTATATGCCAAAATTCTACCAAACTGCCAACTAACTAAAATGAACTTAATAAATTTTTTTTCTGGCAAATATATATATA
>NW_022900950.1:51708391-51729755 GCF_012274545.1 Fukomys damarensis | reverse complement strand
TTTAACTCTCCAATTTATTTTAAGAAACAAGTAAAACCTTGAAACCAAAATCAGGAAAGTAGTTTGGAAAAGAAAATGATAGGCTATTTATTTCCTTTTATAGACAGGGTGAAAACCCCCTTTTAAAAACAAACAGGGCCAGAGATTTAGCTCAGTGGTTTGGTGGCCTGCCTTGCAAGCACAAGGACCCGATTCAATCCCCGGTACCAAAAAATAAATAAATAAATAAATAAAAATAAAAACAAACAAAATCTAGCCAAACTGGGTTTATCACAATAGTTTATCTTTATAAAATCTGTGAATTTTATCCATCAGATTAAAAAAGAAACAAAGAAAAAAGAAATGATTGCCTCAAGAAATAAAAAAGGATAAAATTCAATATAACCTTTTTATTAAGAATAAACTGAATTAAAATTAGAAGGGAACTTATTTAATCATATAGAAGATATCTACAAAAACCTTCAAAACACATTCTTCTTAATGATGAAAAATCAGACGGATTTTTTTGAAAATTGGAGGAAGACAATCAACACTATCCTGGAAATTCTAGTTCTACAATGGCAATATGGTAGCCACTAACATAAGCAGTACAGCTAGTCCAAACTGAGAAGTGAGGTAAATAGATTTTGAAGATTTAGTATCGCCAAAAGTAAAACATGTCATTTTCTCATTAATGTTTACACTGACTACATGGTGAAATTACAATATTGAATTAGATAAAATAAAGAAAATTATTAAAATTAGTTCGTTTTAAAATATCAGTACTAGGAATCAAGGGCCTTGACAGGACTAGGGCCTTGACCCCGAACTACATCCCTAGCCCTTTTTTATGTTTATTTGGTGACAGGGTCTTGCTAAATCACTAAATTACGTAGGTTGAGCTGGTACTTGTAATCTGTCTGCATCAGTCTACCAGTGTTGGGATCACAGGTCTGCACCACCACACCCATATTTTTATCACACAGGGTCATCCTAGTCAACAGTACAACAAAAAAGAATACAAATAAGAAATACTGGGAGGGAAGAAGCAAGCTGCCATAGTCAAATGTTATGACTCTCAGAAAAACCACACAGAAAACTTGTTACAGTCACATTAGACACTATCAAGTAACTCTTGCAGCTCAGTAACAGTAATACAGCATGACTGAAAAATGGGCAAAGGCTCTGAATAAACCCTTGGGCATATATGTAGAAGTGGAAATGAGATGACATACAAATGACTACCATACACACTAAAGATGCATGACATCGGCCATTTGAGAAACACAAATCAAAACCACATCATACTGCTTCATATCCACAGGGGTGGCTATAATTAAAAATATGGAAAATAGGGCCAGAGGTTTAGCTCAGTGGCACCAGTGCCTGCCTGGCAAGCACAAGGTCCTGAGTTCAATCCACAGTTCCACAAAAAAAAGAGAGATACGATTTAAAGGAAAATAGCAGGTGTTGGCAAGGATGTAGAAAACTTTGAATCTTTATACAACAATTGGTGGTGAACCATGGTATAGCCTTGAAGTCTTGTAGTTCCTTGGTTAAATACAGAATTACCAGCAGCACATAATCAAACATATATAAATGTTCATAGCAGCATTCACAATTCACAATAGCCAAACAATGGAAACAACTCAAACGTCCACCAATATCAGATAAATAAATACCCACAGGGAATACTATTCAGTCATCTCAATGAATAAAGTATGGGTTCATACTATAATGTGGATGACCCGTGATCACATGCTATGTGAAAGAAGCCAGACAAACAAGGTAACATATTGTATCATTCCATTAACATGAAATATTCAAAAACAGTAAAATCCCCAGAGGCTGAAAGCAGATATGTATGTAGTTGCTAGGGGCTGGGGACGGGAAAAAATGGGGCATCTCTTAATGGGAATAGAATTTTACTTCAGGGTGATGAAAACATTTAGGAACCTGACAAAGGTGGTAGCTACACAACACCATGAATGCACTAAATGCTGCTGAATCCATTTAAAATAGTTATTTTTGTGTTGTTCATGTTAAGTTGAATTTCACCTTAATCTAAAGAGAAAACAAACAAAACAAACCCATGTCCTCAGAAAACCACAAACGATCTTCAACTTTTTTCCCATCATTTCTCATATCCTTTCAGATAATGAACCAAAATTGATTCTACTTCCTCTTCAGAATGCAATTCTGTCCCCTTTCTTTTACCTTGCAACTGTCCCTGCCTTAGTCCATCCATTAAAGAATCATCACTTCTAAGCTACTACTAGTTTCCCATAGTCTAATGACCAACAGTATTACTCCTCACATTTAGTATCTTCTGTAAACTGCTGTGAGATCTTTCTAAAATCTAAATCTAGTCGTGTAAGTTTTCAACTCAAAATATTTTCCATGTTTCCCTATACCTTTCAAGCATAAAACAAAGTTCTTTATACCAACACAAAAGACCTTTTCTATTCTAGCCCCTTTATATACCTCTGGCCGCATCTCCTGTCATTTCTTGCTTTTCCCTAGCTATACATGCAGTATACTCTTCCTACTTCAAAGACCTGGGAGCTCCTTCCCAAGTAACTTCCCTAGAAATTCAATTAAGTGAGTCTTCACAGGGCAAGGTCCAAATTCTTTATTTTCACATCATACCATTTCTCAGAGCACTTTTCACACTTGTATAACTGCTTTACTTTCCTTTAAACTTAAAAATCTCCCAGTAAACTCTTAGAGCAGGGTGTGTGACTTTCTCATTATTTATATCACATGTACCTAACTCAGCAAATTTCAATCAGTCATTCAAGGAATCAAATGCATAATGATTCAGAAGTCTGCTTTTCTTTGCTACTTGATCACTAGGTCTTTGTGCCCGGCCAATATGACAGAATAATGAGCAACTCGCTTGTGCAAAGTTTCTACTTACGTAGTCCATCCTCCAACTAATTCAGACAAGAGCTCCATTAAGACAGTTAATACATGAAAGAAAAATTTCTAATCCTTATTTTTAAAAAACCTGAAAACTGGCCAAGGTCAATGTAAAGAAAAGTAAAAATAGTAATAATGCTACAAAGTAAAATCTCTGTTCTAAGATGACAAATCTAAATATAAAAATTTAACAGTTGACTCCCTCACTGGACAATTCAGAGTTGTTGTTTTATTTTGTTTTGTGATAGGATCTCACTATGTAGTTTAGGCTGGCCTTAAATGGATAGCAATCCTCCTGCCTCAGCCTCCCAAGTGCTGGGATTATCCGTGCCACCATGCCTGGCTTTCAATGTCAGTTTTTAGAATGAGATATGCAATAATGTTGTACCATATTACCTGTCATTCTCTGGGGTGCACATCTGGTGTTCTTGAGCTCACCAAATCATCTAGTTGATTTTTTTTTTTTTTTTTGTACAGGGATCAAACTCAGGACCTTGCGCTTGTGAGGCAGACGGTGGAACCACTGAGCTAAATCCCCGGTCCTGGTTGATTTTAAACTATGTGCTAGAAAACAGGTTCTTTCAGGATGTCTTTTAAAGATAATGTTCTTTACTCTTTCATCTCTCCTAAAAATATTTCATATTTGAAAATGTTTTGACAATGTGAATTTGAAAGTACTCCGGTAAACTTGAAATGATCTGGAATGCATCTCTAGAATTCCTTAGTGACCAGGGAAACATTGCTATTTTGAAATATGTAGAATATAGAAATATTTCTCATAACAGAACTTACATGACAAACCATGTTTTCTTTTTTCATGGGGTTAGTCTTTTTTTTTTTTTTTTTTGGCACTGGGGATTGAACTCAGGACCTCGTGCTTACCAGGCAGGCACTGTGTCACTGAGCTACATCCCCAGCTCTCATAGGATTAGCCTTATTCTATTCTTACATTCATTCAAATATAATCTAACTCTGCTCACATTATAATATATACAATTTCGAACACCTGAAAGAGTGAAGCATAGCCATTAACATACTTTCTTATATTCAAGAGATTTCAGCCAGGCACAGTGGTATACACCTGTAATCCCAGGACTCGGGCTGAGGTAAGAGGGTTGAAGTTTGAGACCAACATGGGCGGTCCAGTACACTCAAGGTTGGCCTGGACTATATAGTGAGACACTATTAAAAAGAAAAAAGAAAAAGCAATTTTTTTCCCCCTGGGGCTATTTCGGCTGTATTCCTCAGCACTTTTTCAGGCAACTAGTCAATACTTTCAGACTTTTTAATTTGACTCCTCTTGCCTGAAAACCCTTTTACTCCTAATGAAATACTCTTTTTTTTCCCCAAGTTCGACAATAATAGCTAAAACTTTCAGGCCTTGTTCTAGGTAGTTTACTGTATGTTAACTCATTGAATTCTTCTAAGAATGGAACCAATGCATACAATTATGTGAAATGGCTGTTTTCTCAAATTTCCCAGGTATGATCCATGACTACTGGTCCATTCCAGATTCACAGAAGAAAAGCCAATTCATTCACACAGTAGGTGTCCTAGGTCATTAAGGCTTAATTTTCTCAACCCAAGTTATGAATGCCAATGTCACAACTATCCCATGGGCTGCTCATACTGTACTATCAATCGCATTTTGTAAATGAGTGAGACAAGACTGAGTTACTTAACCAAGCTCACATAGCTAGTATGTGGTGGAGCCAGGACTGAAATACAGCCTGCCTCCTCCAGAGTCCTTACTAATTCAATAGGCTCAACTGTGTTACTCTAAATCCATTTAGCTTTTCCTCCATGTATAGGCTATACCTTTTATAACATGTTTCAAGATTTGCTCTTTTAAAATTTTTATTTCACGTGCATAAATTTATCTTCACAATAAAAATGCTATCTATTCTAAATAAAAAATACAATAAACTTGCTTTGCATTCCTACTATTAGGCTTACAAAAGGCACTTAGAATGTTTACTTGATCAATGCATCTAGTAATAATCATAAATCAGAGAAACAAAGAGTGAATTCAAAGAAGCATAACTAGCTTACTTGATACAAACTGCTTCAGCCAAACTAGTCATCATAAAGACATGCTAATGTATGCACACTGAACGCCCTGAAACTTGAACATATAAATATGAATGAGACATAAAATAAAAACATATCTGTAATCGAAAAATTTCAACTTATAGTAATGTGAAGGTTCTTATTTCAGCAATTTTAGTTCCTAGTTCCTTTTAATATTTCTTATATTCTTCTGCAGATATCCTACAGCACAATGCAAAATTAGGACAGAGAGATGGCATAAAGATGAAAGTCTCTAGAGAAATCTACTGGGGCTCTATCTCACAATTTATAAATATAGACAAAGTTAACATGGCAGAAAAGAAAGGAAAATAAGTTATTTCCACCAAAACTATAGGATTCCAATCATAAATACCTTTGAATTTTCATATAATTGTCATTGTTAATGGATTTATAAATCATCCAGTTGTCCCCAAGAGTTTTCTTCTATTTAAGGGAAGGGGGGAGAAGGTATCATTTAGAATATAGAGTCTTTCAGCATTTCCAGTGATAAAGCAGAGAAAATATAGAGGTTTACAATATAAACTTCTCAGTGTTTCCAACAAGCAGATTGGTAAAGACAAGTAACAAAAGAAACAGAAGTTAAGACTTGGCAAGTTGAGTGGGTCATGTGTAAATATTTCATTACAATTACCTGATACCTTTCCTCCTTTTACTTAAGTACTGATCCACTGCAAAAACACTTTATAAATTCTTGGTTATATCTGCTTTATATTCAACTTGAAATATTTAGAATAATATTTTAAAATATTTGAAATAAGTTCATGACAAAATTGGAAATATAAATTGAATAAATCTTAATATGGCATATTAACACATAAAATAAGAAATTTACTTTTCAACTATGTTAAATATGCAAGATAATATATCTGGACTTTATTATAATATGGGAATGTGAGCTATAGATTATGTGCCATAATAGAAACCTTCAAACAACATAAGTGATTCTGTCAGGTACTTTAAAGTCCTTGAGAAACCTCGAAGGGGAAGAAAACTTTTAATTTGTATTATCAAATAAAATTACCTTTACATATTTAGTCAAGTTGTTTACTATTCAAAACTCAAGTCTCCTCCTCCTGCAGCCAAAAAAATTCGGCTTCTATTTAATGGGCATTTCTTCCCTTTTCCCCAAGAAAACCAAACACTGTTCTATTATCCCATCTGTTGTCTAATTTTAGAGTTTCCTTCAGGCTTTATTAAAAGTCCTGAGAGCCAGGTGTGGTGGTGCACGCCTATAGTAGCACTCCGGTGGCTGAGGCCGGAGGATCCCTGTGAGTTCGAGACCAGCTTGAGCTACATAGTCAGTTCCAGGTAGGTCTCAACTACATAGTGAGACCCCCATCTCAAAAAAACAAAACAAAACAAAGTCCTGAGAAAACTGATAAAATTTAAATGAAATGTCTACTACATTGATGTTTGTCATTGCTTCAGAAATCATATAAAATAAAGCTAATAGCCAAAATGACGTGAAGCATTTAAGCTTGAAGCAACAGTACTATAACTCACAATATGTTCAAGTTTAATATATTAAGACCAGTAAATTTTCAAGACCAGCTGGACATCTCCTACTCAATAATAAGAATCACACTTATCTTAGAAAAGCTAAATGGATATATAACTTTAAAATCCAAGAATGGAGCTGGGCATGGTGGTGCACGCCAGTAATCCCAGCATTCAGGAGGCTGAGTCAGGAGGATCCCTGTGAGTTTGAGACCGGCCTGGGCTACAAAAATTTCAGGTCAGTCTCAACTACATAGTGAGACCCTGTCTCAAAAAAAAAAAAAAAAAAAATCCCAGAATGGAGCTTAGTGCTAGTATTGAAGAAAATTATGCATCATAACTGGATAGTTCTATTCTTGGATATGCTCACCTAGAAGGTTGTCTCCAGTTGTTCAATATGATTAATATTTGGGGGTCTTATTGCAAACACCAAAGCTTGCACATTATGTTTTGGTATTCAAAGTTTTACTATTTCATCATGTTAATGATTTTGTTTAAAATATATTTTTAGTTATACTGTCTTTTTATCTAAACCATATAATTAAACAAGGAAACAGTATATGCTACTATTAAATTATCCCAGAAAAACTTTGTGACTCACTTTATGGCTATTGAAACTACTCTGTACAAGTTTAAATGTGAACATTATTTCAAAACCAAAAATAGCTGTTATTGGACAGAAAGGTTTTCAATAAACAATTTCATTCAATGAGTAAGAAAAGCTGACTGTGTGGGGCTGGGGATTTAGCTCAGTGTGGCACCACGCCTTCCTCACAAGCATAGGGTTCCAGGTTCAATCCCCAGTACCAAAAAAAAAAAAGCTGACTCTGTTTAAGGGTTCATTCTAGAGTCTGCATGGGTCTAAGAAGAATAAGATGTTTCTGACCTTAGGGAATCTTTTAAAAATATGTAGTAATAATAATATCACTACAGAACTGAGCAGTACCTTATATTTTAACATATATTAACTCATCTAGTCCTCACAACAGCCCAAATTATGGATTAAAAATCATGGCCCACATGGGCCAGGGATTTAGCTCAGTGGTGCTGCTGCCTGCCACGCATACACAAGGTCCCAAGCTTGATCCCAGTACAAAAAAAAAAAAAAAAAAAAAAAAAAAAAAATCATAGCCCATAGAGGTAATATAACCATCTCAAGGCCTAGCAATACCAAACACAGAAAGGTGTTTGATATAGGCAGTGTGGTGCCAGAGCTCATACTTTGAACCATTCTGTCCTGCTCCATCCTGAGCATTGATGAAGTAGGATGATGGCAGTTTTGTAAAAGCACAGAGAAATACGTTTTAACTTTCTAAAAGATCATATCCCATCAGGTAGAATTTGAAATATGGTACCCAAAGGGCAGGTGAGTTTCAGGGGAGCCAGGGCGTCAGAATTCTTGAAGAGGATGCATTAAAAGGGGGCGGGGTACTACAAAGAGAATAACAAAGGGTCGATAGAAGGGGAGTAAGGAGATGGATCTTGCAAGAAGGAAAGGGTCCAAGGGAGCAAGGGTGAGAAGTATAGAGGAAGGGAAGACAAAATAAGTAGAATAAAGATATGCCATGTACAGGAATCTAATCACCTCGATGCCATAACATAAGCTAAGATTAATATTATCAACAAGAATGAAAATTATCAACAAGAGGAGGAAGAGAAGGGGTGGGGAATTAAAAAAAAAAAAGAAACAAGTTGTAGTATACATCTACCAACTCCCCAAGATGACTATAAACTTCATGTTCTGCAAACATGTACTAGTAAAATAAAAAAGTAAACACATAAACATACAGATAAATGTACCTAAAAAGAGGAAAAAGAGGTTACATTAAGGTAGTATATTGAAAGTATACGTGAAAAATCAGCTCCAATGGAACACTAGGAAGCAACTAAAGATTTGAGTTGGGTATTGGGAGATGTGGTTTAATAAGATCAATCGTATGGCTGGGAAGAAGGGAGGTAGGCTTGGACCCAGGATGATAAATAAGGTTTCTCCAAAGTCCTGGGCTACAGAGGGGATAATGGGAAAACAACAAAAGACAAGGCACATTACAGTATCAGAGATAATAAAACTGGATGACTGTATACCATGCCTGCTGCATCCCAGGAATTGGGGGGTCAGGAACAAGTATGTGAGTGATATGAGAAAGATAATGAGGCTGTTGAGCCTGGATAACCGGAGAATCGGGGCAATCATAAATAGCAGCTAAAAGCTTAGGGCACGTATGGAGCACACAGAAAACATGAGGCAGTTGGCTACTCGGGACAGGGTGTTGAAAAAGGCGCAGGGTGAAGGGGAGGATCTGGGTTATCTTCAGAGTTCAGGGTAAGGAAGAAGAAAGGAACAGAATGAAGCATATGACCTTTACACACCTATACAGCTCATGGAAGGAAAGATAAGGAGCCGAGAAGGAAGACAAAGACAGCAGCACTAATAAGAATACTATACTACTGCAACTTCAGAAGAAGGAAACAACAGACCAAGCTGATAGATCAAGAGTGGTGAAGAGTCAATCACATATCATACTGAAGAACCCAGGGACTAACTTCTTTTCAAACTTTTAGAAGTAATAATCTTATATGAAATTATTTTTTCAACCAGGCATGGTGGTGCACACCTATAATCCCAGCTCTCAGAGGTTGAGGCAGGAGGATGCCCTCAAGTTTGAAATCATCCTAGGCTACATACTGACTTCAAAGCCAAAATGAACTACATAGCAAGAACCTATCTTAAAAAAAAAAATTAAAATGTACAAAGCCTAATCCTGTATCAATACACAGGGGACATTACAAAACTGTAGCTCCTCACAGTGGGTAAGATGACAGTGCGCTGAAAATGGACAGTCACCATGGAAACAAAATATACAGCTTTACTCTGTATTAGGTAAAGTGCTTCATATCAAAACAAAATTTCAAGAAGGAATAAAACAGAAGATTCCAGACTCCAAAGTAATGTCACTTTTGCCTTAAGTCCCTTCAATTTGTTCCCCCAATGTTTATATTTATTCTCAATCTCTCTCTACCTCAGTGTACCAGGTAACTTAATATGGTAAATGCTATCTACGGCAACACAGAAAGGACAGAGAACCTCCCCAGCTTCCTGTAGGACTTAATCAATTTTTAACTTAGAACATCAGTTAAATATATATGTGTGAGCACACCAAAAATGTACAAAAAAAAAAAAACACTCGATCTCATCTATATACTAAAGTTATATATGAAAAGAAACTAAAAGCATGATATTGATAAAATGATGCTTTGCAGCTAGGAAAAACTGACATCTTCCTGACTTCACTAAATCATTTATAATTACATTTCAGTTAATCTCACCTGTTCAAATATAGTTGACAGTGAGTTTGAGATTCGCAAGCAAACTATGTTTAGCATGGAGTTAGTTAGGTTAAAAAAGATTATCAATGAACTCACAGTTACAATGTTTACATATTCTGATAAACTTCACTTTTCCATGGAGTAAATCTGGCCATTTGACTTTAGTTATGCCACAGATGTTTACAATATGGATTTAGTTTACCAAAAAGAAAAACAGGAAATTAATCAGTGTTAACACTGTCACCTGGTAAGAGAACTCACTTCCCATATACCAGCTTCCACTCTTATCCTATAATCCTTTTCTTCATGCAGCAGCCAGAGTGACCTTTTACAAAACACATTAAACTATGTTGCCTCTACTCTCAACTCCAATTAAAATCCTTCAACAGCATTCTATTCACATTTCTATACAACAGGAGCCTACAGCATCTGGTCTCTGCTTACCACTGCAACCTAGTCTCACACCGAGGTCTCTTCTCTCCCCTTACTCCAGTTCCCAGGTCTTCCTTCTGCTCCCTGAACAAGTCCAACTCTTTCCCACAGCACAGCCTTTGTACCTCCTGAAGACCCCGCCCTTACCCAGAGTTAGACACACACAGCTTCCATCCTCATAGACAAAAGCTTCTGAGGAGTAAAATATCTCATCAAAATCAACCACAAATCACATAGGAAGCTCATGAAGTTCCATGTGATGAATATAAATTGGCAGATGAAGATCTTGGCAAGACAGAAACTAGGTCTAGGGAAAACTGAAATTACTACTAATGAGCCATCCTCTTTGAATAAGTCTCTATGCTACTAGTAACACCCCCAGTCCCAATATAAACTAGAAATTTCAGCTTTCATACCCAAGCAGTGTTTTTCCCACCCAGACAAGCCAACAAAAATTATCAGAAACTAGTACCAAAGAATGGTTCGTTAACAATGCCAGTGGCAACACAGTGAATTCTGAAGTCTGTGGGAGGAATGCCTGAGTGCACTTATTGCCCTCAGGCTGTAGTCTTAAAAATGGTTAGTGTCGTAAATTTTATATTATGTATACTGTATCAGTTAAAAATGTTTTTGTTTTTTGCTTTGGTACCAGGGATGAAACTCAGGACCTTGCGCTTGCAAGGCAGGTGGCGGATCCACTGAGCCAGCCCAGTTAAAAATGTTTTTAAAGAAGGTAGGAAAGCCTTAAAATTAAAAAACTTGACCTCTTCCTCCTTAAAAATACAAAAGCTAAGAAAAATAGGATCCACATCTATTAAAGAAAGAAAGATGCCACTGCTCACTAAATTAGTCATTAGAATTAAAGCAGAAAAAGGAGAGTTGAAAGAATAAATGTAATTACATTTTAAATGTTTCTCTTTACTAAAAAGGAAACACACATTACTAAAACAAGATACTTTTTTCACCTATCAAACTAGAAAATTAGTAAGAAAAACGTAAAACGTAATCGGTGAGGGAGATGAGCTTTCATACATTGCTAGTAAAAATAGTCAAGACTCTTTTGAAAAGGTATTTGTCAGTATACATTAGGAATATTTCTTTTAAATTCATATTCTTTTGTCCAGTAATTTCACCTCTGTGAATTAACCCTAAGGAAACAATTCTAAACGCATAAAGATTAATGCTTAAATATGTATACTCGTTAAAGCACTGTATATAATGAAGTAGTAGAAAAATGAAAATAACGTCTGGCAATGTTTAAACTGGTACATACGTATGTTTTAGATAGTAAATAAAAAAATTTCTGAAGAACTTGGGTAACATGGAAAAAACGTTAAGTTAAAAATTATGAAAAGTTATACACCAGGTATAATTTCAAACCTTTCCAAACACCACAAAAATCTTTATCATTTTTCTGCTTTCCTACATCTGAGCTCATGTCACTGAAAAGAGGTATGAGTAGAATTAGGTTAATTTACAATAAATTAATTTTAATTTATATTTGGGAAAGAATAAGAAAAGCTATGAACTTTATAAAACACCCACCTAGTTGTCTCTCTTCACTACTAAAAGGTCAGGAGCTAAATCTTCCTTATTTCTAATGTCAAGAATGTAACTGGAGTCTATAAATAGGGAAGGGTGGAGGGGTGAAGGGAGGCCAGGGGTATGGGGAAAAAAAAAAGAGAACCAAGATCTGTCACGTAAAGGTATAAGATTCCAATGATGAATATAACTATACTGCATACCTAAAAAGTACCAATAAACTCAATTGGGGGGGGGGGAAGAATGTAACTGGTAGCCAGGGATTTAGCTCAGTGGTTCTGCTGCTTGCCTTGCAAGCGTAAGGCCCCAAGTTTGACACCTACTACCAAAAAAAACAAACCAAACCAAAACAAAACAAAACAAAAGAATATAACTGGTAGACAAATAGTTGTTCAATATGACAGTCTGAAAACATCCACCCTTCTAAATGACTAGCTTTTTAAACAAAAAGAAATGTGTATACAAATACTTTTTTTTTCAAACAATCAGGAAGCATCCAATGAAGCCAAAAATCTAAGATTCTATGAAGCCAAATTTGATTATGATTAAAAATAAATGCTGCTATCAATAATGCCTTTTGAAAGTCTTTGGAAATAGCAGTAGAAACAGTTTTGTGACAGAGATAGGTTTAAATTCAAACATTGAAGGACTTAATTTGGTTAGAGAAAGAGCTTGGAAAGCAGTTTGGGAAGGGAAACTGCCCAAGCAAAACAAAGGCTGTTAATTAGACACTTCCATTCTTTACAAGCTGATTTTCTCAAGTTTTATCTTCAGCCCTGTGCTTTTCTCATTCTACAAACACTTTCTGGGGAATCACTTCTATTGTCCTAACATTAGTCACCATTACATGAAAGTTCCCAAAAGCATGGAGTGCCTTCACTTCAGAATTTCATTCCAATCTGTACACTAGCCATCTGTACTGGGATATTTATTTCAAACAACACACTTAAAATTGGCCTAGTGTTCCCTCTATAATCTTATACCTCCTATATTCCTTATTTCTGTGAAATAAAACTGCTTATCACCTAGAAAACCATTCTTTTCCCTTTCCCTACATTTAAGACCCATCAATTAACAGGACTTACAAATTCCTAAGCATTTCTATCAGTCTCTCCATTTTGATCTTTAAATCTTCTATCCCAATGCAGGTCCACAAGAGCTCTTCCCTAAATTCTGAAATTGTCTCCTAGATGATTCTTTTGCCCCAGCCCTAACTCATCAATCCTCTTCAGAGACTTGCTTCATTGTCACCTCCTCAGGCAAATCTTCCAGACTAGGTTGGATATGACAGTGATAGGTCACAGAGTACTCCTCTACCTACCATTTTAACATGCAATGTTCTTGCAAAGGTGGTCTACCCTGACAGCTTCTAAATTAGGGAAAGGACTGTTGTACCAGTTCTGCTTTATGAAGGGCTTCTTACAATGGCTTGTTATAAACTGGGCATGTTGGCACACACCTATAATCCTAGCTCTGTGGAAGGCTAAAGCAGGAGGATCCCAAGTTTAAGCCCAGCTTAGCAACTTGGCAACTTAGTGAGACTCTCACACTAAAAATAAAAAAGGTCGGGAATATAGCTCAGTGTGAAGGCCCTGATTCAATTTAATCCCCAGTACCAATGTTCTAACATGTGACTGATAGTTGCGATTGCCTCTTTGTATATCTCAAACATGAACCTTACTTTCTCAAATGTATATAGAATTTTTGCATCAATTTAAATCTCGCTACTAGAAATGCTTTTGTTATGTTTTCTTAGTCATCATATATGAAATACACAAAAACACATAGGAAAATGTGGACCTAACTATATTAGGAAGAAACTGGCCTAACGAAATACAGTGAAATATTTAACAGTAGCAAGCACCCTAGAAAAATATGAATTGGTTAGCAAAAAGATCAGCTTATAAATTTCAGCTGTTTTTTCTTTTGACAGTATTTTGCAAACCATTGAAAATGCTCATGGAAGACATAACCAACTGCATTCACCACAAGCAATGTCCACAAACACTCTGGGAAACCTACTGTAGGGAATCTTATATTATCCTTTCTACTCTTGACTAACTTTCCTCTTGAAAAGCTAGTTTAGGCCTTCAGGTGACAAGCGAAAAGCATGAATACCCCAGAGACCAATTAAAAATAGTTTTGGTAAAGAAGCTTTGAAGATAATCTACTCTAAACTCTAACATCATAGTAAAAAAGTTTAGGGAAATGTCCTTTCAACCTGTAGGTGACTGAGGTAATTGATGTTTTGGTAACTCTAAAAGGAAACAGAATTATAAAGCTACATTTTCTGTTACTCATTAATTCTATCACCCTCACATTCAAAACACTTGAAGGACATTCTAATCAAAACTCATTTTGAATATGATCTGATTATCTGAAGAAAATATAAATTATTCATAAAATGTTAGACCTCAGAGCTGTATGCAAAAACAAAAAGGTGTATGCACTCAGTGCATCAAAATAAACTCCAAAATGGTCAAAGATTTATACAGAAAAAGTAAAATCAATAAAATGTAAGATTTTTTAAAATAGCCTTGAAATAAAGGTCTTCTGTAAACTATTCTACTAATAAAAGGACAATATAAAAAAATTTTTAATCTCTGGAAGGCTGAAAAAACAAACCCACTATAAACAAAACCAAAAGATAAAATGTCAAACTTGGGAGAAATATTAATACTCTTCCTATCATTGACAAAAGCCAAAACATAAGTGGTAAAACACGGACATAAAAAAACGTATGTATGGGGGGCCAGGGATCTAGCTCAGTTGTGCTGCTGCCTACCAATCAAGCACAAAGTCCTGAGTTTGATCACCAGAACCCCGCCCAAAAAAGGAAATTTTATATATATATATATATATATATATATATAGAGAGAGAGAGAGAGAGAGAGAGAGAGATGTTTAAAGTCACTTATAAAAATGCAAATTAAAACTACTGTAGAAACAACTTTGAGGATCAACAGCATTGTCTAAAGACAAGGAAAAAGAAAAAGGTATTCTCATCCATTGGTAGTGTTTAAGAGTAAAGTTTTGATCCACAAGGACAACCTAACACTATCAACTCTATATAGAGAGAGAGAGAGAGAGAGAGAGAGAGATGTTTAAAGTCACTTATAAAAATGCAAATTAAAACTACTGTAGAAACAACTTTGAGGATCAACAGCATTGTCTAAAGACAAGGAAAAAGAAAAAGGTATTCTCATCCATTGGTAGTGTTTAAGAGTAAAGTTTTGATCCACAAGGACAACCTAACACTATCAACTCTTTCTGGGACTTTAACATATGAAAACACATAGCAAAAAAAACCCAATATATATAAGGTCATTTATTGAAGTATTGTTTATAGTAGCAAAAGAAATAAATATCAATAAAAACTTAAGGAAAATGATATATCCACATAATGCAGTACTATACAACTGTCTAAAAAATGATTATTTACCATAAGAAAAGATTGCTAAGAATTATTAGGTAAAAAAGGGTAAGGGTTAGAATGTATATAGTAACTACTATTTGTGTAAGATTTTGGAAAAACTAAAAATTAAGTATAAGTTCTTACTTGGTTGAATATGTAGACAGTATCTGAAAGAACAATTGGGGAGTGGGGGACAGTAGCTACCTTAGGCCAGAGTTAGGTATTTAGTGGGAACAGATGTAAGAGCAAAACTTTGCAATGTGTCACTGTAAACATATTAAAAATTTAAAAAGGAAACAAAACTACCATTTCATTTCAAACTGCAGTAATGTTACAGAGAAAATCATATGAATACTGTATTAATATGAATGAAAATCATGCTTCTACTACATTAAGACAATGTGAAGTTTAACTTGCCCCTCTATAAAGCTTTTTGAAATGGTTAAAACAGAAAGTGGGGTTGATTTTAATAAGAATGTCCCCATTTCCCTAGTGTTTAAATGCTTTAGCTATTTATAATATCCCAGAATAATGTTACTTGATCCACAGAACTTCAGCATCATATTATTGTTTTAAAAAGCCATTTTCTTGTTGAACCTTATTTGTGTCTGAAACACTAGAAAACGCTGAATGATAAAAAAGGCACGCTCCTTCCCAACTCCCTCTTGCCAGATAGCTTAATTCTAATGACTTTCATTTTTTAGAAAGTCTTGTCTTAAATAGTCTCTTAATAAATAAAAGTTCCTTCAGGCTTGAATACAGGCTCCCAAAAGTTACCTGGATATGCCTAGTGGAAACTAGAAAACAGACCAGGATACCCCAGCACATCACACCTAGGGCCATAGTCAAGCACACTTAGTGCCTGCATTATACTAATAGCTTTCCCTACCGTAAGAAAGCAAACTAATATCACAGTGAAATACTATTTATTTTTGTTAAAAGTATGATGCATAGACAGACTTAAAAAACACTCCAAAAATTCACCAAGTAGAAAAGGTAAATCCAAGGCACTTACTTTCTTCAAAGCGAGCATTTCAACAAGTCAAGCTTTTCCTCCAGTATTACCTTCATTTCCTCTCCTATCTCATGAAACAGCAACTCTAACAATGGGAGTTCTCAAAGCAGAAAATAAAACAATTTTTCAAGGGCAGAGCAAATAAAGCAGCAACGGGATAGTAGTCTCCACCCGAGACCGCCCAGTGGTTAGTCCTCTTCTTCCTGCAACTTCCTGATCTCTTCTCTTGCCACCATGCAAACCCTAAAAAATCATTGTGAAATGAGAGCTGTCTGATCCACCACTGTCCTGGTGTGAGATCAATGTGTGTGCACATGTGTATACCTATATATATTTGATCCAGACTGTGTGCACTTTTTAATTGTAGATAACTTAAAAAGAGCTATTTTTCAAATATTGTACTCATCCTGTGCTACAATTTCACAAACAAGTATTTGTTTTTGTACACAGGGTACATTGATCTATGACCCTTAAACCCAAGTTTATAAGAGTAATGGGTAACCATTATACCTGTAAAAACAATACTCCTATTATTAAAGTATTGGTAAAAATTAGAGAGAATGAAACTGAGCATAAATTAGAAAACTTACCAGAATCATCGATTTGGAAGACATCAAGAACAGAAGATTAACATTAAACATTCAAACTGGAAATATATAGGAATATTACTCCTTGATCTGTTAAAATTGGATAAAGTATTTTCCAGCCTAACACTAATAGGTTTAGTTAACTATAAATTGAACCAAAAAATACTGCCGGTATAATTTTTTTAACCTCTCATTTGCACAAAAACCTGCACATAACACTTTTTAGTGTTTCAAAATTTTCCAGAAGAGGCACATCAAAAATTCTTTCACCTATTTCTTAAAATGACAGAAATTTAAGGCCTCTGAATTAGGAGCAAGGGAAGAACAACATTAGGGAAGACACACATTCGCTTGCATGGAACTGCAGGATGTGTGCACATAACTGCTAGACCGAACTAAAATCTCAAGATCATGAATTAGGAAGCACTACCATTTCAATCTGTTTGTGAACTGATATAGAAAGTGTCAAACTAAACTGACCTTGGAATCATTCCTATCACTGTCATACTCAACCAAGATTTTAAAAAATAATGAAGCATGTTACATATGGATGTTTAGAAAAATCCTGACGTTTTATGTTTAGTACTGAAATGTTGAATAATCTTAAAAACTCCATTCACTTAAAATACAAAGTATGATCAAAATACATGAACTCAATTTTTAAAATATATTACAGTAAAAGACACATTTCCATTAACTCCCTTCTCACTTTGAACACACTTATTTCTATCATTCTTGCCACTTTGTGAAGCAGTTCTGGAATTCTATGAATTCATGTGTTTACAAGGTGTCAATGTTGAATGCTGATGCTGAGTGCCACCCAGTGAAAAGGCAGGCTCGTAAAACCAACACGGTGTGTCCTCATCCACTTTACTCACCAGATCTAGCAAATGACCATGAAAGGTAAACATCTTGAATCAATTCAAGACACTAAAGTAGCCACAACAGTTCAGTTAAAGATATACACGAAAGAGGACTTCCAGAATTGCTTCAGAAAGAGTCAAGAATGATGGAGTAAGTGTTTGAAGTGTGTGGGGAGGGAGTACTGTAAAGAAGATTAATGGCAATATGTCTTTAAAAAATTTAAGAATTCACTAATTTTTTTACCATATTGCATTTGCACCTGTATCAGCAGGGACCTAAAAATAAAACAAATTCCTAACTTATGGAGGTGAGCAATAAAAAATGAACTTTTGTGACAAATTTGGCTCTAAATTCTTCTTTAGCTTCTATCAAGAAGCTAAATTTAAAGAAAAAATAAAATAACACAATAGTACTTTTTTTTTTTACTAAAAAGCTAAATTTTACATATAAAATTCTTATCAGAGCTTTGTCACAATAATTGAATACACAGAAGTTGAGTCATTTTTGGCTAACATGGATTACAGATAACACGATATTTTAGTAAACTGAATAAAAAGGCAAATTAAGTAATCTAATACTGATGTTATATACCTATTTAAAACTGTACTACAGAAGATGAATATACATAATCCATGTTGGAAATGAAAGGTTTTGAATGTAGGAAAATTAGGAAATGCGTCTTTACTTAGATAATCTGACTACTAGGTGATTATTGGGCTTCAGTTTAATGACTAAATCTTGTAATTAAGATACCAAAGCTCTCGTGTCAAAACAGTACATACAAAAGGGAAAGAAAAGTTGCCATTTTAAGAAATCTGATGGTCATTACAAGATTGCCATTAATGTCTTTTTAAAAACATTATCAAAAAAATACAAGCTCATCATTCACATTTCAATGAAGAAAAGACTTGGGACATGTAAACACTGCCAGCAGAATGCCACTAACTGAAAATTTGGGAGATAATACCTTTAAAGTATTCATATAAAAATCACTTGTGAATAACTGCCTTGTGATTAAATCTTTAGAAATTTTAGCAGACATTTAATAAGCTGTTCCTACATTTTCAGTGTGATAATAGTAACTCATTGAACTGTTTATGAAAGTTATTCCTTGCTGTCAAAGAAATATAACCAGAAAAGTAAATACACTTTCAACTAGAGCAAAGAAACATTTTAAAGTTTACAAAGATGCTAGGTTATGAGTTGTTTATTCATTCAAGCATACATATTTTCTCAAAGCAAACTTGCCAATACATCACCAAAAAAAAAAAAAAAGCTATATACTTCAGTGTACTTTTTATTCTACAAAAGGAATGTTGCTACTAATTTGATTGTTTAGAATAGTTTGTTGTCTGGCAATGTATTGTGGTGCTACTTGGTTTTCAAAATAAAAATGAACATTTGGCTCACAATTGCCACAAAATCTTTCAAAGAATAGACAAGTTAAGCAAGAAAAACAAAGACCTATAATGTATACAATTTCAAAACCATGGCTCATAGTTAATATTTAAGTGACTATAAAAGGCTGAAGTGATTAGTTTATTCCAACTATTAAATGCCAGCCTCTCAGGAGAGTTTATTATTCAGAGTCTAGTGAAACAGGCCCTAAAACTACAAGTTTTTTTTTTTAAACGTAATTTTAAAGTTTCCTTTAAGAAACTATACATGAAATGGCAACCTGACTTTCCAATTGAAATTACAAATGAAGTCAAGACAAAAGTTGAATGTTACAGACTCATACCCCACCCCTACCAGAATGGTGTAATCAATGGAGAACCTCCTATAAAATGAGGAATAAAAACAAATGCTAACGGTAATTTTCCTAAAAGCATAAAAAAAAGGAGTTAAGTTAATGAAATGAAGAACAAGATAGGCAAATAAGTAATGATTCACTATACATCACTCTAAATTTTTAAATCTTTGTGGTATTTTTAATCAAGAATGTCTTCCCAAGGGGTATCCCACCTAACAATTATTTCAGTTTAGAAAGAGTTTGCAAAATGATCAAGCCTACCAAAATAATGCCAAGTTAGTTAAAATTAGCTTGGGTATTTTCTTTTGAAAGTTAGAAACAACACTACTTTTTCAGTTTTGGAAGATCTACATACAGAATCACTAAGTGCCAATTATCTTAAGGTGTCAGTCAAGAAACAGTTCATATTCTGACATTCTTCAATAACATTTTACCACCACAGAAAAGTAGGTCAGTAGGAGAGGATGTCAACAGTTCAAGTTAATTCAATTTTTAAACAAAATTCTTTCAACGTATTATAATTATCTTGTCTTTCACTGATCCTAAGCACATTTTATATCACTCACATTAGGCTTGATTACTTGTTTTGGGTCCCTTCTATTCTTAGTAAAAGAAAAATAACATCTTAAATTCAATAAAATGAATGGTATAAACCAGTAATTGTGCTAAAAAGCACTGGCAAGTGGAAAGCCACAGCAGACCCCTTAGTCTCCTAGGAGTTTATAGCTAGAGGAAGAAATGGCAAATAAAAATGTGAAACCGTAACTATAAGGAATGATTCAAAATGTACACGGCACGACAGCAAACAAGATAGTGATCAGATCTGTTTAGGAACATCGCTGGATGAAAGAAAATGAGCCAGAGACAGAATGTTTAACACCAGAAAGTGGTCCATGGTAAGACTGCAAAGATAAAAAAGATAATCTCTCAGGGTATCACAAATTTTATGAAAATTTTTATTTCTAGTCAACCTATGGATTCAGAAAACGAAGGGAAACCAATTGAATGTCAATTAAAAGGATAACATCATTAAACTTTTGTCTGGAGAAAAATCACTCAGGCCACACTGTGGAAAATGAGTTTGTTTTGCATAGGGTATATAAAAGAAACCAATCAGATCTAGCATATATTAAGTCAGGAAATAATGGGTTGAACCAGTGTAATAACAAGTGAAATGGACAAAAAGTAAATCCAGATTTCAGGAGATAAAAAAGATCTTAAGTTCATAAAATACATTTGATGTCAATTAGGGACAGCCAAAAAGAGATGTTAAGTAGGTAGTTAGATCCACAAAGTTGGATGTTATAAACTTGAATTATCTATATGTAGAAATGCTCAAAGAATTGAAAGATAGCAACCAAGAACCCAGCCTGAGAAACCCCTATAAATGAAGGCCAGTTAGAATAATAAAGTCACTAATAACCTCAATAAAAAAGCTTTAGTGAAGTTATTAGAAATGGAAGCAAGTGGGCAAAGAAGTGAGGGAAGGAGTAAAACATAAGATTATGGGCAGTTTTTAAGTTTAGTTCCACAGAAAAGGCCTAAAGCAGTAGCTACAATTAGAGACAAAGTAATTATTTTTTTTTTAAATTGGAGAGACTTCAACTGTTTCTATCATATAGAAGATACACTCAGAGGAAAAACTTAAATATGGGGAAAAAAAAGAATAAAAAATCTTATGGCATCCAAGACAGTACAGGTGATAAGGTGGAGTCAAAAGGAATGAGAGCTAGAAAAGTCAGATTTATATTTGGCATCAGTAGTGTAAAGGAATTCCAAACTGATGGACTCTAATCTGTTAAGTTTTAAGTGAGATGTCCACATAGAAAGCTGCATGTTACTCATATAAGTGTACTATATAGTAATGAAACTTTACCAGAGTAAGAACGCATTTATATAATGGAAAATACTTCTTTTATTGCAGTACTTGGCATAGTGAA
>NW_022900950.1:51672505-51708218 GCF_012274545.1 Fukomys damarensis | reverse complement strand
TATTTTAGCTCATTTACTTCTCAAAATACTCCTAGTAGGTGGGTATATTTTATTAGCCTCTTCATAGAGAAAACAACCAACCAAACAAAAACAAAAAACTGAGTCACACAGTTTAAAAATGTTGCCCAAGGTAAGTGGCAGTACTATATATTCAAATCCTAATACTGCTTGAAAGAGACAAAGCTGTGTGTCAGATGACTTCTTAGGGAGCTTGAGTCTTCCCCTAGAGTAGTGATTTCATTACACAATGGTAGTTTCATAAGACATGTGATACCCTATGTCTAGGACTGCAGGAATCAAGTTGTGTTAACCCAATATTAACAACTAAAGAAAAGTAACGACTTATTTATAACAAAGACTAGGCCATACAACTTTATAAATTGGCAAATAGAATCACTAGTTTACACTAGTAAGAAAATATTCAAAGACGTTTTTTCTTTACCTTTCATTGCTTGTTTTCCATGACAGTAACTTTCTAATAGTTCTAAAAGGGACACAGCAATTTATCTATGCTAACGCTTAGAGGTTCTTCTTCATTGGCTATTGTGTGGCAATCAGGTGCTAAAAAACCATAATAAACAAGAGAGACATAATACCAATCTAAGGAAATCAGGCAATAATAACCAGAAAGTTATGCTTTTAAATTGAGAAAAATAATAAGGAACTCAATCTAATATTAAATGTTTATAAACAAAGACTACAGAAGGCATCTCTAAAGAGGAAATTAGGCTAACACCTAAAAATAAGAGAAGGGGTATTCCAATCATTAGGAATTCCCTACACCCAAGGAGGCTGGAGAGCAAGAGTGAACATAAAGTTGGAGGAAAAGGTAAGATACTGTTTGTACAAAGGAAAGCAAATGAATATTTTATTTATGCTTTAAAATTGTTTTTTCATTGCTTCTAGGCCTTTTGGCTAAGATCAAGCGTAAATTTGTTTTTTGAAATGGAGGACAAGAGATTCACACCAAGACCAATTAGGGCTATAGTAATAGTTAAGGAAAGACAGTGGGGACATGGAGAAGAGGTTGGCAGAGATTTTGAGAAATAGGTTTTTTGTTTTTGTTTTGGTACCGGAAATCAAACTCAGGTGCTTGCACTTGTGAGGCATATGGTGGAACCACTGAGCTAAATAAATCCCCGGCCCTGAGAAGTAAGTTTGAGTGAGATTCAGGAGGTAAACCTGTCCTTCGATTCATTGGACAAAAAAAAATCTTTTCAATTGATGCTGCTAGAACAAATGGAAACCTATATGCTAAAACAAAAATAAAAACCTATCTAATAAACATTGACTTTACATCATTTACAAGCTAACTCAAAATAGACCACAAGCCTATATGTAAAATTCAAAATTGCAGAACTTGTACAAGATAACACAGGAGCAAAGCCTGGATTTCTGGGGAGTAGAAATGAGTTTAGAAATATCAACAAAATTATGACCCATTAAAGAAAATTTTGATAAGGTAAATGTCATTAAAATTAAACATTTTCTCTTCTGGAAGATATCATTAAGAGAATGAAAAGACAAGGCATAAAATGTAGAAAATATTTGCCAAGAATGTGTTTGATAAATATCTAGTATCCAAAGTATCAAGATTGTTGTTTGTGTTCTTAATACACAACAGTAAGAAAATAACAATTTAAAAACTAGGCAAAGATCTGACGACACCTTGCCAGAGATCAAATTAGATAGAAAAAAGTTTATGAAAAAGACATACAACATCACAGAACATTAGAGAATCATGAATTTAAACAATGAGATATCAATACAAGCCTATTAAAATAGCCAAAAATCAAAGACTGACATCATCTGGTGACAACACAGAACAACGAAACATTCACTGAGAGAAGGAACACAGCACAGAACAACCTCTTTGGAAGATAGTTTGACAGTCTTTGCATTACAGAGCTAAGCACAGACTTATATGACCTACCAATCACATGAACAGGTATTTTCCCAAATTAGTTGAAAACATACCCATTCAATATTGAATATATGAATATTTGCAGCAACTCTATTTATAACTGCCCCAAATCAGAAGCAACCAGTATGCCCTTCAATGAGTTGACCGATAAACTGTAGAAAATCTGTCCTATAAAAAATGAGCTAGCAAAGCACAAAAAAAAATGGGAAAATCTTAACTGGGAATTATTAGTAAGTGAAAGAAGCCAATGTGAAAGGCCACCTACTATGATTCTAACTCTATAACATTCAGAGAAAGGCATAACTAGAGACATGAAGATCAATGGTTGCCAGCGGTTTAGGGAAGGAGGAATAAACATATGCAGCATAGGTTATTTTTAAAGGCAGTAAAACTATTCTGTAAGACACCATAATGATGGATACATGACAGCTGGCATTTAGCAAAACCCTTCATAGAACTGCATGATACAAAAACTGGGCTCAAACAGAAAGTAGTTCATGTAGCATTTATCAAAACTGGTTCACCAAGTTCAACAAACATACCACTAATGAAAGGTGCTAAGAGAGGCCATTTCAGGGCAAAGCGTAACAGCTGTACTAAGTAAAACAGTTCTGGATGGATATATTAATTTTTTACTTACCCAAGTAAAAATATCAAGACTGGAACTTTGACATATGAGAAGAGAAATACTGGGGGACAGTTAAAACATTAGCCATGAGAATGAATAAGACTATTACATGTAAAGCCAGATGTGGTGGCACATGCCTGTACACTCAGCACCTGGGAGCCTGAGGCAGGATAATCACGAGTTTGAGGCCAACCAGGGCTACCTAGTGAGTTCAAGGCCAGGTTGAACAACATAATGAAAGACTGTCTCAAAAGACTATTGCATATAAAGGTTAAAGTTAGGAGAAAAACTAAAGAACTGAGCTCTGAAGTACATTCATGGTTGAATTAAAGAGTGAGAAACAGTAATAATGAGAAATAGTAACAAGTAAGAGATCAGAGAAAATCCAACTTATGGAAGCATAGAAAGCGATACTTGCAGAAGGCAGACATGTTCAACTACACTGAATTCTGCTAAAAGGTCAAATAAGAAAGAGCAGGTAATTGTCTACTGGGTATGACAACAGAGAGCCCTGATGACTTTAATAAGAGTAGTCATAGAGATACTGGAAGCAACAGCCAGAATGCAATAGACTGAAGAGTGAACAAAATTTTAGAAATTGAGGTAACATAGACAATTTTTACTAATGATGTATCAGAGACTGCAGAAGTTATAGAGAAAGGGTCAGGGTGGTCTCGCTTAAAATGATATACCAAAGCATAATTAGGTACTCATGGGAATGAACTAGTAGAGATAAAGAACAAAGCAAATACTAAGGCCACAAAGTCTTTGACAAAATGAGACAAAACCAGACTCTAGAGAACGGGAAAAGAAGCATATTAATATTTCAAGTGCTTGGAAATATGCATGGAGTTAGTAGGTAGATGCTCAATAAAAATTTAATGAATGACAGATCACAAGCTCAAGGCCAGCCTAGACCACACACAGTGAGTTCAAGCGCAGCCTGGACTGCACAGTAAGACACTGTCTCAAAAGAAAAAAAAAAACAGAAAAAGAAAAGTCTCCTAATAAATCAGCATATTTCTAAGTCACTTAAAACCTTGCACTATTAGTATTATGTTTCAACCGAGATTCAAATGAAAGTGAAGGCAGATTCAACATTTAAAAAACACATAATGATTTCCAGTTTCCACTTCAACAAGTAAAGTTGTCACTCTTGAGCACAAGATAAAAGATGATGAAGTAGACATCAACAACCCCTATTACAATCAGAGAACTGATATCACAGGACAAACTGCTACCTCCGAAACAGGAGAGTCAGGCAGATACAGAAAACAGGTAACTCGAAGCAGCAACCACTACTTAACCCTACACCTGGTACAAAAACCTAAAGAGTAACTGACTGCTACAGAGTGAGTTAGATAAGCATGACAGATAAAACCTCTGGTAAACAAGAAGGGGACTCCTCCTACACCTTCATGATTTTGTATAGAAAAATCCCTTCTTAATGGAAAAAAGAAAAATAGCCATAATCCAAAAGTCCCATACATAGCATCCTGTTCTCCTTAACCAAGGACTGCCTGCCCTAAAAGAAGCTACTGAATTTTACCAGAAATTAACCAACATGGGTTCAAGCAAAGCCCCAGTAAAGAGGAAACATTCATCTCCAGAAGTCTCTAGCTTGCAGGTCTCACCTAAGAGGAAAGGTGAGAAAGGTTTGTGAAGGTACAAGCCCAGCGGGGGCACTACATTGTTAAAGGAGTAAGACCTAGTATCAGGACTAAAGAATGCCTCCTCAACAACCACACCTGACCACCAACCACAGGGCTCCCATATGACAACAGGGTAGTTGCACGTTAAGAGAACAGCAAGGCTATCTATCTATCTAGTTACTGAGACAGGGTCTTACTATATAGTTCAGGCTGGCCTTGAACTCATGGTGATTCTCCTGCCTCGACATCCCAAGTGCTAGGATTACAGGAGTGCACCACCACGCTCAGCTTCAAATTCCATGAGAGTTGGTAGGCATAGCCAAAGAGTAGATAAAATGCCTGTAGTACTTTCAGCAAACAGTAAACGCAGGATAACCTTGGGCCAGATTAACATAAAACTTTGATCTTAGTTCTAGTTCATTTTATCTAGTTAAAAAGAAAAACAAAAAAACAACTATAAGGCATGCTATGTTAAAAGGTTAAAAGAAAAAGTCTAAAGATATAAAGTAGGTATCAGAATTATATTCAGATATGGCGTGTATTTTGCAATAATTAGACCAAGGATTCAAAGAACTATACTATATGCTCTAATGGTAAGAGAGGGGCTGGGGATTTAGCTCAGTGGCTGTGCGCCTCCCTTACAAGGGCAAGGTCCTGAGTTCCATCCCCAGTACCAAAAAAGAAGAAAAAACTAAACTGACTCTTTTCACTTAGCATGTTGTTTTCAAAGTTTCTTCAGGTTGCAGCATCTAAAAGTAAAACAGGACAACATGTAAGAGCTGATGGGTAATGTAGGCTGATATATGAAAACTATTAAAGAATAAAAATATACTATAAAAAAAAACCAAATGAAAAATACATTTTAGGTTCATCAGTAGATTGGACATGGCCTAAGAGATGATCAATGACCTTAAATATATGTCAGTAGAAATTCTCTAAATTTAAAAGCAAAGGGATAAAAAATAAGAAAGAGAATATGCTAAAACTGTGAAATAATTTTTGAAAAGTTTAGTCTATACACAATGAGAATCCAAAAGAAGAAACAATATTTGAAGAAATAATGGCTGGCAATTTCCCAACATTTATGACACCAAACCACAAATGTGAGAAGCTCAGAGAACACAAAGATAAATACCAAAAATCTACATTTAGGCATGTCATATTCAAATTGAAAGAAATCAAAGAAAAGAACCAATCTTGAAAAATGGCATAGGTGGCACAAAAGGGCAACCTTACCTCCAGAGGAACAAGAAAGGATAAGAGTCACATCAGGTAGTTCTTCAGGAGCCAAACAAGAAAGGTGACTACAGTGAAATGTATCAAAAGAAAAAAACTACCAACCCACACAACCTATAATTCTGTGTCCAGCAAAATTAACCCTGAAAAGTAAGAGAAATAAAACGAATTTCTCTGACAAAAATAAAGACAGAAAGAAAGGAAGAAGGGAATTTGTCACTAATAGATTTGCCTTAAAATGTTAAACCAAGTTCTGAGAGAAGGAAAATTATATAGGTCTTAGGTCTACACAAAGGGAGCAAAAGATGATAAAATGAAATTTTATTTTGAAAAATTTTAACTGATCTAACACATTAAGTCCTTTAAAATACTGACAGCAATAATATGAGCAATTATAGCTCGTTAAAAAGTGAAATGAAAGGCCAGGGATTTAGCTCAGTGATTCTGCCACCTGCCTTGCAAGCACAAGGACCCAAGTTCAACTCCCAGTAACAAAAAATAAAAAAGTGAAATGAAGGTCAAATGTTAAGGGATGACGGGGAGAAACTGGGAATGCTCTGTTGCAAAGGAAGTGCATTACCTATGAAACAGGATACTGTTATTAGAAAGTAGATTAGTTATAAATGTATACTGCAAATTCTAGGACAAAACCAATTTTTAAATTACAAGAAAAAAGATAAAATAGAATTCTATAAAATGCTCAATACCAAAGAAGGCAGAAAGGCAAAATAAATATAAAAAACACAGGGCAAAGACAAGTTACAAACATGACAGATAGATATTATCCAACTATAGCAATAATCACTTTAAATGTGAAATTTAAATGTTTCAACTAAAAAAGAATAACCAGGGAGATAAAAAAATAATATATCCAAGTATATGTTGTCTATAAAAAAAACTCCTTTAAAAAATGAAGATATGATATATATATGTACCAAATTCCCAAGGTGAATAAGTTATTATGCATTGGAAATATATACTGATAGTAAAAAAAATTCACTTTTAGTTGGGAGTGTCTCACCATGCTGGCCTTGAACTCACTACATAACCCCAGGCTGGCCTTGAAGTCCTGGCAAATACTCCTGCCTCAGCCTCCTTAGTCCTAGGATTACAAGTGTATGCCACTACACCCAGCTAAGAAACCAACTTTAAATACAAAAAAAAAAATACAGATTAAAAAGTAGAGAAACCAGACAGATATACCATGCCAATAGCAATCAAAAGAAAGCAGGAGTAGTTATATTCATGTCAGACAGAGATGTTAGAACAAGGAAAACTACCAGAGTTAAAAAGGACCATTAAGTAATGCTAAAAAGGTCAAATATACAAGAAGATATAACTGTCCTTAATATGAGCCTAACACAAAAATGAGGCAAAAACTGATAAAAATATAAGGAAAAATAGACAAATCCACTATTACAGAGACTTAAATATCCATCTCCTGCTTAACTGACAGAAGGTAGAAAATAAGTGAAGACACAAATGAACTTAACAGCCCAATCAATCAACTGGATCTAACTGATATCTACAGACTATTTCATCCAGCAACATTAAAATATATATTCCTCTCAAGCTCACATGGAACACTCACCAAGTCAGATCATAGATAGGGCAATAAAAACACCTAATAACAAATGTAAGAGAATATAAATTATGCTTTCAGACAAAGGAAACTAAACAGCAGTAGTAACACATGCCAAATATTTAGATAGCTAAAGACTCCAAATTCTTAGAAATTCAACATTACTAAGTGTTTCTAGAGTCAAAGAAGCAGTTTTAAGAGAAATTTAAAAATATTTCAATGGAAATGGAAAAGAAAATACAACTTACCAAAATTTGGGGAATGTAGCAAAAACAGTACTTACAGGGAAATTTACAGTATTGAATGCATTTATCAGAAAAGAAAAAAAGGCTCAAAATTAACAATTAAAATTCTACCTTAGGAAAACTAGAGACAGAAGAGCAATATAAAGCTGAAGAAAAAAAAATTAAACCAGAAACCAATGAAACTGAAAATAAAATACAGAGAAACAAAAAAAAAAATCAAAATCTAGTTCTTGAGCAATAAAACTGATAAACATCTGGTCAGGTAACCAGGAGAAACAGCCAAAAAAAAAAAAAAACTAACACAATTCAAAGAGTAGTCATAACTACTGATTCTACAGGTATTAAAAGGATAAGAAATATCCTCACAAACTTGATAACTTAGATGAAATGAACTCCTTTAATGATACAATCTACCAAAAACTCAAAAAAAAAAAGATTGTATCTTTTACACAAATTTAGTACATAATTAGTGATTTTTCTAAACAGAATGCACTAGGCTCTGATGGTTGTAGTTATGAATTCAACCAAATATTTCCTGAAATGGTGCCAACTTTTTACAACCTCTTGATGATCTTAACTTTTATTATAAGGCCAGAATTAAACTAATTTCTAACTCAGATAAAGATAATAAAGGCAAATTAAGGACCAGTGTCTCTCACGAACACATTCAAAAATCCTTGACAAAATATTCACAAAAGAAAGCCAGCCATGTTTAAAAAGAATTACAGACCATGACCAAATGAGATGTGTTCCGTTAGTTCTATATTCAGAAATAAATTAAAACAATCCACTGAATAGGCCACAGAAGAAAAATCATATTCAGCATGTATCATTAGTAAAAACACTGAGAAACTGGGAAGGGATATCTTCAAAAACCCTATAGCTAACAACAAATCTAATGGTGAGAGATTTGATGCTTGTCTCTTAATACTGTGACAGGACAAAAATAATCTCCAGTCACTACTCCTTTTCAACATGACATAAGCCCCAGCTAGTGCTATAGTAAAGGAAATGATAATGACTAAAAGATTGAGAAGGAATAAAAGAGTCTTTGTTCATAGACATATGTTTTCAACATATAACTACATATGTTGAAAATCCCTAAGAATCAAAGAAAAACAAAAAACAAAAAACAAAAAAGTTACAACTAAATAAGTTACTATAGCAAGGTTGCAAATACAAGTGTACTGCTTTCCTATATACACCAGCAGTGAAGAATTGAATGAAAGACTAACTCAAAGATGCCAGTTCCTCCCAAATTGACCTTTAGATTCAAGGCAATCCTAATAAAAATTTCAGCCACTGTTTTGCAGATACAAACAGATTTGGATACCTACCTGCAAAAAGCAAAAGTTCCAAAAACAACCAACACAATACTGATCAAAATCAGAGACTGACACTACCACAACTTTAAGACTTAAAAGCTTCAGTATTCAGAAGAGTAAGATAATGACATAAAAAATTGCCAATGGAATGAGAAGCAGCACCCCAAAATACACAGAAATATAGTCAATTATCTTTGAAAATGAACCAAGGGCAATTCAGTGAAGGACAGTTTTTCAACAAACGGTGCTGGATCAACAGGTCAACACTCCCCTCCACAAACACCCTCAAAATCAACACAGACTTTCATAAAAATAAGTTCAAAATAGATCACAGAACTAATATAAAACACAAAACTGTAATCAAAAATAAAAACGTAAGTAGGGAGGGAGGGAGGAAACGATGAAAGAAAGAAAAGTATGAAAAACAACACAAGAAAAAAGTCTAGGTAACTCTTGAGTTTGGCAAGGAGTTTCCAAAAATATTACCAAATCTAACTCATTAATGAAAGAATTTAAGATGGGCTTCACTAAAATTATAAAATCTCCTCTGCAGAAGACACTGTTTAGAGAATGAAACAAGCACAAGGACCCAAATTCAATCCCCAGTACACCCCACAAAATGAGTTAACTAAAATATACCAACAGCAAGAACATGTGTTTTCAAAAGAATGAGCTTAAAACCTAAGAAGATACCTTACCAAAGATAACAGATGGAAAATAAGTATGTGAAAGACACTCAACATCACAGATTAGGGAACTATTAATTAAAACCACAAAATACCACTAGATTCCTAGTAGAGTAGCCAAAATCAAACACTGACATAATCTAATGAGAAAGTGGAGCAACAGAACTCATGTTCATTGCTGGTGGAATATAAAATGGAACAGACACTTTACAACAATTTAGGAGTCTGTACTACAGAACTAGGCATAGGCTGGGTTGTAAGTATGACCCAGCAACAGTATGATTAAGGGAACACAGTTAATGAACCATGATACTGTAATGGAGAATTTATGGCATTATCTAGCAAACTCCATAAGCTGTAAAACAGAGTGAACCCTAATATAAAACATGGGAGTTAGTTAATAATGTATCAATATCAGTTCATCACCTTAATAAATGTTCCATGCTAAATGCATGATGGGTAATAGAGAAAACAATGGGGAGAGGTATATGGACACTCCCCATACTGTCAATCTTTCTATAAACTTAAAATTGCTTATTAAAAAGCTTAATGCATAGCAAAAAGAATAACTTTTATCTATTTTAGATAGTAAGGTTCTATGTGAAACTTTCCTGAGAATATCCAATGTCAGCAAAGATACTTGACAATGGTATAACAGAATTCTTTAGATTTAGATTACAGACCTACTTTCAAATGTCATCTTCATTGCCTACTGACCACATGCTCTTGGACAAGTTCTGTTACCTCTGTATTTGACTAACTTCATATGTAAAATGAAAAATTATATTTCTTACAGATTAGATAACTAAGATAAATATATGCAAAGCACCAAGCAAAGATGCACATGGTAGGCATGTAAATGTTTCTTTTCCCCAAAATTCTAATTCAATTACAAAATAGCCATGGATTTTGAATCCACAATACACCAACCGCAGATCAAAAATGTTGAGGTAAAAACTGTACTGTAACACATGTAATTTTCTTGTAATAAAAATACAGTACAAGTATTTACACAGAACTCATATATACTATAGTATACTTATGTTGATATTAGAAGGAATCTAGAGATTATATGAAATATATGGGAGGATATGGGCAGGACAGATGTACATTCTGACTCACTTTATGGAAAGAACTTGAGCATCTGTGGATTTGGTATGCATGGGAGATTCTGGATCCAATCCCTTGATACAAGGGATAATTGTATGCTCTATGCCAACCAGTATTTCTCAAGCAGGGGCATTAGTACTCTTAGACGTACATTTGACCATTAAACACCTCATACCTTCCTGGAGGTCATTTAACATGGGGCGGGGTACTAAACATTCTAACTTTAACAATTAAAGAAAAATGATTACACTGAAACGATGGTGCTATGGTTGAATGTCTGCACTACATTTGAAGAAGCAACACAAATTATCATTTATAATAGAATCTGGGCCACACTCTTCGATATCCAAGGCTACTTCACTATCTTTTGCTGTTTGGTATTGTTTTCCAAATTTTTTCACTGAAGCACTGTCTTCCATTTCTAATTTTGTTACTAAATACAAGATGAAACTCTTCTCAATGCCAGTAACAAAGATAGTTTGGCTCCAACACATCTAGTTATCCTTAAATTTTCTAGGATAGCCTGAAAACTAGCATTTTACATTATACATATTATACTTACTACTATATTATTACACATATTATCTAATATAAATTTTACAAGTATTTAAGTCAGAATTAAATAAGCAAAGCAAAAATACCTTAAAAGATTATACTTTACCTATAATTTCCCAAGGTCTTAGTACTGAGTCAGCTTTATTTACTAGATTATGAACACTATAGCCTTTCTATAGGCTACTAGACTGAATTTTACAAATAAATATTCTGTGTAATCACTACATAATTTCTCTGCCTGAATAATCTGAACATGCATAAAACTAGGCACACTACTTTATAAATACCTAAGGATAAAGTGGCATGAGTAGTAACGGACAAACATGTTAGTCATGCTCTAACAGCCCAAGCAGAGCTCTTCTCTGTACTGTTAAGAATCACACAGTAGGAGAGCCAGACAGTGGCACACACCTGTAAACCCAGCACTCAGGTGGCTGAGGCAGGAGGACTGCTTCTAGTTTGTGTCCAATCTGTGCTACATAGGTAGTTCAAGGACAGCCTGAACTACAAAGTAAGACCCCGGCTCAGAAACAAACAAAATCATACTATGAGAAACTCGAGTATCTTCAGGGAAGATCTACAAAACTTTTAAACCATGCTTCATGAGTAAGAGATGGGAACATGAGAATACTTAATCTGTGGGAGGAAAAAAACCTAAGCTTAGAACTGATGGGTAATTAATAGTTATTTATCGTATCTGAAAGGAATCAGATATGCTCTGTCCTCTAAAACTAGGTTTAACAAGAGAAAGTAGTAAAATGGCAATTTATGTATTATTATTAATAATGTAATGTTAGAAATGATAAATGATGTTTCTGAATATCAATTATCTAGTATATAAAATAAGGGTACCAAAATGGATAATTTCTAAGGTAATTTTAAATTTAAAAAGGTGCAGGAGTTAATTCTGGATTAACTTCTTATTAGACCATCCTGAATATAGAACCTCCTACCTACCTCATAGGTGGTGAGCTGTATCACTAATTCACACCAACATCATTACGGTTTTACATAAATGGAATAAATAGCAAATTCCTTTAAGAGCCAAATGTCCACCAGGTGGAGTACTTATAAAAAGAACTCATACATGGTGTAAGATTATTGTGTTTTGTTACCATTCACTGAATAAATTATACTAGAATTTTAATTCTATCTAGGAAAAAAATCCTAGTATTTTCCTATTTCATCTATATTCAGTGTTGTGGTTTCCTTTATTTTTAGATATACTCAGATTTATACTAACATTCAATTCTTTGAACTTATTATTCCTTAGAGAACAGTATTCTCATTTCAATGCTACATAGACAATAATATTATTTCTTTGTGTTAGGAATAAGACTCCCAATTTAGTGTAAGTGACTACTATAAAATTCCTTAGTTTTTCATACAAAATAAAAATTACTCCAGAAATTATCTTCTAAGTTCCAGGTATCATTTAATAAAAACAGGTACACACAGCCAAAATGAACTTAGGCAATAATCTTACAGAATATGTACTCAGCTTTTCATGCAAAGTACAATATTTTAGTGCTCACTAAATTAAATATAGATCATAAACTCAAGAAAACAAAGGTAGAAGATGCCTTTTAATATTGAAGGCTATGTACACACAAAGAATATAATGCCTATGTTTCTAAATGCACTCCAAACCCAGGCAAAAACATATTTGTGGTTTGACTATTCTCTATAAATTTTTTAAAATTATTTTCATAATTCTACATCTGTCTCAAATACAAGCTTATTTGTTTTCATTTACTTTGTCATCAGACATTATGTTGAACATACTTTGAACACTTTTCTATCTATGCCATACCTTACCTCTTGAGCAGAGATCCCTTGATTATAATTTCTGAAAATTCCGATGTATACTTCAAAGTTCCCTAACATTTTTTTCCACAGTAATCTAATTGCCTTAGGTAGATATACTAGTGGAGTTTTTTGAACACCCAGAGCAGCTATGTACTAATTTTTGAAACATGAATTGTTCAGGTTTTAGGACTAATATAAAAACTTTTTTTACAGAAAACAACAAAAAAAAAACCAACTGAAAAAAATAAAAGAATTGCTTAGAATATCTAAGCACTGACTTCTGCTCAACTGTTTCAATACAGCAAAGGAAAATAAGGTTTGTGCATATATTTAAGCTATCAGGTCAGTATTTTCCAGTCACCTTGCTTGTGACTTTTTATAGCAGAAGCTACCAAAAGGTGGGAGGGGGCTTTTGTTTTCACAGTAATAACAATCAAAACAGATTTTTATACTGAAGTTAATCTAATCAATGATGGTGAAACCATAAGCTTATGTTTTTAAACCTTGAATATACAACTATAAGCCAAGTTCAACATTCTGTAATATTTTTATTTTGAATGCTATTGGTGTAGGAAAGAGTTCATGTAAGAAAAATTACTTATTTAAAACTCATTTCACTATTACCGTTGCAATACTCCTGAAGGTTCTGATGAAGCATATTTTTCACCCCCACCCTATCCTTTTGTATACATACAGGAAAGGCTTATAAATTTTTTTGTATTCACATAAAAGTCTCCTACTGAAATATATTATCAGCAAATCTTTTAATAGCTTTAACTCCAAATATAAAATTTGTCCAGACTCTTTAACTCATCTTTTATAAACTTACCAGGTTAATAGTCAAAATTTTGAGTATGATTTCCCTGTTCTCCATTACAGTAGCTATCTGAAATCATAATTTTCTTTTATAATTGTCTTTTCTTAGACTACAGTTTAAGAACCAAACTATTTCATTTTAATCCATAGACTGTCATTAATTAATTCAATTTTTATTCCTTTGTGTCGGACTCCATCTTAATATTTACTTTAAATTTTTGGAGCCCACTTCTTGCGTAACTTTTCTGCAAAAAGAAATCCTCTTGCTTCTACCAAGAAAGGGTAAATTGTTCCAATGGCTTTAATGAGGTAAGTTTATGCAATCATATTAACAAAAATCATTAAATCAAATTTTGCTGTTTTCCATGCTATCTTTTTTTTTTTTTTGGTACCAGGGATCAAACTCAGGGGCTTATACTTGCAAGGCAGGCAGTGGAACCACTGAGCTAGATCCCCAGCCCCATGCTGTCTTGATAAGGTTGAAGCAAGAAACTCTGAAGTCAAGATTATTTCTTTTACAGCTATTTGTTCAAGAAGAACATTAAAATATAAAACACTTTTCTTTTGGCAACAACACTTAAGAAAATTGAGTAGTTCTCCGATCAGCATTATTTCTAAATGTTCTTGTTTTGAATAGAGACTTCATGCTATTTTGTAAGGGGTTATATTTTGCTCACTCTAGCTTCAAAATATTTGACCAAATTATACCTGATATTTACAATATCAATTCAAGTTAATTATTAAAGTTTTTTTCAGTAAAAATACAGTATAGTATATTCAGAAACACTGTGAAGACACATAAAATTAAAATACATTTAAATACTGTTGCAGTTTTCACTTGCTACTCCTGAAACAGAAATAAGTCATTTATCAGTAAGTGTATTTTTTATGGAGAAAATATTTATTAGTTTTCAAATAATCACATAATACAAATATTACACAATTAACCATTCTAGAAAAATTAGTTTGTATTAATATTCATAAAACACTGAAAAATATAGGGCTGTATATTGTGACAAAATTATTTTTAAAAATCTGAAATGAAAATGCATCAAAATAAAGAGTTTAAACAAATCAGTTGACATTAATATACAAAAAGTTTCACTTTTAAATAGTTTGCAGTGGCATGAGATAAAGAGAAATGCACTTACATTTCTTTTGCACACTTTAATGAACAGAGCTAAAATTTAATTAAGAAAACTAAATCACCTTCATCTTCAAAGCTGAATCAAAAAGCTAGTAACATTACAGGCCACAAAATGGTTTATACTGAACCACAGTTCAAAAATTCAACTAACTAAATTTCTAAGAAAACTTCACTTTCAATTCTGAGTCCGTTCTAAAATATTTGGTAATTTTTTTTTTAAGTATATATGTTTTTTAAACCTGAGTTCCTTCTAAAATCTTAGGTAGTTTTTTTTTTTTTTAGTATATATATTTTGTAAACCAACTGTCTTATTAACAAAAACAAGTCAAATAAAGGTAGAGTCATTAATGGAAATTCAGAGCTTAGGAAATGTTAATTCCAACTGATCTTTTAAACTTAGTTTTAAGTACAATTATTTATAAAACAATTATTTAAATCAATGAGAAAAAAAAAACACTTCTCATAGTTAAACCAAAGAAAACTAAAGGCCTCGGGTCAGGCGTGGTAGCACACGCCTGTAATCCCAGCAATGGGCGGGGGTGGGGGCTGAGGCAGGAGGATCACTGTGAGTTCCAGATGAGTCTCAACTACATAGTGAGACCCTATCTCAAAAAACAAAACAAAACAAAACAAAAAACTAAAGCCCAGGTTGTATTTAAGCATATGTGGCTTCTGAAACATTAGGCATTCCTAAAAGATTTTAGCTCTTTCCATATTAGTAACTCTAGAATTTCTCTTAAAATTTGTACAAAATATCAAAATGACAGCACCTAATGATTTTAATTTCTTTAATAGCTTTGGACTGACCAATTAATAAGATACCAAAGAAAAAACAAACATTCTGATAACTACTTTTTATCATTAATTCAAAGTTTGGATAAAACTAGCTTGCAACACTTACTCAAAGATAGGCCTATTCTACTAACACAACTTGTCTTTACCCTGTAAGTTACTATTTAGTGTTAGTATCATTTACATTTTAGTATGCTTTCTGTGCAGAACAATACCTCAAGTTTAACAGGTATTTATTCATGTAGATGACAGGTAAAATTACTTAAATTCAAAGATATCTCTTCTACTTCTACCTTACAATCTTTGTTGATTCTGATTAAATACAGTAAGGTTCAAGAGCAGCAAAAGATGAGATAAAGGAGTGTATCTTAATATTAAGAATCTGAAATAATTTTAAAAATCACCCTTTATTTCCTAGCTCCTTTCAGCATAAGGTAATCACAAATAAAACAAAAAACAAAACAAAACAAAAACTTTAATAATTTTTTGGATTTCCTACAGTATTTTTTAAAAAAAAGTTTACCTACTACTTTATTAAGTTGATTTTTCAGTCCCACAAATCTTTTAAGTGAAACAGATACAGAGAGCTGCTTTAAAAGAAAGGAGTCTCTCAAGCTTCCTCTATTTCAGTCTTCTGAATAGAAAGGAATGTTTTCATGGCCATGTAAAATTCCAATTTGAAAAGATTATTTCATTATTTGAGCCTTTCCATTTTCAGACCAAGAGTAAATCTTAGAAGTTTATAAATAACAAGATCAGGTGGCTGGCTCATCCTTGAGTCTTCTACACATATTGCATGGATCCATTCACCACTGCCTTCCAAACTGCAGATGCTGGCATATGTGACAGATATCATCCATGAAGGCTCTGCTAGAAGAATTCCTTTTGCTGAAGAAGTATGATGTATTACCAGTTGAAAGAAATCTGGGCAATTAGAGAACAATTAAACCGGTCTCCCATTATCAAGACACCTGGAGTCACAGAAGGAATCCACCAAGGAAAAATGAAAACTTGCCAAAGGCACCAAAGTTCACATCCTACCCATTGTAGATGATAAGAACTTCCTGGAATCAAATCCTACCCTTGGCATCAAAAAAACTAAGAGAAAACTATCTTAATGCCATGGGAAAAATCCAGCAAAAGGCTATTTTGCCACAAATATTACTATTCCTAGGGACAAGAAAACTTCTTTTGAGTATATTAAACATAGCTTTCAAGGATATTATATCCTGAAACATACTCATTCATATTTATTTTATTAAAGAATGAAGCCTAGATTTGACAGTAAAACTGTAACAATACTACCATCATTCCATCTTCTAGAAGATCTAATATGAAAGCCTAATATTTGAGGTAGGAAAAAGACCAAAAAGTTCTCACTAATAGGGTAGGATAACACCTGGACATCTACTATATAAATTAGAGATTTAGATGTCCATCTTGACAAAAGATGAAATACAGAAACTTTTAAATTATGAGAATGTAAGAGAGCACTTAGAAGTCCACTATTACCATAAATACCAAATGGGTAAATACTCCCTTTTAAAATTTCTGTGGACTACACACATATCCACCAAATCATGTGCCCCAAATCATCCTTTAATTATCCGGAGAAAAAATGAAATAAAATTTAGGTTTTTTTTTTTTGTTTGTTTGTTTTGTTTTGTTTAAATGGGCACTAATTAGCACTCTCAGAAAAACAAAGAGTTTGTGGCACCACCTGGTTCTTTTATGAACCCATGGAGTTTACCAATAGAATAAAATGGGCAATAGAAGGACACTCCAATCTAAAAATAAACCCAAGTAAATAATGGAAAGCACCCACTTGTTTATTATCCTTTCCCTCTCTCTCCAGAAGCTGGATATTCTGTCTCCAAGGGTTCAGTGGAGAAAGTGGACCCCTGACGTCAAAAGCTCTCCGTGGTCTTGGCTGTATCTGTGGTTCTAGGATCACTCCTTGCACCTCTGGTAGGAGAGAAGCACTGAAATAGAGAGCTGAATATAGATTTAAGAAAAAATTCTTATTAAGAAATTACATTCTCTGGTCATCTGAGTTTGTAATGGCTTATCCTCAGGACAAAAAGGAGCTATCTTTGGACATACTTTACCACCTTCTTAATTTGAATTTTATAAGTCTGTCACCACAAATGATTAATACCTCAGTGACTATTAAGAAAAGACCTGTATCTAAGCCATAACACACTCTGTGACAAACCACTCAACTTTTAAGACCAAAGCCAAAAAATAAAAATAAAAAAATTATGAGTTATGAATAGTTGTCTTAAAATGACAGGGAAGAGGCACTCAACCTCAGATATATCAAAGGAGTCCCAGTTAATTCTTCTGCCAAAGACAAGAAGATGGATTGAAAAGCAGAAACAGAATAATCAAGCATATTAACAGGGATACCACTAAACTTTTGGAATGCCTCAGAAGCTGAATTTGTTACCAGTTTTCAAAGGTTCAATATTTAAAGAATTAAGCATACTATAGGCCAATATTATAGCAATACAAGGCTAAACCCAAGTTTTATCAAAGCAATGCCCACTGTCACTGAAAAAGGTCTATTCTTCAAGCATTCCTCTTTAAAACTCAGAGGGCAGAATAGTGGCTATAAGGTAATAGAGATTCAAAATCTTTTTTAAATGCTGATCATTTTTTTCTGGGTCAAGATGGACTAGGAATAATTATTAACAGCTACAATGTAGAAATTAAAGCTGTAAGATATACCCAAATAATAGATGATGATAAAGACATTGGAAAATAGTTAGCTTTATAAATAGGAAAAGGTAAACAGAGAGAAAGAAGTTCAAAGCATACAGCATCAAAGAAAAGCTGAAAGGAGAATAACATAAGCAGATATGTATTTAAAGTTATAGGGATTGCAGGATAAATCTTACATGTTGCCTCTGGAAAAAGGATCAGTTATTCTTTGTGGTCCAGAGTGATATATCTCTATTAAATTTTGGAGCTTATTCTAAAATATAAAAGTGCTGCATCCCCCTCTTCTATGGAGTAAGTCAGTAACAGTGGAACAGGTAAAATCCCCATGTCTTATTTCTGGGACGTTATATTTTGTGATAATTTTTTTTTAAATGCTACTACATAATCTCCCACTCACACCAACTGTTTATCACAAGGTTTCCTTACCTGTTAGTGGAACGAGGCTTGTGCTCTGTTGTTCTCTACCAACCAACCAACAAAGGTTATAGTCTCAGCACTAAGAAAGTAGTAACCAACCAAAGTTAGTGTATAAATGCTTTTACTTCCTCCTGGCTCTGGCAGCCAGTTTGGAAATACATACAAAGCTGAAAAGGAATAGTTATTCCATTACCTAACAACATTTACACTAAACTTTTTAAAAGCCTAAAGATGAAAAGAATGAGCTAACTCTTCTGCTTAAGAACATATCCAACTCTGTACAAGCAAGAACTGAAAATAGTTTGGCCTAAGTAAAGAAAATCTGTGAATTTAAATCATCAAATCTATAATTTCCAAAAATTAAAAGAAATAAATAAAAAAGAAAATCTAAGTAAGTCAAGAAGGTGCAACTGCCATCTAGGCAAGAAGTCTCAAACTACAAAAGTATTTCATGAGTTTAAGTGGCAGCTCTTTTTTCATTTAAACTTTCCAACACATTTAAATTTCTAAAAAGCCTTTCCTTTTGAAGAGACAATTTTTATATCAGTAGGTTTAAAAAGTATTTTAGAGTTTTATCTATCATACTGAGGAGACAGATGAGGGACGATGACAAGACGAAAAATCAAATATTAGAAAAAAAGATTTGAATACTGAATATCCCAAGAAATGTTTTCTAATTAGATAATTCTAAGAACCCAAAACTTCCAAAGAGATTAGCAAAGTATTCCACAGCAACTCTTTAGGGATGGCTCCTTCACAGGTAAGAAATACTTTTAGAACATCAGAGGTATCTAACATGCATTTCTTTTTCCCTACATAAAAATACCTACTACAACAGCACTTTTTAAATTATTAAACAGTCATCTTCTAATCCTTTATTATCAATTCTCTTGATAAACCCTTTCTTTTCACATATATTTCAACATAAACCAAATACTTAAGATTTCCAAATTAATATCTAAATAAAACTAGTGATTAAGATAGTTAAAAACCTATACAGAAATTATAAACAACAGGGCTGGGGATTTAGCTCAGTGGTTCAGTGGCCTGCCTTGCAAGCACAAGGACCCGAGTTCAATCCCCGGTACCAAAAAAAAAAAAAAAGAAATTATAAACAAGATATGATTTTCCCCACTTTCTAGTTTTACTCCAATTCTTAATATCAATAATAACATATAACTGAGTGAAGAAGCAAAAACGAAAAGTCCATTTTGAAACAGAAAACACACCCTGTAATTTTTTTCCAAGTTCACAGACCCACTTCATATGAAAATGAAAAAGAACTCCCAAGAAATCCTATCTTCTGCAGATTAATATTGGACTAATCTTAGATCTTCTCTATCAGCATGAACTTCACATTAAACACCTCCAAACCTTTGATTTACTTATCACACCCTAAGAATATATGTTTAAAACATAACAACCACTCTGAAAAAAAAACCCAAGGGGTATGTTAAGAAGGTGAGTAGAATGGAGATACAATCCTTTTGGAAATGTCTCCAATGTCAGATCATTTTTGGATTATAACTTCTTTGTCTTAATTATTAAAACTTCAACATACTCATTACTCAGAAATGAATAAACACAGATTTCTCTAAGTATTATTTCGAGATCATTGGGGAAAGGTAGTATCTCTCTTGCTTCAAAGAGTTAGTAATTTATCAAGACCCTAGATATGAAAGTATCATTTATATAGGAAAAACATATAGACACTTTCAAAATGTGGTCATTACAAGAAAGAGCAGACTTCGTGAGAATACCATTGACAGAGGCACATAAGAATGATGTAACAGGTCCTTACCAAATTCTATTTTAATGAACAGCATTCTTCCCTGTGGTACTTTAAAAGGAAAAAAGTATTCTACTGCAGGACTAACATGCTGTTGAAGAATACATTTCAAATCAAAGCTAACAAAATCAGTAATGCCAAGATGCTCCTTCAAGAGAGTGTTACAAGTTTATTAATCTGCCACCACAACAATAAAACCATTTTAACATTTTCTGTAAATACTTAAAAAATTTTAAAGATCTTACTGAACAACCAGTTATAGTCAAATCAGAAACAGTACAGCTAAATATTAATGCCACTGAGAAAATGATATCAAATTAGATTACTTGCAATATTTGTTCTCAATGCTAAATTATTAAATGAGCACAAATGACTTATTAGTCTTTTCTATTACCAAAGAAAAAGGGAAGGATATACCTTACTTATAAGCAATGAAATTAAAGGTAACCATTCTACAAAGACCAAGATTTCAATTCACTTGTGTTTTAACTGATCTAGTGTTAAACTTGCTAATTTATAGAAGTATGGATTACTCAGAAAACATGACATTCTACATGAGTTTGAAGCATGATATAACATCATCTTCTTTTATCACTCATTCTCACCAGTTCTAAGACATTTGTATAAAACCAATTCTTTCACAAATTCCTCTAAACTGTTCTAAGCAGTCCCAATTCACAGTAAGAAGAAAAGGAAGGAATACTTTTAACAAATGTAGTCTTTGTATCTCCAGCCCCTAGAAAAGTGCTTGGCATGCTGAATAGACAACTCAGTAAATATTTTACTATCTTTTTTGGAGATCCTCATTTATATGATTAATTTTTAATGCAGTCAGCAAAAACTTCAAAGGTATTATCATGAGATAATACAATGAAAGTCAAATTGTAACACCTACCATAGATGTTCTAGTGTTCTTTTCAGAGACTTAAAAGTGGCATCAAGTCATTGCCAGACCTTCAAATTTTCGATTTCAAAAAGTATAGAATATTGTCCTCAAACACAACTGCCTTAGAAATAGCTAAAGTGTTGTATTTAACACTGACTCTATAGAAAAAGGTTTTAAAACTACAAATCTTGTATGTATTTTCAAATGCAATACAACTTTAAAAAAAAGTTAACAGGAACTTAAGAAATTGATAGCATTATGATATATACTTAATCATGGAAAATAATTTCCTTACAAAGAAATTTTAAAGAAAATGGAAAATGTAACTAGAATGTTTTAAAGGCTCAATATCTAATCAAATTCCATTATAAATATATTTTCTCTTCTTTTTGGAAAAGATACAATCCAAAAATGTTACTGAGATTCAAATTACTGTACTAGATTTAAAAGTCAAGTTTTGTTAAAAGATAAGCAGTAGATAACTAAGCCAAATGTGTCATGTTCCAATGACCAAGGTAAACAATGAATAGAATACATGAAAAAGAATTCACAATGGAATGCATTTTTACAGCAGTTAATCCACTAAAGATAAAAGCAATAACTAAAAATACATCTCCACAAATTATACCAACTGCAAAAATGGATTAAAATGCAATCTGCATCAAGACCATGTACAAAAATGCTTAAAGTTGGCTGACTCTTCTGAATGAAAATGTTTATATATTTAACAAAAAGAAATAATTAGTGAAAGTAATTTTAAGAAAATCTGTAATTTATTCTGGCAACACAGTATTTTTTTCATTATTAGCCTATTCATTACCTTTCACTTCTGTAATATTTTGCCTATTTACTTCTCTAATATGAAATTTTTGGTTTTGTTCTTATGACAGTCAGCAGAGTCTGAAGTACATATGTTATTTTTAAAGAGTCGTATTTTTAGTATTTTCTTTATTCCAGGATCTTGCATTCCCAAGTGCACTCAGCAAAAGTGAACATAAGACTATAGCAAAAAGTATTTATGTTTTATGAACTAGGCTACCTTTACATTAATTCCTTTGAAATCTTTATCCATTTGACAAGAAAAATAGCATACAGTCGATAACAAAACAAAAAGATGCTAAAGAATTAAATTTAAAAAGCTAGAATGGTTAAGCAAGAATGGATGCTAGAAATTGAAACACATGAGAAAACAGAGTATTTACTTTCAAAATCTCTCCCCCTACAAGATGCTTATTAATTACAAAGAAAAAGGGCCAGGGATTTGGCTCAGTGGTTCTACCGCCCAAGGGCAAGGGCCCGATCCCAAGTACAAAAAAAAAAAAAAAAAAAAATTACAACGAAAACACAGTAATGGATCATTCAGAAAAAAACAGCAAGTACCTTAAATAAATGATCAAGATGACAATACCAGTTAGGGGCAATCAATACTATGTGCCTGCTAATAAAGCACAGATAGGGTCAAACCACCATTTTCGTGGTATTCTGACAAAAGTGCACATTCTCAAACTGACCAGGAGAAAATATGAGACAAACACGAAGTGGGAGCCCACCTAACTAGTTAGTGCCTTTCAAAAGCGTCAACATCATGAAAGGCAAAGAAAGAACTGGCCACAAGTGCAAGAGACATAACAACTTAGTACAATAGGAAATCTTAGATTAATACTGGATCAGAAAAAAACATTCAGAACACAATGTCGAAAATTTTTTAAGGTTTATACATTAATTAGTATTAATTTCCTTATTTCTATACTTGTACAGGTCTATATGAGATATGAATGCTAGGAAAAGCTGGGTGTCATTTTAAGGGAAATCTGCATACTACTTTTTGCATCTTTTGTTAAGTCTAAAATTATTTCCCAAAAATTAAAAAAAAAAAAAAAGAATGGTCCTGAGTTTCAATCTCCATGTATTATTCTCTAAGAAATTAAGAAATATGAATCTGTATTTTTCCATTCAGATGAAAAATTAGTCCACTCTGTCATTAAAAACTAGTGCTCACTAGTTTGGCAGGCACATGCCTGTAATCCTAGCATGTAGGAGAGCAAGCCAGAAGGATTGCGGATTCAAGGGCAGCCTGGGTTGTCTGGAATACAAGGACAACCCACACTACATACGGAGACCCTGTGCAAAACAAAACAGAAGCTAGGGCTTTTGTGCTGAGCTATGTGAATTATTTTGTATATAAAGACAAGACTAAAAGGAGGTCATGCCCTTCCTCATCTCATTTTGAGTCTAAAAAAAGAATCAATACAAATGACCTTAGCATTCAACATTTTGAATAAGAATAAGGTGTTTTCCACTTGATGCTTTATCAATAAAACAGGGTATTTTTTAAGATAGAGCTTATCTTTTTACCAAAAAAAAAAAAATCCTTTTGGGCTGGGGATTTAGCTCAGCAGTTCGGTGGCCTGCCTTGCAAGCGCAAGGCCCCGAGAGTTCAATCCCATACCAATTTTTAAAAAAAAAAAAAACTTTCATCTACTCTTGCAATTGTGCAGCAATTGAGCCTGAGATGACTAAGAAAGTCATGTCAGCACACATAAGGCTCAGACAGGACATTGTGAACTTTAGGTCCGTATCAGCAAACTATAAGAAATTAATAAAGCCTGTCTTTATCAACTATTTATCAGGTAGCTGATTTCTACACAACAAGATTACAAACCAGAAAACTTAAGTGTCCAACTTGATATCCCAAATTTAAATCCTGGGGAAAACAATAATCTAAGTATCTTACTATTAATAGCTTTCATAAGTTTGTACTTTCCAAAATTTTGATAGTCACAATGTATAGCTAAAAAGGAAAATACTACCAAAAAGAACATCACCACCTATTTAAAAAATGATTTGATACTAGATATCATTTAGTTATAATGTTGTAGTTAACCATGGTAATGGCTATCAGTAAATCTGTGTAAAAGCTATAGCATATCTTAGTTTAAGTACTAGGACTGCCAATAATACTAGCACTCTTAGCAGGTCAGAAATCTTCACATGTGGATACACCTTCATTAAGAAATGAACCTGAGGGCCGGGGATTTAGCTCAGTGGTTCGGTGGCCTGCCTTGCAAGCACGAGGACCGAGTTCAATCCCTGGTACCAAAAAAAAAAAAAAAAAAAAAAAAAGAAATGAACCTGGGTCGGGGGACTTAGCTCAAATACAAGCGTATCTTCAGAAACATCTCCATAATCATCTTTTTTACACTTTAGTAAGTGTGTTAGGCCCCAAAAGACTTCAATGTTTCTCCTCAGAATTTGATGTCTCCTTTTGTACTTGAATTTCATTTCTTAGTTTAGCGTACATAAAATACTGGATAAACAGTAGATCAGAAGGTTTAACAGCTCCTCACTTAATACCAACATTTATCTCTCCAACATCAGAAACATCAAATGTGAAGTTCATGAAGTGTTCTATACACATGACTACTAGACTCACTTCTCAGCCTTTTGGCTAAAATCAAGAGTAGATGACTACCGGAACATAGAACAAACTGGTTAGTTTTCCTATCTTTGAATGTTTATGATAATTAGTTTCTTCTAACTTATTTATGGGCAGATTCCCTTAGGAACCTACTACCACATATATCCCTATAACTGTAAGCTATTTACAAAGACAGGGCTAATTTAATGAACCTCCAAATATGTCAGTGCTGTACTTCTCAAAACATGTTCCTAAATGTGTGCCAGATGTCCACTTGGTACACTCTGAAGTGACCACCATTATACTTTTATTACTAAAATAAATTGTAAAACAGGATGGTACGATGGGTTCTAGTTGAAGCCTGCCATGACTTAAGTATAACATTTCCTACTGTTTCAAGGAACAGTGGTTCTAACAAGTCAGTAATAGCTGTTACATGAAGAAAAGTTGGGAGCCTACAAAATATAATTGTTTCTCTTCTGCAGAATTTCTCAGTATATCATAAACTAAAATGCAGAGTCAGACTCAAAAGATGCAAAACAAAAAGTATTCCTCAGAATTTCTGGGCTTTAAGTATCTTTATTATTTTCCACTTGAATATTATTACAAAAACACAAGCTTTGAAACTTTATACTCAATTTCAAAATCCTGTTTGATGCAACTTTGAAACTTAAAACTTCAAACACTAACTCATTTATCTTATAAAAAACAAATGACTAATCCCATTCATTCTAAGGAGATACTTTGCAGTCTCATATAGGACTGAACATGGAACAGATGGTCTCCATGTCATCAGGCCCATCTAAAACTCTCCAGAATAAAAAAGCATGAAAATAACTTGATTCAGGAAATAGGTATGTTTTGGAGATTAGTAAACTGCTATATGACATTGTATTTCTTCTAAGTACACTTCAACCCCAGTAAGGGGAAAGGCATGCTTGAAACAACTTTTTTTTTGTAAATTTAAGAATTGCAAAGCACTTCTCAAACACAATGGATTCCTGGCAGCATGGAATTCAGCAGAAGAATGAATCCCTAGTGCCTCCACTGTGTGTAAAATTCATCTTTCTTTTATGTATCACATCTAAAATGGTGGTACTAGATGATTACACTTCTCAGAAGACTGTAGCCACTCTACATAAAAATTCTCTGAAGGAACCCCAGGTGAGAAAGGCTGCACCTAAAATGTCAGACACAGAAAGAACCACTGATTTAGAAGATAGGAGACAGAAAGCCTCTGAACATATACATAAGCTTTCCATTTTAATTTACAGTGATTAAGGGATGGTTCTTATTTGTCACTATAGGGCAGGCACTATCTTTACAGAGCTACCAAGAATAAATGAGCCAGACTGCATTACAAATTTCATCCCTTTTAATCCTTCCATGCAGTACAAGAATAGCTATTATCCCCACAAAACAGGTAAGGAAACTGGGTTTACAAAGGTTAACTCATTCACAAGGATCATGCCATGAATAGGTAAAAGAAACATCAAACAAGTTAGATGCTAAGGCTAGTACTCATTAAATTCTACCGTGCTATGCTCAATGCTCATTATTTTACAGCTTTGCTAAATCAAATAATTTGAACAGAAGAGCTATCAAGCATACTATATACAGATTAACAATTGAGGGCTGAGACTGTAACTCAGTGGTAGATGTTTGCCTAGTATGTGTAAGGTCCTGGGCTTAATCCCTACTACTGCAAAAAAAAAAAAAAAAAAAAGTTAACAACTGAGCATGATATTAATTTAGAAGATCTATCAAGATCATATGATGCTTCTTCAGGATACAAGACAAAATTCTTCAAGACTAATACCATGTCTTTGCTTTGAATCCTTAGTACCTCTGCTAAGTGTGAGGCACCTACCAAGCATTGAATAAGTACTTCTGAAACATGTCATCACAAAAGCAAGAAAAAGCAGAAATACTGTAAAAACCCTTCTAGACTAACAACTGCTTGAACTACCTTGGATTATTTTACAAAAATACTTTATATAGCCACATTCATGGATGTACGCAATGAGAGCAAAGTGTCCAAAGATGGAGGACTGTACCAGCTATATGAGAAATTATCACATCGCTAGATCCAGTTTTCTCCTCCATCCCATTCTTTCCTTTTAATGGTCATCTACTCCTTTTTTGTTTCTCTTGTTTTTTTCCCCTACTCATGTATTCAGACTCAGGCTACTGGTACCAATGGCTTTTGGGTCCCATAGTAATAAACACAAAAGAAGACAACTTGGTTTTGCTAGGCCAGTGTGTTCACTTGTTAAAAGTTGTTTTTACATAATTAGATCAATTTGTAATAAGATTACAGATCCTCATGGGCTAAGCATATGAGTAAAATTAGAAAAATAACAAACTTTAAATAGAGAAAAAAATCCTAAATGGGTCTTAGCCTGTCCATCTTTAAATCTTTAAAAAGTAGTAGTTAAAGCACTGTCTTCTCTGTGGCTGTCTACATGTTATCAAGTACAATACCAGTTTTAGGCTAGTTTATAGTAAAAATTCACTGGAGCCAACAGAGGCTATTGATCTGATTTATTGAAATGTTCATGTTATGAAACTGAGTCTCTGTACTTATTTTTCTGAAACTGGATTCTACTGAGGAACTTTTTCCAAGAAAAAGTTTATTCTTTGGAAGTAATTTTGAAAGTTTTAAAAATTTGGATAGAAAATGCTTTCGAAATGTGCTAAGAGAATGACAAGTAAAATTAAGGTTGAAGGAATCATCATTAGAAATATCAATCACTGTATAACTCTATAAAATAGATCAAAGGTTGGTTGGACCCATGGATGCAGAACCCATGGGAAAAAAAAAACAAGCAGAGGTTTCTTCAGTCACTAATGTAAAGAACCAATCCTAAAATATTAGTTCACTTGGATTTTTCTTACTAAACATATTTGGAACACATCTGCTTTGAATCAGCTATAAATAAACCATATAAAAACATTAAATTGATAAAAACTGTACATTCAGACTTTTAAAATGAGATTGTGGGAAACAGATTTTGGAGGAAACCACATTTTTAAATTGGTGGGCATTTCCCCCTAAAATGAGAATTAAAACATTACTTTAAGAGAAGAAAAGGTAGAGAGAGAAGTGGACACAGTGCTTTTATAAATTGAGGAATCTGTTTTAAGAAAGGAACCTTGCGCTGAATCATTTTACAGTGGAAATCATTATCCCCTTCATTTTTCATTAATAAAAGAGATGTAATTTTTAACTATCTTTCCTGCTTCCCACTCCAATCCAAACTACAGGTTCTTTTTATACTTAACTTCCTTGAATACCTTTCAGTCAACAACTATTGAGGGCCAACCACTCCAGATTCAACTTCCAGTTATTTCCTAACACTTTCTAGCTGGTAATAACAAACTTATTCTAGTAAATTATACCATTGCCTTACTGCTGTCCAGATGTTTATTTCTCATTTTTATTAAAATTCTCATCTGAAACATTATCCTTCACCCCGCAACTTCTGAAAAGGTAGTTCAGGTAACATTGCTAATCTTGATCCACCAAACGTAAATTCTGTATTATGTGATCCAGTTACTAAAAAACATGAGAGAATTCACTTGACCTCCCTGAACCTTTCTTTCATATAAAAACCAAAAGTTACATGAAATCTCAAGGTTTCCCACTTTAAATTTCTGATTCTTTGATTTCATATTTCATGTTACATAAACTTTTAGTCCTTATCCTATCATTCTATTTCCTGATGTACATATCTTACATATCTCCTCTTATCTGAGAAGAAAAGAACCATGTTTGATTACACTTTTGCTTAAACCAATATAGATATAATGATTCACACTTACAAGTAGTACTTAATATACACCCATTTGATAGGCAGATGAGCTGGACAGAGAATTTCACATAACAGACTAATATATATACAAAGACCTCAATATTACTGCTATCAAAATAGTTGTGTGCCTTATAGCAACAGGATGGCAAAGTATTTGGCTGCAATTCTTTATCCTGAATGATTCTGTGGTTTCCTTTCAATATATATCTGAATTGACCTATTTGACATACATTTCAGACATATTACTGCATACAGTGGTAAACTAGATATGCAAGGTCATTGTTCTCATGAAATTTATATTCTTGAACATAAAAGAATATCATCCCTGTCCAAATTCCAAGATCTCAACAGGAGAGTTTTGAAGAAATAAGAAATAGCTGCATGCTAGTCTGAATATGGTCTGTCCCCTCTGAAATTCATCTGCCATAGTGGTAGTGAAGGGAAGTAGGACATTAAGTCGGGCAGTAGAGCATTAAGAGGGATTAATGCATCTCAGGACTGGGTTATAGTGAGACTGGATTTGTGATAATGTGAAGTTATCCCTCCAGCTCTTTGCCTCTTCCCCTTGTACCTGCTTGGCCTTCTACTTTTCACCATCAGTTAAAGTAGAACCAGACCCTCACTAGACACAGCTGCTGATCTTGGCTCTCCCAGCCACCAGAGCCAAAATAAACTTCTTCCCTCCATAAATTACCCAGGCTTAGGTATTCCATTATAGTAATAGGAAATAGACTAAGCCACTGCTGTTCCTATTGCTTTCCAATGCACTTAAACTGACTTAGGAAGCAATCAGAATATCCTGGTTTGATCACTTGCTGCAGAGGTAATAGAGCAAAGTTAATTAGTACAAACTCTAGAACCAGACTGCCTAGATTTAAATCCCAGTTCCCACTCAATAGCTATATGACCTTGAATAAGATAATCTCTCGGTTCTCAGTTCCCTCACATGTAAAATGAAGATAATAATGGTACTTACAATTCATAAGGATGCTCTAAGAATTAAATCAGCTAATATAATGTGCTTATAACACACAGGAGCATAAGTCTTTGAATTTCAACTATTCCTATTTAACTAGCAATACCACTACTATGACTCAATTGTTGTAGAGCCTATAAAAAGCTAAAATCAACACATAACATATAGTAGATAGGTGATATTTAATTATAGACTAAACAGATGAACCTGAATCTGTTTTTGCCTCTGTGAAACCTGAATAATGGAATCTTTTCAATTTCAAGATTGCTGGGACTCAATTCCAAAACTAATTATACAAAAATAGTTTTATTACTATCAGCACTAAAAATGTATGACAGCTACATGATATGGAAAATTTAATGTCAGATATTATTTCAACTGTGTTTATACCAGCCGGGCGTGGTGGCACATGCCTGTAATCCCAGCACTCGGGAGGCTGAGGCAGGAGGATCACTGTGAGTTCGAGACCAGCATGGGCTACATAGTGAGTTCCAGGTCAGTCTCAACTACATAGTGAGACTCTGTCTCAAAAAAAAAAAAAAAAACCTATGTTTACACCTTTAAAGCACTCCTAGTCAATATGCTATTTGTTACAATATATACACTAAGTCTAACAAAGAAAGTAGAAAATTGGATGAGCTGCAAGAGAATTAAGTCTTACAATAATGAGCAATTTTATAAACCCATTCACTTAAAAAAGAATACTCAGGCATGTACACAGGATATCAGGAGTTCCTCAACCTGAATAGTCAGCTGGTATTACAAAAATAATTTGAGAGGCCTAGAAAATTACGGTTATTTCACCAGTCTTTCCTACACAAAATTTAGAATAACTCTTATGGGTTCCATGGGTAAGGAAGGGCAAGATCATATACCATGATCTAAAATTAATCCTTAATAAAATCAAGCCACAGTAGATCTCCCCAATCAACACAAATATAATTTTATGCCAGGCAACTGATTTGACACCAACCAATACAAACACAAAGAGTGGCTCAAGAGACTCTCAGAACTGACCTCTGATAATTACTCCATGACATCATTTATTTTCCCTTCTGCTTTTAATTATTCCAACTTTAAAAGTGAAGGCCTAGCTGGGTGTGGTAGCACACAACTATAATCCCAGCTATGTGGGAGGATTACAAATTCAAAGGCAGCCCAGGTAACACGGGAAGGCCTGTATCAAAATAAAAAATCAAAGGGGCTAGAGGGGTAGAGTACTTCCCTAGCATGTACAGGACCCTGGGTTCAATTCCTAGTACCGCTAAAATAAGAAAAAGTGAAGGCTACACTTTTTTTACTTCAGAACCGATAATCTATAAAGTTTATTGCTAACTCTGATCATTGCCAAACCTTTTCCATGGTTCCTGTTGCTCTGTATAATCCCTAATCTCTGGCTTCATAAAGCAGATCACAGAAATTTTGAACAGGTAATTACTCAATATTTACTAAATTATTTAGTTAAAAAACTCAAAATACAAACAAGTAACATTTTACCAATTAAATGTTTATATTCTTTAACAGCTAAAACTGCATAAAGGGACTTCCAACGTAATACTCAGATATTTAAGAATAATTGTATGTGAATGGCTGCACCAGTCAAAAGCAAAAACAATACTGATAATTCCAGTTTTGAAATAAATGGAGAACTCTGCTTCATTCAAGTTGGAGAATTTTTATTGGTATAAACATAAGTAAATACAAAATAAACATAAAACAAAATGCTTGTTTAAAACAGCTAAGCATTGCTTCTTGGCTCACAAACAGCAAAAAGTAAAACAATTCTCAGTAATCTATTAAAGGAGAAAATGTTGTATCAAATGATAATCTATAAAAACTTATTCAACATTCAAATAAAATAGTCTTTTTAAAATGTTTCCTTTTCTTATGCCAATATTAACAATATATTTTCTTCATTAAGCAGAGTACTATGTGTTAAGCACTAAAACAGGCTTTCGATATGTAATAGCCTACCAAACATCCTCATTTATGAAGCTTGAATTCATCAGATAATCACAACACACACACACACACACACACACACACACACACACACACACACAAGTTAAAAATTGCACTAAGAATTATAAAAGAAAAGAACTGGTATTTTCTGTCAGTATTATCAAAGAACCTAAGTTCAGGTTGGTACATCAGAGATCTTTCAAAAGTGACAGGTTACGAAGAATGTAGGGAGGTGGAATAGGGGATGTTCAGACTAAAAAACATGTGAAAAGACCTTGAGGGAAAGTGGCCAAGTGAGAAACATGTCAAGTAGAAAGTACGAGACAGTAGCATGATCAACAAGGCCAGGAGTAAGGAGTAAGGAAAGTAATTACCTTAAAATAAACGGAAGCCTTTAAGGGACTTTGGGCAAGTGATTTACATAAACAAATTTCCACTTCTAAGAATACCATTCTGGTTGTAACATACAATATCTGAGAAAGTTTATACAGTAGGCTTAGTGAAGAAAGTGCTACATGAACTACTTTAACTAAGAGGTATTATGTTAGACTAGAGCCATGGCACTAGAGAGGAAGAAAAAAGATAAATCTAAGATGTATTTGAATGGTCAAATGTTGATGATGGGAAAAAGAAGCATGACTCAGGTTTCTAAACACAACCGAAATTTATCAAATTAAGAACAATGAAAGAAGAAAATTTGAAAGGTAAGATAATAAAGGGTTAAGTTTACTACCTGTTGGGACTGAGAAGCCTTTAAGAATGCAGAGAAGTTATGAAAACAAAGAACTAAAGTTAAGAAAATGCTGGACTAGTAGTATGAATTCAGGAGCTGATGCCATACAGACCATCTTTAAAGTATGGGAATAGCAACAAGGTTTAAGTAGGAAGAGGACTCCGAAATCTAAAGAAACTAAAACAGTTTGATGGAAGAATCTGCAAGACTCTGAAAAGGAATACCCAAAAAGGTGAGCAGAAAACAAAAAGCAGAGTATCAGAGAAAGCACAGGTGTTTCAAGAAGGGAATCTAAGGACAACTATACCTAATGATTGAAGAAAAGTCAAGAGCTTTTGTGCAAATTGACTGGTAAAGAACAAACTGAGGTGGGAAAGAGGGCCATTCAAACACATATAAGACAAAGAAACAACTTGAACTATAACCTAAAATTACTGTATAATTATTCTTCTTAAAGAGTGTAAAGATGCTTTAAAATTTCTGTCATCCTGTAGCTTTCTTTTAATGGGTTTTATCACAACGTATTCAACCTTAACAGTGACGTGGCAAAAATCAGACAAGGATCTGATTGATATTGCAGTACCCACACAGATCCTTTTCCAGTGTCATATTTTTACATTTAACTTTCTAAACAAGAAATAACTTTAATTCTAAATCCAATGGTAAAGGGCCAGGGATTTATCCAGGCTCTGTGCTGTGATGACTTTCCCCACTTTTTCCTGACCAAGGGCTTATAAGGAATTGTTAGATTGTATGGAAATTCCATGATTTATACTGAAACAGAAAGCAGTTAATTAAGCCTTCCTTTTTTTTTTTAAGGTTTTGCAGCTATTTTAATAGTATAAAATTGGTAATAGATATTCAATTGGGAAAATGGCTTTGAATCCTAGCTTGGCTTTACTGCCACATATCTATCAGACAACTCATTTAACCTCTGAAATAAAATTTAGTAAGTTTGTTTATACACAAGTAAAATAGGAAAAAATTAATTTACAAGGTTATTGGTTAAATGTAATAAAATATTAACTAAATCTATTCTTAACTTTTTTTCATTACGTCTATGAACTGAACTATACATTATTCTTTCTAATAAATATATGCCAAAGAATTCCGTCCTTAAAATTTTATGTTCACTACTCGTGATACCTTGGAGCAATATTTTATTAAAATTAGTATTATTCTTTACATTTAATAGTGCAGTATTGTAATGCTGAGATAACTGCATAGCAATAGTTACAAGACACATCTATTTTTACTCCTTCCCCAAAAGCCCCAGTGAAATGAAAAAAAAAAAGCAATTTTTTAAGATATAAAACTATAAACCTACAAGAAATTCAGAGGTTAAAAAAACAGCAGCAACAAAAATTTGGAAGCTGGAAAGTAAATGGGTGACAAATGATTTAGCAAACAGTACAAAATCAAATCTTGAACAAACAGTGGGGAAACCAAGAACTAACCCAATTTAAACTGCAAAATTCCCAAAAGGCTTAGGAATTAGCAATATCACGACTGTATGAGATAAAGCATGGGAGTAGGGGGTCAGGAACATAAGTAGATTACACTTCAAACAAGGCTGAAGAAATGCATTTTGGGATGCTAACACTCTCCAAGACTTTCTCCCTTACTACTTCTACGCCTCTCAAGAATGCTAGTAGATAAGCCTTCACTTCTAGGCAAGAAATCAGAGTCATTTTATAGGAATCAAATCAGCTAGAAGGAAATACATGATGATACGATATAAGCAGTACCCCAACCAAACAGTCCAGCCAAGTTGTCATACAGTGAAGCTAAAAACTGACAAGCCTCACCACAAATTTCTTATCAGTATTTTAATTCCTTATGATTAGTAATTGTCTGAGGAAAGACTATGAAATGAAAAATAAAGATCAAACCAAAAGAAACAAACAAATAGAAATCGGGAGAAAAACCACAGAGAAATAAGCACAAGAAACCCAACATTCATGTAGTCAAAGACTAAGTAAGAGAAGAATACACTAAAAATATTAAAGTAGAAGAATACATGATTAAAAAGCAACAAACAACAAGGAAAAAGCTCTTGGAAATGAAATATATAAGAAAAATGAAAATTTAATAGAAATAGAGCAAAGAGTAAGAGTGGCTGAGAAAATATAGAAAACCAGAAGACTAGACAATAAGGCCAATTATCCAAATAAGAATTTGAGAAAGAAAAGATATACACAATCAACAACCTCATTTAAGAAAAAGTACCAGAGACTGAGGGAGTACCTCAGTACAAGAGCACTTTCCCAGCATGCACAAGGCCCTGGATTTAATCACCTAACGCACAAATAAAAACTAAAGTTGTACTACATAATTTCCATGTGGCTAGTGAGGCCTAAGTTCATGTTTTAAAAAGTTACAGAATTAAGAAATGTTTTCAGGCTGAAAGGGCACATAACACATACTCAGTGCCATGAATGAAAACAATCACAAAAAGGTCTACCCACTGTAAAATTTCACAATATAGAAACAAACGAGAAGGAAAAACAACACACACAGATCACGCACAACATACGAGAAGTCATATATTGTATGAAAATGGCTTCAGATTTCTCAAAAGTGGTATAGATTCTAGAAAGCAGTATTAGGAAATTCTAAGAGAACATATTTTCCCACCTATTGTTACTCTTTACTGAACCACAGAATCAAACAAATATAAAAGTAAACCAAAGCCATTTTTAAAAATCAAATAAATCAAGAAAGAAGACAACAATGGTCACTGGAAAATTGAGATCCAATACAGGAGAAAGTGAAGGGACTCCAACGATAATGGTTGTGTACACTAGAAGGCAATCAGTCCAGAATGAGAGTGAAGATGTAACAGAGACTTCTGGAAGACAAAACTGCTAACAATATTTGATGCCACTATTGAGACATCTGATGATATGCAGATTTAATGACAGAGAGAAAACTAAAGGGAGGGAGAGTGAAGAGGGCAATGAACTTCAAACACATCATCCCAGCTGAAAATTGTTAATCAGCTCTTTAGTCCTATTACACTTAAGCTTAGGCACACAATCAAGAATTACCAGACATCTGAGGAAGGGCTTTATCAAAAAAGGTAGAGCCCAAAAATACAAAAACGGGAGGGAGCTATAAAGGAGGAAATGCAACTGGGAAAACAGAACTATGCTGATACATAAAAACTTGAAAGAAGAGAATCCACCAACACTTCTACACACTAGACAGCGAAGGATGGGGTAGAAGCTGGGAGGCGGTCACAGGAGATTGTACTACATAGGAAAAGTAAGGATCTTTTACAAGAATACTAAATAATCAAGAGTAACATAACTATTAACTTTTGGGAGTAAGGAGTACTGCTAGGAAGGGTGACCAGATAGGTAAATATCTTCATTTTCTAACTAAGAAGTTAATGAACGAGGCCAACCTGGGCTACATAGTGAAGTTCAAGGCCAGCCTGAACCACAAAGCAAGCCCCTGTCTCAAAAAAAAAAAAAAAAAAAA
>NW_022900950.1:51665468-51672371 GCF_012274545.1 Fukomys damarensis | reverse complement strand
AAAAAAAAAAAAAAAAAAAACAAAGTTAATGAAGCCGAAAAACAAAACAAGGAATTATTTTATTTAACAAACACTTATTTAGGGCATAATGAATTAGACAAAATTCTAAGGGTATACCAAATTAATTTAATGCTAACAACTTTGACACATACTGTTATTCCCAGCTTTTAAAATGGGAAAACTGAGGCACAGAAGGGTTAAATAGCCCAAAGTTAATAAAACTAGCCGATGACAGAGGAAAGATAAAACCTAAGCAATCTAATCCAGAGTCTGTGCTCCTAACCACTAAGCTATGTTACAGATCTCGGAGCAACTTAAGCATGTTAAAATACAAGGATCAGAATAATCATCTGAAAGAGGTGAAAGCGCTTCCAGGAAAGAAAATCTAGGAGAGAGCAGCTTATATATTCAGTTATTTAAGATAACCATGTAAACTATTAGCTCTTTAAATTGTATGTACATTTCAAATAAAAAAATACTTTTAAAACTTACAACTTGGCATTTTATAGATAAAAAGCGTTCTAACTGATCCTACCACCTTTGGAAGTAGGCGAAAGGATTACTCCTATTTTACATGTTAAAAATATCCATTCCTTTTTGATAAATATTTGAGGACCTACTATATAAAACACGCACTGTATTTGGAATATAGTCATCAATTTGCCTCAAGGAACAATGAAGAGGAAGTCATTTTATTGATTTCTTCTCAATCCACTGCATAAATTATACTATCCTACATCTCTAACAGTAGTGTTAAGATGAGAAACAACATACACTTTACACCCAGAGAAAAAGCAGAGAAAGATCTGCTCATTAATTTGTTAAAAAAAATTTAGCCCCTTCCCTTGAAGAATTCCTAGTCTTGCGGGAAAGACTAGTAAACATAATTATAATCAAATATAATGTTATTAAGCAGCACTAAAGCAGAGGAACATTAAGAAAGGATAGGAAATATCCCCTAGGGAAAGAAAATCCTGTAGAGGAAACATCTGAGCTGAGTCAGTCTTGAAGGATGAATAGAAGTTCAATAATTTCACATCAAACTGTACTAACAATCACAAAACAAAATATTGCTTTTTTGGAGTAAAATAACTAATCTTCCCAATTTTGTAAAGTAAGTTCATATTGAAGACTAAATCAAGCCATTTTAATAAGAATGATTTTTTGAAAGATATACAACCTTAATGCCTTGAGCCATGTTTCTAATCTTTACAGTTTGTAACAGCCAATTGCAAACTTTTTGTGTCTCGTAAACATTATAAAACCTAAAGTCCTAAAACACTGACAAAAGATGATTAAATAACCACTTTCATTCATTCTACCACCAAAAATTTACAGTAAACATACTTCCTGTATCAAACATTGAAATGATAATGTACCCATTCTCCACTAAGAGACTAATGGTGACCAGGCCTAGAAGTAGTCAAGTGACACAGAAGCTAACGAAGAAAGAAAAGTAAAAATAAATACATATTTAAAGATTGTATCACTTTTTTTTTCTGGTCTTCTCCCAAGGGCAACTTTAATATATATTTTATATATTTTTTTTAACTTATATTTTTCCAAAATATATACAAATATATTTTCTGCCCTTTTAGGGGTGAAATAGTTTGATTTTTAAAGAATTTGAAGGATACCACTCAAAATTTTTCTGGTTTTGATTATTCAACTCGATGTCAATGAAGGTTCCAATTCATAAATTCAAAACAAGTACATTCTGAAGACAAGTTACTTTACATCAATATTTAATCATATTTCTAGTCTCTTTCTAAAATTTCAAACCTTTCTACATAATTTCCCCCTAATTATTCTTTAGCTCAATTACTATCTGGAAAATAATTTTTTGTTAATATCTTTAACTAGGAATCCAGCCCTACAATTAAAAACCCTAGTTTTTAGTAGAATTCTGACTTTTAACTGTGTGAAACACCTAGATTTGGAAAGCCCTACCACACTCTCTATATCAAGAGAAGGAAAACAAGAAAAAGGTGTACCAAGAGACCACAAATGATAATTAACAATATCAAGGAAGGTTTTCATTCAGTGTGTAGGTTTCACTTGATTGTCACTCTTGTCTTTTATTTCTCTAAATTTAGCACCTATATACTTGTTTTTATACATGCTTCATTGAGATCACACCCTTTATTTAGAAAACATGAAAAACTAAAATAATTCTTTAAAATTACAGGTGAGTACAAAGTTAAAAGCCAAACAACAGTTATAATGGAATTATTAAGGAAGCTACCTCTTAAGAAAAGTCTATCTTTAAAAGTACAATTTTGTAAAAATACACAGAATACATTTAGTCAGTAGCAAGATTTTAACTATATGCCCACTGGAAATATAATCAAAAACTTGAAAGACAAAAATTTAACTTGTTTCAATTAACCATGCCTTTTAATTTTAACTTAAAAAAAAACTACACTAAAACATTTAACCTTTTTTTTTCTAAAATTAAAATTTTTCTGCAGTAAACTGTTTTTCCAAAGTAAAAACCACAAACAGATGTATTGGACATAAATACTTCAACTGGTTTGAGTGAAGTTCAAGCCCAAAAATCTTCAGCTAATACTAAAATAATTAAATATCTTGCACGCTTACTCAAAATTCCAGTGAAAATGAATAGTCTTTTCATTAACTCCTATATTTTATCAAGGTTAGCCAGACTGACAGATTTGTGAAAAGAATGTTCCTTTAAAAAATATAAATCACCTAAGTCCTAAAGCTATGTAGAAATATAAAATTTCACAACTTTTCTAGCCAGTCAGCTTCAAAGATGCAATTTGAGTCAATAAGAGTGATTAGTTCATCACTTCCAATCTGAAAAAATGCTGGTGTAATAATGTATTTCAGGCTATATATGCTTTTGGGGGGAGGGGAGTGAACAGGTGGAGATTAGCAGACAATCTTATTTTCATGCTTGTATAAATTCAACACTCCCAAGGCTTTCTTCACCCTTAAAATGGCTACCACCTTGCTGTACTATGCAAAAGAAAAAACACAGCATACTATCAAAGACAAATCTAGTTATTTTGACAGTGTATGCCTCATCCCTCACCACCCAAAATGTTTTAAAGAGTGCCATTCCTTTTTGGTTCAGATAAAGTAAACATTAAATTAAGACTACAAAAGCTGAAATACATTATAAGGTCAACCTATAAGAGCCCAGATTAGGTCATCTTTCCTAGTGCTTGACTAGGAAAATCAGGTAACCATATCTTTCACAGCTTAAGATGAAATTATATAGTAACTGAAAAATAATTATCTATAAAGGAGAACATATGTGTGAACTGCAGCCCTCCAAAGAGTTCTTCACAAGGATTTTAGTAACTCAAGAGAATAGATTAACTATTTTGCGGATTAGCAAAATTTAAGCTTCTTTTCATAACTAATCTTTTAAAAAGCATTTTATAAACAAAAACTTGCTGACCCCAAACCAAATTTTAATATTAGTATAAGTTCAATAATTTGACATTTATATATTACACTACTTCCTACCCACTCAGAAATGCCTTAACTTTTCATCTAAAAAACTTACCATGAATATGCATGAACTCACAAAACAGTATGTAACATTTACTCATAATTTTGTGCAATATTGCTAATGAATAGATTAATTTCAACTCTGAATGCCTGCAGAAATATGCCATGATCTTACCTCTCATCCTCGCCATCCACCAAGGGTGTTGTCAGCGGTAGCACCTTCAACGGGAAAAGAGAAGCAGAGGCTGCTAGGCTGCTGCTACTCCCATCTGAAACTGCTGACATTCCCCCACTGTCACCACTGGTAGTCTGAGGTAAGCCAACTAAGGAGGGTTCCACTGTGCGCCTGGCATCGTCAATTTGGCTTCCAATTGCCTGAGCTAATGATTGTGCAGAGAACTGAGCAGAACTTAGTGGTAACTGTTGTGCCAATGGCAAATTTATATTAGTTGCTATCAAGGGAGGTTGACTAACACTTTGAATCAAATTACCATTTTGAGTGGCAGGGGGTTGTGCTATATTCTGTGGTGGAACCAAGTTTGTTGGGGCAGAAGGCATTCCAGAAGGACCAGTTGAACTAACCTGGTTTGTAACAGGAATACTACTAGCAGAGGGTAAAGGACTAACTGTGGGCAACTGCTGCGAAACAACTCCTTGAACTACTGGTTCTACTCCTTGTGGCTGGGGAGGCACAGTTAACAAGGTACTCTGGGGTGCAATAACCAACTGTGGAGGAAGGCTTGAAGTGCTAGTTTGAACTCCCTGATGAATAATCCCAGTTTGAGCAGGTGGAACTACTTGTGAAGATGGAGGAGCACCTTGCTGAATAACTGAAGGTGTAGCTTGAGTAGAAGACTGCTGCACTGCAGTAGGTATGTTTGCCTGTTGACCAATAGTTGCAATTTGACCAATAGGTGCAGCAGACACTGCTGTTTGAGCCTGGCCAACAAGGTGGCCAGATGTTCCTGCAGGTTGTGGTTGAACTGCTGTGGACTGCGCTGGTAGCTGGATCCCCTGTGGCTGAGCCACAGGAATCACCGCTGTTCCTGTTCCCACTCCTGCAGAACTGGAATGCCCAGAGGACATTGCTGTTTGCAGAAGTGACTGCTGCTGTACATACTCTGAAGTAGGATTTTGAGTCACTGATTGACCATGGCCTGGGGCCAATTGTGTAGAAACCATTGGTTGCTGTTGTCCATATTGTAACTGCTGGGGTGGTGCCCCTGGAAGGGGAGCTTGCACTGGAGGAGCTGTCTGTGAATATGGCAGTTGGGGTTGGGCCAAACTAGCAATGGAAGGCTGCTGACCTAAAGCTGAAGTTACACCAACTACATTTATAGGTGATGGCTGGATACCAGTTGCAGCATTTACAGTGGCTTGCAGAGGTACTGGTTGAAGACCTTGTTTTTGCTGATATCCTAGTTCTTGAGACTGTACATGTACTTGTGACATCTGTGACTGAGAAATACTCTGTGGTATACTAACTGTTAAAATACTCTGTGGACCACTGCTACTGAAATCCATCTGTTGAAGGGCCACACCTTGAAGAGCTGGTGGCTGCTGCTGCACCACAGTGGGGACTCCCATCTCTCCACTTCCCACACTCTCTGTGTAGTGACTCAGTGTGCTGACACTGCTGCTCACTGAACTCCCACTAGTGCTCTCTCTCTCAGAAGTCACTTCTGTCGGATTTTGTTTTACAGTCTCCACCACTTTATTTGTCACCACACCTTCTGTAGCAGATACAGCATTTTCTTTTTCATAGAACTCAGTGCAAGTCCATCTACCTTTTTTAAAGGGTTCAGAAGTAGAATCTAACTTCACAACTCTGAACCTTGATGTGCTAACTGTTGGTTGTTGCTGACTTGAAACCAATCCCACATTCGTCCCTGCAGCTGCATTAGGGACACTGTTAACAGAAGAAACAGTACCATTGCCCATACCACTCAAGATATTCATATTAACAATACTGGTAGCTCCAGGCCCAACACTTACAGTAGCAGCACTAGGAATATTGCTTGTATTTATGTTAGCATTACTAAGCATGCTGGTTGTCACATTAGGACTGAAACTACCCACAGAAGCAACATTAACATTATTTATTGTACTAGTGCCAGTACCAGAATTTATACCTACACTGCCTGTAGTACTTGCAGCCCGGATATTAGTCATTACAGATGCAGGTGAGCCACTCAATGATACAGCAGAAGTTGGTGTCACTGGCATAACACCCTCAGAGCTTCCAGATGTAGACAGTTTTCTGGATACTGGGCTTGCAGGTGGCACTCCAGGAATGGAGGCACTAGCCACAGCAGCATGGGATGGATGGTGGTGCCCATGGTGAAGGTGGTGCCCATGATGGATATGATGGTGATGATGCAGGTGGTGTGGATGAGCATTCCCATTGATCACAACATTCTGTTGTGGAAGGTGAGGCAAATGGGGTTGAGGAAGGTGAGGCTGGTTGGGAGAAACTGCCCCAGGCGTCTCTGCTTCCTGGAAGTTATTCAGAGTCTCCTCTGAGGAGCTGCGCTCAGGCTCCCCTAGGTCAGTAGCCCTGGATAGTGACACATCAAGGATCTCAGAAGAAGAGAGATCTTCTGTGTGAGATTCATCCAGATCATCATAGCTCTCGGTGTCCTCTGCTATACTATTGTTAGAGCTGATACTGGCAGATATCTGAGCTGGAGTAACACTAGTTATCTGGAAGCCACTTTTCTTTTTCATCTGAGTTCCGCCTGGTGCAAGGGGCTGTGCCTGCAGCTGAGCCTGCGAAAGGAGGTTCAGGCTTTGTGGAGGTGGAGGCTGTGGTCCGGTCGTGGAAGATGCTGCAGACGACGCCGGCTGGAGCAGAGACGGAGGCAGAAAATCTTCAGATGTGGGAGCACTACCAACACCGGTACCTGCTGCACTGAGAGCCGAGGCGCTGCCACTACCGCTGCCCCTTCGAGGGAACATAGTCGGGTGCGCCATCTTCCTAACACTAATGTCTGCAGCGGCGGCGGCGGCCGCCGCGGCGGTGGACTCAGGCGGCTGGTGCATTGTGTTGGGTACCGGGAGGAGGAGGAGGCGAGTGCAATTTCCTTCTGCACCGTAATCTTTGTATTCGAGACGCCGGAGAGGAAAACTGAATCTGACGCTCCGCCCGGCGCGAGTCCTCCTCTTCAGCCTAAGGCGCCGGCTGCTGCTGCCTTCGAGGGCGAGCTTCAGGAAGGGAGGATGAACGAGGGTGAACAGGGCGACCGAGGAGCAGAAGGGGGGACCCCTTCAGTCCTCCGCCATTCACTTTCCCCGCTAGTCTCACACCCCCCTTTACATTCCGCTTCACGTGGGGTGCGGGGCAGACGGGAGGGGAAGGAATGGGAGCGGGGAAGGGAGAGCAGGGGAGGAAAAGCGAGAAATGCCCACCTTCTCTGGCCA
>NW_022900950.1:51664294-51664757 GCF_012274545.1 Fukomys damarensis | reverse complement strand
GGGGGCTGTGGTGGTTGTTACGAGTGCTCTCCGGCTCCACAGTATCCCCCGGTCTCTCGCGGCATCGGGAGAGGAGGGACCAGCGCCAGAGCGCAGGAGGAGGAGGAGGAGGAGGAGGGGCGACCGCCCGCGAAAGGAGGCGGTGGCAGCGGCAGCGGCAGCGGGGGGAGGGGACAGGCTGAGGAAGAGGGAAGATGGCGTCTGCGCATGCGCTCCGGAGCCGCAGACATAAAGCCTGGCCCGTCGGGGAAGTAGGCGGCGGGTGTTCGGACCTTCCCGAGCGCTGGCTTTCTGGACGAAAATTGCCGAAGGCTACCGGAGGCGCCGAAGCCTCGGGCAGTGGGGGTGGGGAACCTAGCCGAGGGAGCGAATCCGGGTCGCGCTGAGAGTCTGCTGGATGGAGGCGGGGCAGGGTGCGGAGCCGCGGTCGCGGCCGCGCGCAGATTAGGTGTGTCCGCTCTTT
>NW_022900950.1:51630903-51657549 GCF_012274545.1 Fukomys damarensis | reverse complement strand
CCTGCGCAGCACCTGGGCTCCCACTGGGTCCGCACTACCCTCACCCACCTCGCCTCCTCCGGCGGTGTCCCAGCGCCCTACGCCGCGTGCGGGACCGCGGGGGCGGTGACCTGTGGCCGCCCGCGATGTGTCGCTTTTTGTGCAGTGTCGCTTTTTGGGCACTGCAGTTGTGGCTGCTATGCGGTACCCTCGCCTGGGACGACCAGGGGCGTGGCTGTGGGGGCCACCGCTGTGGAGGCTCCTCCGGGGTAGGATGTGCCCTGAAAGAGAGTGGGTGCAACCCATCCTTACCGGGAGGAAGAAAGCAGGCCAGCCCGGTGAACCAGCTGACCTCAACAGGTGGAGTTTAGGGCCCCCCCAAGACCGCCTCTGTCCAAGCTGTGGCCCCTGTAGCTTTGACTGTAGAGTCGAGGTGGCCTGGTCATTTCTAGGGCTAGAAATGAAAAGGACCATCTGAAATGTCAGTTTGAAACAAAAGCACTACATTTCATGGTTCTGACCATAGTTCTACAAAATCCTTGTTAGGTTTGATTGGAAGCAATTTACTGAAAGTTGCTTGCCTGAGTTTACATGTCAAAACCTACCTCAACATTCCCTTGCTACTCACTGCAAAAATACTTCCCAGCCAGGAATTTTTTTTTAAAGTTTAAAAACCAGAGAAATTTTTTTTAATTTAAGTTTGTTGAAGTCTGAATTTCATAAGTTTGTCCCCCCCTCCCCTCTTCCCTTTATCACCAAAATGTCTATGACCCTCAGAACATGAACAGTGCTGACTGCTTATTGGTAGACTTCTGATGCAGGAAATCTCCAATACTATTTGAGGAGGTTGTTAAGTTGTAGAGTTTTAACAGATTTCTAGTTGGCTGTTCAACGTGTTACTTTTGGTTTCCTCTGAGCTTTTCTCCTCATTCCATCCCTCAGAAAGGTAAGACTGTCACTGTTCACTTACTATTGAATAGAAGTACACCCTCGACATCCTTGTGTATCCCACTTCAGAACTCTGATATGTATTGCTTTATCTGTAGTGTCCCCCAAGAACTAAAGACAGGACTTTTTTTTTAAACTTTAAATTGCTAATGTGGAACTCTGCTAAGTGTGAAGTATGCGGTCGCAAATATTGAAAGTGATATGGTAGTAAAAAAAATCAAGATGTGAAACTATTTGTTCATGGTATTAACTTGTTAATATGAGAATGGCTATGAGAATAACTATAGCCATTTGTGTATTTTACAAAAATAATCATTTTTTTAAATCTTCCAGCTGCTTTTGTTGCAAGTGATATACTTAGTTAATGACTACTATCCATTGTTGAAATGCAAGTCTGACTTGCTTTATCAACAGTTTCCTAACTGATTGAAACTGCAATGGAATGTAGACACAAAACGCTGGCTCTTTGAACTATTCTGTGAAAGAAAATGCTCTTGATCTCTCAAAATGTTACCTTAGGTTGAAGTTTTAAATTATTCCAAACAACTGTTTTCCAGCCCTTGGGATCCCTAAATACTTGCTATGATTGTGCTGATAAGGTTGAAGAACCTCATAAATATATTGAGGTCTTACCCAAAGTTAACAGAATGAAAGAGTTGCTGCGATAACCCTATAAGAAAACAGATATTGTACTTGTTCCCATGACTGATAATTTGGTTGTTTTGATGGTAGAGCTCCCCGAGGAGTTAAAGTTAAAAAAAAAAAAAAAAAAAAAACCTTAATGGATAACAAATATTTTTTAAATGGTCTTATCAAGTGTATTTAATTCTGATATGCTGTCACTTTCAAGCTCCTGTTTAGACTTGGTCAAATGCTGCAAAGCAACACCTTTGGTCAGGCATGGTGGTGCGTGCCTATAATCCCAGCACTCTGGGAGACTGCAGCAGGAGACTGAGGCAGGAGGATCACAAGTTCCAGCCCAGTCTGAGCAGTTTAGAGAGGTAAAATAGAAAAAGGGCTGGGCACATAAAATGTAAAGAAAAATCCTGGGATCAGTCCCCAGTATGCCCTACCCCAAAATAAAAACACACCTGTAATTAGAGAAATCTGAATTTTAGAAGTTTGTCTCTCCCTCTCTCCCCTTTATCCCCAAAGTGTCTATGATCTTAAATATATGAATGCAAACAGTCATCCCTCAGTATTTGTGAGGAATTGGTTTCTGGATCCCCCTCAAACACAAAACAAGCTAAGGATATTCATATAAGTCCCTTATATAAAATGGTGCAGTGTTTCCATATAATATACATCCTTCCGTATGCTTTAAATCATCTCCATTACTTATAACACCAAGTATATTATGAATGCTACATAAATGCTGGTATGGTTTGGGGACTAATGACAACAAAAGTCTGTATGTGTTTAATACTGACTCATTTTATCCCAAATATTTTTGATTTTCATTTGAATGGTGAGAAATGGAATACACAAATAATAAGGGCCTTACTGTACACTGGAACAATAAGAAACAGTCTGAACACCTATGTTTTATACTGTTATTACCTTTTTTTGATACATCCTGCCTCTTTTTCACATACCCTCCTCCCCTCCCTGTGTTCAAAAGCTTTGTTTCCATTTTTCCTTCTATTTCCACTTTTTTCTTCCCTCCTTTTATTAAAAAAAATTGGATTTTTATATAAATATTAAATGCCTCCTACTACATGTATAGTCATTAAATACTTTGAACCAAGTTCTGTATACTTGGAGCTACCCTTGCTGCTTTGTTTCTTATTTGATTTTTTGATACAGGTTCTCACTATGTAGTTCAGGTTGGCCTTGAACCCACTATACAGCTCAGGCTGGCCTCAAACTCATGGCAATCTTCCTGCTTTCAGCCTTGTCCCTTGTTTTTGCCCCCGCACCCCGCACCCGGGATCAAATTTAGGATTGAGGCACTTGCCCTTGCAAGGCAGGTGCAGTGCCACTAAGCTAAATTTCCGACCCTTTCTTGCCTTTTGACTTACTTGATTTCAACCATTTTCATGCCAAAAGTGTACTGCTCAATTTACTTTTCTGTTCACTCAAAGATTTGCCTGTAGTCACTTAAATCATCCTGTCATTGCAAACCAGCCTGCATATTTGCCTATGTTTAATGTTTATTCTACCATAAAATGTAAAATTTACTATTATAACTGAATGTACCTATTTCTAAATACTCCAAACTGGGTCTGAGGATTTGGCTCAGTGGTGCCACACCTTACTGGAAAGCACAAGCTCCTCAGTTCTATCCCCAACACACACACAAAAAAAAACCAAACAAACAAACAAACAAAAACTCCTAAATGGCTCAGTAGCATGGTAGCTGGCTCACACTAATATTCCCAGCACTTGGGAGGTTGAGGTAAGAGGATCCAGGTGAATTTGAGACCAGCCTGAACTGCAGATCAGAATCCTGTCTTTAAAAACAAACAACAAACAGGAAGGAAATACACTGAGAACTCTCAAGTGACAGAGATAGATTCTTAAAGAGAAAAGTATGCAGAAAATATGCCAGCATTTCATTTCAGTAATTATTCTGGCTGCATATTTGACTTTTGAATGTCATTTGCAAGACGAAAATCAAATGCTTAAATATAAACATGAAAAAAAAATCACATTTTTATGTCAGAAGGAATGCATGCAGGATATTGAAACATATTATTAATCAATTTGCTTTCCAGAAAACTGTACATTTTCTAGACTAAGAATGTGCTATTTGACTATTGTAAATTTCACAAGATATTTATATTGATACTTTCAAATTTTAGTGAATAGTTAAACTTATAACTGATTCATTTTTGTGGCATGTTATTTCTAACATAAGTATATTTCTGCTCATTTAGACAATTTTATATCCTCAAAGGAAATAATGTTTATAAAATTAAAAAGTACAGAAATTTGAATTTATGGTCCACAAGGCTCACTGATACATATCCTTTGAAGAAGGAAGCATTATTCTCATTTGAGAAGTAAATAACCACAGAGAGGTTAAATAACTTGCTCAAGCTTCATCCCTACATCTGGGTACTCGAATCTGAATTTCAAATTCTATGTTCTGGGATTTTTCTGAAAAAGTCTAAACTCTAAGGAGAGATAGTTTCCCAAAATGTATCAAATTAGTAAGTGTTCAGTTATTGTTTTTGAACACCAAAGAAGATTATGCTGTACACACACTAATTTCAAACAGCATTTCTTCTATAGAAATAAAAAACTTTCTGTTTGAACCAAGTCAGGCTTTTCTGACTTATGAAAATATGCATGTAAAGAATTTTCTCAAAACTAAAAAAAGCATTTCTGACTTCACAGAACTGTAAAGTAACAACAAATTGTTAATTTAGGCTTTTTAAACTGTATGATCAAATAGCCCTTCAAGTCTTTAATAACAGCTGAATGTTTATTTAAAGCCTGCTAGATACTGCACTTCCTCTTGAATGTATCTTTTATGTCACTTAATCCTCACAATTGTTTAAGGTAGGGCTGTAACTGCCCCATTTTACAAATGAGAAAAGTGAATCACAGAGAGATTTTGGTCTTAAAAGTTGGTTAATATTGGGGCTAAGATGAAAAATAGTTGTCTAACCATCCCTTTACAGCTCCACGCTCTCAAGTTAAATTCCTACAGAAGACTCATTTTAATTTACCTCCAAAGAAATTTGTGAACACTATTTTTTCCTGATGAAGGGGCATCTCCTTCAAAAGGAGAATGGACATTTTAGAGACCCTACTGTGGTCACATAGGAATTAGACATAAATGAACAGAACAATAATTAGATTACCCGGATGAACCTTCACTGATCAAAACAGATTAATTACACATAAGTGAGAAGTGTTGTCAGTATAAGACTAGATAAATGTTTCCTATGTAAGCAGTTAGCACTTACTGAACATGAGAGCCTATAAAATAAAGAGAATAACAATGTAGATTCCAACATATGCTCAGGACACATTTGTGTTTCTACATCTATTTCAATAACACTTAAAGTAATAGCAATAAATGCATTTCTGATACTTATTTGCATCATGATTTTAATAAGACCTCTGTCCACTGTAAACAAAACTGGATCAAGCAGTACACCCAAGCTAAAACAACTACTATACCTTTGTATGTAATGATTAGTTTCACAAACTCTGAGGTACATCTTACATCTCAAAGCTCAAGGAAAAAGGAATGCCTGTTGAGGTCATTCCTTTGTATGGAATTTTCCTTTGGTCATTCAGTTCCTCTTGTTTAAATTTATCTTTCAGAAGAAGAAAATCAATTAATTTCATTATAGAACAGAAGATCAGTAGGTTTAAAGGACAAAATCGTTTCTGATTTTAATACCTATAAAAAGATAATGTATGCAAGCTGTATTGGAATCAGAAGTACACAATAAAATTCTGTTAGCATGATTACAAAAATCTAAAGGTAACAATACTGTTTGCATATGGAAGGTATTTCCAAAATATTTCTATGTGAATAACAGAATGATTGAAGTGTAAATGTTTGAATTTCAGAGAAAATTATAAAATGAGATTTAGTGGGGGGAAAGCCCAACAAAATTAATTTATTTTATTGTGTGATATATCTCAAGAAAATTAAATGCATGATTGAGCTGGATGTGGTGGTACACCCCCTGTAACCCCACCATTACAGAGGCTGAGGCAGGAGGATTGCTGCAAGTTCAAAACCAGCCTGGACTATGTAGCAAGTTCATCGCCAGCCTGAACTACAAAGTGAGACCCTCCCTCAAAAAAAAAAAAAAAAAAAAAAAAAAAAAAGAGAGAGACTTAAATGCATGACTGACTCAGCCTATTCACTGAATTTAATTAAATACAAAGTTTATTGCAAAGATACCAGCAAAGCTTTCTGTCAAAATCTGGAAGAAAAAATACAGGTGGTGGCTTTTGATTTTAATTTTTATTAGTACATGTTTATAGTGCATAATGATTAGATTCATCATAGGAAGATGTTACCTATTTATAACATGTCTTAATTTTTTTTACTTCTCTCTTACCTCTCTCCCCTCTGGGTGCCTTCTTGCCACAGTTATTTATATGGAGTATGGAGACCACACGGTAATACCAAATCAGTGGTATAACCTTGATGCTTAAAAGAATTTCTTGACTCAAGTCATAACTAACAAAAGTGCTTGTTAAATTACAATTGCCAATGTATATTTTGAGTAAAATTAGAGAAATATTCTATTACCCAAAGTGTTGACCCAAATTGTTTGATTAAATAAAAATATATTTTGAAAGAAGTACTTCTAATGAAAAGCACCTTGAAAAAGGAGAGATTTTTGTTTTGTCCCAGTGTATGGCAGAAATTTAAGAAGTACTTATAAAGAACTTCTTTTAAAAAAAAAGAATGTAAATCCTACATTATGTAGTAACAGTCAGTATAATTTTATCATATGAACTATACTAGTAGACTTTTTAGTTGTTTTTTAAAAACATTACATTTGAAAATTACAGCATTGAAAAACAAACTCATTGTTAAAGTATTGGTCAAAGGCATCCAATAGTATTAAAATTTCCTTCTTTGTTCTTACTTGATCTCTAGAAAATTCTCCTTGCCCAATTTATGCTTGCTAACTATTCTTTCATGGAACATCATCTCAAAATCTTTTCTTTCTTTCCTTCCTTCCTTTCTTCCTCCTCCTCCTTCTTCTTCAAAAGCAAAGTTCAGTGAAACTACTAAGAAGATAGTTAATTTGTATCTTTTCTGATAGCTTTTCATTTGTCTACAGGCAGTCCATTAGGTTATGTTCATATTAGAACTGAACTCCTTAGCGTTCATGGATTCTAGAAATTCATTCTTTATATTGTGGGCTAAGGATATGGGGAATTTAGCTACTTTCCAGTAAGATAAGCTTCAGAACTGTTTTCTAAGAAATTTAATTGATGATCTTTGGCATAACCTCCCACGGAGCACATACAAAGTCTACAAATAATAATTGCAGATACAGTGACCCTTAGCAAAAAGTTCATCTTAGTAGTCTAAAATATGCACTACCTATTTATTGTTCCAAACTCCCATTTTGGAATGTTAGAATCAAATGAAAGTTTTCTACTATTATTTGGCATTTCTCCCCTCGTGAAGCATTTTTTCTCTTGCTTGTGACTGTCAGCACAGTAAGAATCACTTTCTGTTATACAACTAAGGTTAGAAGAAAGAAACTATATAATGGATATATTTTCAAAATTAAACACATAATATTTAGCATGGTATACAAGAGTTCTATAAATTCTTTCTTTGATAATGATTCTCAGTTGAAATATATTCTCAGTGAATACATACTAATTGACTGAGAGTAGGACTTCTTTATGCTGCCCTTTCTTTGGAAGAACAGCAAGATTTGGCCCCAGAGCCTCTCAACTCTGTGGAATCTTTGGAGGAAGCAAATCACTATTTCCTACCAGCTCTGCATTATTACAATCCCCAAAGAGAATAGCCTTTGGCAGTATTCTAATAAGACATTAATTTGGCGTTCATCTTATTACCAGTTGTAATTAATAGCTCATTGAAGACTCAAGCCCTGACATATTTACAAGGGGCTTTGATCTATAAGTCAAGTCTTTTGAATGCCAGATAGATTTTATAACAGACAATAATTCCCACTCTCTTTTCCTTCCCATTCACTACTCCACCCTACTTCTTTTTCTGCTCCCATTTCCCTTATTATAAATAAGATATTAAAATTACAACTATCTTCACTTTAATGAAACCCCAAAATAGTGTAGTAATATTTTTCTTCTTTGTGATAATTGTGGTACAATAGTCAACTAGTTTTCTAGTTTGTTTGTTCTAAGTATATGAAGAGCTGTATTTCATGAATAGTATTGCTATAAAAAGATACAGGATAAAATAAAGGATATTTATTTATTATTTTTACAATACTAAGAATTTTTTTTTTAATTTTGAGACAGGATTTCACTGATCTCCAATTGTGATTCTCTTTCCTCATTCTAAAAGATGGAGATAGAGGATTTTGTACTACATGGAAAAACTAAGACAAAAAAAAGAAAGAAAAGAAAAACTAAGAATAGTAAAGATAAGATTGATTAAACTTTGTGTCATTAATTGAATATCTACTGTCTATACTTTAGGAGACAGAACTGCTGGTGCAGGAGGCTTTTTTTCCCCCTATGTTATCAATGAAGTATAAGAGGAGACAACCTTCTTGATCCTTCCCAAATGTTTATTTACATAAACTTATTGTAAACAGGACAAGTGGAAAGCAGTGGGAGAACAGTTTGTTTCATGGTACATGAATGGCATTTTCCTTCCAAGTTGAAGGTAACCAGAGACTAGTAAATCACTGCAACCATTCTTAATTCATCAATTATATTTAGGCATGATACAGATCTTTGGCAATTAAATAAGGATAGTTTTAACGTGAAATGATGCCAATAGTATGGTTTAGGAGCCATGATACTAAGGCCTCAGTGCATACATCTGCTCGGGAATGACTATGTTAGCGCCTGGTACAGATATAAAAGTACAATTATGGCTTCTTAGTAAGACAAGTAATTCTGACCCAGTATGACTTTTATTACCTGTCTAAATTTGCTGAGCAAAGCCAACTGTTGGCACACTTCTGTAATTCTAGCACTTGGGAGGCTGAGGCAAGAAGATGGTTATGAGTTTGATGCCAGCCTGGGCAACATAGTCACTTCAAGACCAGCACAACACAGCAAGACCCTATCTCAAAACAATCAATCAAAATAAACAAATAAATACATTTGTTTTGAGCTTTTGCTTTGTTTGTTGATGGCAGATGTTGGGGATGAGAAAACTATACCAAAAAGGAATATTATGTTTGTGGTATAATTAAATTTAACATTATTACTAATCATGCTAGAAAAATACGCAAAACAGCAGAAGGCAGGTACAATAAAAACACACTAAAGGATCACTTAAGGATGTTTGTGTATCATAATAGCAAACAATCACATTATAATCAAATTGTATCCTTAATGACTATATTTAACATTCACCAATTTTATTCTATGGTGGGCATGTGTATGTGTGTGTGTGTGTGTGTGTGTGAGTGCGCGTGCGCACGCGTGCCTGTTGCCCAGGCTAGTCTCTATCTTGTGATCTTCCTGCTTTAGTCTCCCAGAAAGAGAGGATTGCAGGCATGTACCACCATGCCAAGCATCATTTACTGTATAATAACAGAATGTTCTATGAGGAAAAAGTGGGCTTATATTTAAAAATAAGTAACCATATTAAACTGTGGGCTCTAAAAGCACTAAACTGAAGTTTTGTAAACATAAGCTTAAACTCCATTCTCAACAAGGAATATTTTAAAAGCTTAAACTCACTAGTCCTTTCAGGAAAGGCCTTATTTCATTCATTTGTCTATGACAGTCCCCAGGACAGAAGAGCAGAGCCAATGAACAAATTCAGTTGCGTTTTGAGCAGCATTTGAGTATAACCACCTCACTGTATGTGAGTTTCCTATGGGCAGTTTACAATCCCATACCACCTTGAACCTGTCACTTGGTACCAATCAGGTTCCCCCATCTCCACATTACAGTCTGTGCACAAGGCATGTGAAACCGCTGAAAGTTTAGTTTAAACCGAAAGAAGAGTTTGGACAGATCCATTGTGTAGGAGGAAATCCATTAAATTTAATTCAAAATCTATTATACTTTATCCACTATTTGGAAAAAATCCATCAACACTTTCTTCTAATAGCAAAGTTAACAAAGAATTGACTGCTGTTGTTTTAATGAAGTCTCTACCTACAAACCTTTACAGCGAACTCACTTAAATGTAGTTCATCTTCGGTGTGGAACAAAAATGGCAGCGTGTGCCTGCATACTTTGTGACAGATCATTCTAGGTTGATCACTCCCATATGTTCCAGTAGAATATATTACACTAACATGACTAGCATACATCTGAATAATCGGGCCATCAGTGAGTAAACATCAAAGACAAGGCAAAAGGGTCAGTTGTGGAACAAGTACTTAATTCAGGACACTGAGATAATGTCCAGAAGAGTTCAAAGACTACATTTAAAATTAACAGAAGCTGAGCGTGGTAGCTCAGGCCTGTAATCCCTGAACTCTGGGAGGCTGAGAGGCAGGAGGATTGCAAGTTGGAGCTCAGCCTGGGCAGTTCAGCAACTTAGTGAGACTGTTTTAAAATACAAAAGGGCTGGGGATATAGGTTGATGTGAAGGTTCTGAGTTCAATTCCAAAGTACTGCCAAAAACAAAACAAAAAAATAAACAAGCAAAAACCACTAAGCCACTAACAACTCCCAGGTGCCTGCCTTCCAATGGAAGCAGCCAGAAGAGGCTTCTAGAAGAGCAAGAGGCCACCATAGCCAAACGCCTTTGAATTTAAAGGACCGGTCTTTGTCTCTGACATGGCCTCTATTTTTTTTACTTTGGGGCACAGGCACACTTTCTTCAAACCAAATGAAAACCTAGACATGTAGACCCTGGACTTCTGACTATCTCATGTGGGTGTTGTCTTCCGTTGAGGCCTAAGCCAATTTCCTAATGATCATGACCCTGATATTATATAGTGAGTGGTTTGAATGACAGATATAGTCAGATCTATAAGATTTGTAAATACTTAAGATAAAAACTGTGCATCTAATTTCTTAAGTGAAATTAACTCATAATTTTCTATAAATTATCTCCTTGCATTATTTCCAAAAAGAGCTTCTGGTTTTGTTGGTTTATGTATATTTTTGTATTTCCTTAATTTTCACTGTTAATTCTGTAATTCTTCTTTCTCTGCTTCTTTCAAAATTAGTTTTTTGGTTTTTTGTTTGTGTTTGTATTTTTTGTTTGTTTATTTGTTTTTCTTTTTTCTCATTGAGTTTATTGGTACTTTTTAGGTATACAGTACAGTTACATTCATCATTGAGGTCTTTTACCTTTACATGACAGATCTTGGTTCTCATTTGTTTGTTTTTCAAGACAGGGTCTCCCTATGTATTTCAGGCTGGACTTTAACTCACTGTGTAAGCCAGGAGGCCTTGAACTCATTAGGATTATCCTGCCTCAGCCACCTGAATGCTGGGATTATAGGCATGTGCCACCATGCCCAGCTTCTGATTGCCTCTTTTTTTAAATTTCAATTTTATTGGTACAGTTTAGATATGCATAATGATCACTTTCATCATAGGGAATTTGCACCTATTCCTGATGATGTATCTTGAGTCCTCTTTTTTTCCCATTCCCCTCCCTTCAACCCCTCTTCCCCTCCTTACTTACAAAAACCCATTTCCTTTTTTCCTTGATTACCTCTTGAAGCTGTAATTTATGTAGAAATTTTTTTTGTTTGTGACCTCTGAATTCAGTTTTACAGATAAAGAAACCAAAGTCAAGAAAAAAAAACATTTTATTTAAAATTGTATACCTAATTCATGGCTTCAAAATAAAACTTCCTAATTACTGTTCCACTTTGATTTCTTGATTTATGCTCTTTCCTAACAGTAAGCTTTTAAAAATTAAATCAACATTATTTTTAACTCATGTTGCAGTGTAGAATTTCACATTTTTATAGCTTTCCATTGCACCTTTCTTTAATATTTGCCTAAACACTCTTCTAAGTATTTTGAGACAATTGTGCCTTTGACTTTCTTATCCAGCCAAGATTAAGTTCTAGACATATCATTTGGCAAATTCTTAGCATATATTAGGCTCTCAGTAAAAAAATTATTGAGAATTTTTTATTTAATGAATGTTTAAAGAGTATAATCAGTGCCACCTATATGTTTTATTAATCATTAAATGACAGGTTCTAGAATGGAAGGAATCTTATTCGGAATATCATAACATAAATCCAGTAGATTAATGATAAAAATGAACAAGGGCACACACCAGAACCATTATTAAAATGAGTTGTAACTCCATGATAAAAACAAAAACAGGTAAAACTATATGAGATAATAAAAATGAATCATAAATGTTAATAACCGACTTTCATAAGACACCTAGTCTGTGAAGAGTAGGTTTTATCATTCTCACTGTATAAAATCCTGGATAGTTTGAACGATTTTCCCAAATGTCACAAAGGTGGCACATCCATTATCTTTGTACCAACTACAGTCTTCTCTCAGGGTCATTATCTTAGCTTTCATCCCAACTCTGGCTCAGGTTTGTCCCTCACCCACCCGTCTCCCCCCCACCCCGGTCATAATTGGGAAATGAGAGAGAGTTCTGAAGCCAGGGGAGGTGCTGGTGCTATCAGGATCTGTCTTCTGTAAACACAAAGTGCTAGAAGTTAAATGCTATTTAACAATATTTGTTTGGGGTGGGGAATAATTGCCTCAGCAATGGACAGTTGCACAATATCATACTGCTCACCTCTTTTTCTAAGTCCTCACTAAAGCTATTAACAAAAGGATTTTAATGTCATAAACTCTAACACCACTCTAAGAACTGTGTACGTGTGAGTGTCGGCGCCTTTGTACATATTTTCTCTGGAAATCATTGAAAAATGCAGAGACTGCTTTTATTATTTAATAAAAGTATATTAATCTTACCAATTGGTGCTACACAATGACAACTGATTTCTTGGTATGTAAACACAAGATAGTATACCTTTTCTAATAACTATCTTTTCATTATTCTATAAGTGTATCAAAGTAGCTTCACTGATTTTGAACTGGTTTCTGATTTCTCATTTAAGCATTCTCCCCCATAACTTTTAGGATTTCCTAACTGGTCATTTGTAATTGGAATAATCATTCTTCCATCCTCAATATTTTATTTTATTCATTTATTTATTTTTTGGTACCGGGGATCGAACTCGGGACCTCACACTTGCAAGGCAGGCGGCGGAACCACTGAGCTAAATCCCCAGCCCAATCCTCAATATTTTAGATCTCTCATTTTTCCTTTTTTTTTTTCTCTTTCATCTCTATATAGTCTGTTTTTATAACAGATGTATATAATAATTACAAAAATGTTTTTATAACCTGAAGAAGTGCTCATTATATAAAGTTAAAACAGGATTAAAAAAAAGTGCATATATAACATGAACAAACCTAGGAGCATTTAAATGTTTATTTAGATAATAAAAATATTTTGTACTATACCAAATTATTGACAGTTATCATAGTGGGTGGTGAGATTATGAGTGGTTTTTAAGGAGATTTCTTTTTTTTTTTGGTTTTTTGAGACAGGGTCTCACTATGAAATGGAGACTGACCTGGAACTCACTATGTAGCCCAGGCTGATCTCGAACTCACAGCGATCCTCCTGCCTCAGCCTCCCAAGTGCTGGACTTAACAGTCATGCGCCACCATGCCTGGCTTTAAAAAGATATTTCTATGTATTTTTCATGTTTTCCACAATGGGTATTTATTATCTTTTGCCAAACTTAGAACCAAGAGCCAGATAAGAGGCCAAAGGGACAATTTTGCTGAAAAACTCCTGCTGCTGCCAAATGCTGTCTTTCCATAGGAACTCCGGCCCTGACCACCCTGTCTTGAGGGAGTTGCTGGTTGCCAGGAGCTGGTAGGTATATCTGGAGGCCCTGGGGCATGGGGGTGTGTGCTGCAGAGGAAGAATCCAAAGAGCCTGACAGTCTCATTGCTCTGAGGAGAGGCCAGAGCTCTCTAAATCTATAGTTAAGAGCAATGCTATCTCATTATGGGTAGACTGGAAATAACATCTGGATCCACACAGACTGAATATCTAGTATCTGTGTTGTCCATTTCACTCTTCAGCTTGAGCTAGGATATTTGAACAAGTTCTCGTCTTTTAATTCAAACTAATAGCATAGATATTTAGTATATTTTCAGCATCTCTTTGTTACACCTTTTCCAAATATTAAGGACTTAATATTCTTCCACTGTCTCATAAGAATGTATCCATTATTCTTTCTGGGAAACGAAACAGAAGAACTGAACTCCTGTCATCTTGAAAGGTTTACTTAATGACCATCCCGTGTGAACAAAGGAAGTCTTAGCTGAGAACATGACTGATATAACCATACAGGCCCAGAAGACTGAGCCATTCATCAAATTTTAATGAGTTATTTCATAGAATGACTTCTCCACTCACTTTTCAATAGAATTGAAGCCCAAGCAATTATAAGAAAAGCAAAGGACCCTTAGGTTTTTGTCATTGAAGGGTCATCTAATTATTTGGGAGTCCTGACAGAACAACCTAAATGATTTTGCCCCAAGCAAAATTTTATGTCATTTTGCATGGCAAATAAACATAAAGAAAAGACAGTTTCAAGGACCTATTTTACAAGAGCTAAAAGCTAGGCCTCAATTCTTGTACATCAAATCATATTCCCCAAAATCCAGTTTCAGGCTCCTTAAGAGTTTTGGATTAATAGACTGAACAGCTTACTACAGTTGAGATGACACTGTGCTTATGATGCATCTCTCCTACTCTTCTTATCATCATGTCTAAACTGCTCATCAATTCAGTTTGGTATCCCGTAAGACTCCACTGCAAAATACTTTATATATGAGAATAGAGATTAATGGCTGGTAAAGTAAGAAGATACTAATTAAGAACTATATCTGCTGTTTGCACATTACTAACAAAACATTCATGTGTGTGATTTGAGGAGTGAGTAGGGGCTTACTCTGTGACCACAAAGATATGACACCCATAAAACCAGCAGCCCAAACAGGATTCATACTGAATTCTGATTCAGCATTCTACCTAGAATCACTCATCCACAGCAGAGAACTATGATAACAATTCGTATGGATGAGAGTCTTCTATTTGAAGATTGCTCTCTTGTTCATAGCGAGGCTAGTACAGTGTACTGCATTTTGCAACCTACATAAGGCCATCCATCTTACCTCATAATTTGGGGAATCAAAACATTTAAATGTTTGATTTCATCATGTTTATTGTCTGAGTATATGAACAGTCTGGTATGTGAGGATGAGCTTTACGAATGAGATCATTTAGGATTCCTGGACATACCAGATATTGGCAACAAGCCATTCTCTAGGGAGATATTTGTTTGGTATTTAAAACATGCCAAACTCTGGCATCTTTGGCAAAGGAAAAGAATATCAGTTTCTTGTTAGACATAAATGATGATTCCTTTTATGACCAAAACAGTCAGTAATAAACCTAGTTTGAAACCAGACTTTTCCCCAGTATTAATAAGAGTTCAATTATTTCCTCTTGTTCTCTTTTATATTTCTTCTCTCTTTTTGGATAGTTTTGTATCTCATTTCCAGTGCAGATGTCTCTTGCCTGCAAGGCTTTCACAGGGAATTTAATCCTTGGCAGTGAAAAGGAAGAATTCCAAAGGGGCAGATTGGGGACGGGGGAGCTAGTCAAGTTGAAGTTTAATTTGAATTGAAAAATCCTTTAGTCATGCCAGAGATGTGAAAATACCAAAGAAACAAAAATTTTATATTGTAAAAACAAGAAGATCTCTACCTTGCAGGAAACACATTTTCTTTTCAGTATTCAAAATTGTGATGTCAATCCTATAACAGGTTATTCTTGAAAAAGAATATTATTCTCATGACTTGGAGTCCCTTTGCTACCTTCTGGTGTGATTATTTTCAGTACTAGGGATGTACTTAGATGATTGAACATTAATTTGCACTATGATTCAGGTTTAAACTACAGTTTTTTTATACCCAGTAATTTTTTGTTTTAAGAACTGAGGTATTCCCCAACAGGTCTCATTTTAGGCCTTATTTATTCTGACTTAAATTTATTCCTGTTTTCTTACTTGGTTAGAGTTATTTTGCTGCAAGCAACAATGGCTGTCCCTGGTAAACTTAAGAAAAAAAGGAATTTATCTGAACAAATTGGTAGGACATTCAAAGGATTAAGGAGAGAAGGCTGAAGAACTAATGTTGAGAAGAATACACTAGACAGCTCACGTGAGTTTGCACAACGTGGATGTCTCAACAGCACCATCTAGAATGAATCAGATTCTAGAAGAAAGATTTAACTGGATTAACTATGGTCAACTCCTCTTTCTTTGATTATGGAAAGACAGAATATCTGAAAAACAGAATTCCCAAAAAGTAAATAAAGATGCTATTGCTAAAAGAACACTGAAAGCTAGCCAGCTAAGGTGAATTGACAAAAAATAATAACAAAAAGCCTAATGTGTACCATTACCATTCCATTTTCTTTTGTAAATATTTTCCTCTCTTTTTTCTTTCTCGCCTCTAGTTTTTTCTTGCCTTATAGATTTTATCTGTTGTCTTGGCTGAAGTTTTTGTTCTTGTTCCTGCTTCTTTATTACAAACTCTAAAGTTAAAATTGTGCCACCTAAACAACTGATTTTTGTGGGTATTTGGTGTTGGCTATGTGGTATGATTTTAAAAGATATTCCTGAAATACCCTTCCAATCAACCCACTCCACTATGTGCATTATATTTAGAATGTAATAATTATAAATTAATTCCTTTGACTAAAGGAAGGACAACTAAGGAAATTACCAATGAAAGTTGTTAATCCATTATTTCATCTTATGAAATCAGCCTACCTGTGTTATCAGAGGAAGCTATGAAACAACACAGCTGGCCACCATAAATTTGACAGAGTAAAATTAGTATTTACTATGAGGGTAGACCTCTGATGTATTTCTTTACTTATATATGTAAATAAATAATTGGTGAAATGGTTTGTCTTCTTTAATCTCTATGTATCTCAGCTGTGAAATAGGGCTATAGTTCTTACAACTTTTGGTTCTGAAAAGCCAATAAAATTGTATTTGTAAAGCACTTACCATACTTACTAACACATAACAAATAGGATGTAAATGTTAAAATCCTTTTTTTTTTAAACAAATATTTGATGAACATGTACAATGCCTCCATGCCAACCTACATGGGAGGAATACAATGGGAGCAAAGGCTACATTCTAATGGGAAAGCCAAGTTAATAAAAATCTAATATAGAAAGTTTTGGTATCAGTAGACATATTAGTGCCACAGACAATGGCACTCACACTACATACATTAAATATAGATATGAATTAATCAGATAAGTATTCTCAGGGTGAACTTAATGGAAATACGTAATTGATAACTCTGGGTGTTCCAGGGGAAATGATCCTATTCCTTATTTAACCCATGAGGATATTGTTACAGAGATAATATTTAAATATTTGTATAAGAAAAAAAAGACATTGTTTTGCTTGGTGGAAGTTTCAACTGTAGAATTTTTTTTAATCCCATTCCCCCCCTCAAGCCCTTCCTATGTACAAAAGCTTTGTTTCCATTATTTTCCTTCTAGTTCACTTTTTTTCTTGTCCCTTCCTTCCTTTCTCCCTCCCTCCTCCCTTGTTCCCATTCTCATTTGGACACTTTTTTACCCATTTCCCAACATCCTTTATACATCTCGATCCTTATTTCCACATTCAGTTTTCTCATACCAGAGAAACAATGAGGTATTTAAACATGTGTGTCTGATTTATTTCACTTAAGAATATGGTCTCAAGGTCAACCCATTTAGCTGTAAAGGTCTGAAGCTCATCCTTCTTTATGGCAGAGTAGTACTCCATTGTATAAAAAATGGCATCTTTATCCACTCATCACCAACTATAGAATTTTATGTGGAGGACCTTTTGGAAATTGAATTTCACATTTGAATGATGTAGGAACTAAACAAATTAGTAGTAATTGAGGTCAAAATGAAGAAGAAAGGCAATTTGAAAAACTCCAATTAAAAAATGTACTTAGTCTTTAGAGAACAGATTGCTTTAGAGAACAGATATTCCAGTATCTAATTTTCTCAGCTAATCAACTACATTTCTCAGCTTCCCTTGCAGCTCTAAGAATGTGACTAAGTTCAAAAAGTAGTAAAAGAAGTGTTAAGTAATATTTCTGGAAACTTCTCAGATGGAAGGATGCCATTTTACTTCCTCCTTCTTCCTATTACCTAATGGAAATTTTAGCTTTCATCATAAATGACCTTGAAGTAGAAGCCAGGTGTGGTACAGCAGTAGGATAGAAAGAGTCTGGGTTCCTGATACGTGCTTCTTTCATAACGGCATTGAAATGCCAGTTTCCAGACTTCTTCCAAGTAAGCTAGAATAGTTTAGTTAGAGCCACTGTTTCCTGAGGTCTTTACTTTTTAACATGCACTCAAATATAATCATTATAAATGTATTCTTTGATAATGCCCTTGAGATTATAAAATAAACATGTCACACAATCTGATTATTCTAGAAACTTATGTGCCTCTGTAGATGTATGCTTACCAAACTGACTTGCTAAATAAAAATGAAAATGACTGAAATTCTCTTTAATTTCCAGTAGAATCAATAATAGTAAAAAATTTTTTGACCCTAAGACTCTTGGACATTCCTTTACCAAATACAAGTCTCTGAAATTCAGGGACTTCTACAAGATAATATTGGTCATTATATTTTTATTTATTCATTCAGGAAATAGTTGTTGAATGTTTGGTCTAAAAAAAGTGCAGTTCTCATGAGAGATGGCACTGATCAGAACAAAGTCCTTGTCTTTATGGAACATATATTCAAATAGGGTGGGCCAAACCAAAAAAAAAAAAGTTTTTTTTGTTTTTGGTTTTGGTTTTTTTTTTTTTGAGAGACTGACTGCCTTAATGAACAAGAAACCAGAATAAGGAGATTGGAAAGTGATGGAGTGAGTATCTACTATTTAATATGAAGTGACTAGAGAAGCCCCTTGTGAAATTTGACACTTGAACAGAAATTTGAAGGAAGGAATAGAAAGCCATGTAGCTTCATGAGAAAAAGCATTCCACATAATGGAAATGAGTATAAAAGACCAGATGTCAGAGCCTGTTTTGTGTGCACATACACTAGTGAGAATCCACTGTGGCTGCACTGTAGTTAGGTAAGGAAGAATTGTATGATATGAAGCTAGAAAGAGAACTTGAAGCCCGATCACACAAGATCTGCTGGAGCAGTGAAGAGATATTGTTTTTATTGTATGTGTAGAGAATTTTGGATAGTTCAGTGATATAATTTTACTTATTTTGTTCTGTTTTGTTTCATTTCCTGACACCTTTTGAATTGAGTTTATTACTAACATTCTAGTTTTCTCCGTTACCTTAGAAGTTATGCACTCTTTTCTATGTTCTATTATTCTTTTCTTGTACCTATTACAATATTAACTTAAGTCTAAGTTAGTATTTTTACCCTTTTACCAGACAATGCAAGAGCTTTAGAACTTTTAAACTCCATTTATTGTCCTTTTTATATACAATAGTTTTAATTTTATATTTATTAAACACTCCAGAACACATAATTCTAGTTAGTATTGATTTTTACACTTGATCTTAGCCAAAAGGCCGAGAAGCGATAAGTATTTATTTTTATACATACATTTTGTCCTTATTTACTTATTTGATATCTCTGACCTTCCTTCTAGGATCATATTCTTTCTGCCTAAAAATAGTCCTAGTATTTTTTTAAATTGTGAATCTATTAAAAATGAATATTATTAATTTTTGCTTATCTGAATACTAAATAGCTTCACTCTTGAAGGATATTTTCATTGGGTATATATGCAACAAATACAAAATATTACAATTCTAGCGTTAACTCAAAATATATCAATAATTATACTAAATGTAAATGGAATAAATTTCTAATTAGATAATAAAGATTTTCAAGCAGGATCAAAAAACTAAAACCCATGGTCTCATTCTTACAATAAACATATTCTGTTTTTTTTTTTTAAGTATTATTATAGTTCCACCACCTGCCTCATAAGCACAAGGTCCCGAGTTTGATCCCTAGTACTGGTACCAAAAAATAAAAATGAATTAAAAAATAAAAAAGTATTAGTATATGTTTTCAATATATGATGAATATATTCATCATGGGGCATTGGTGCATACATATATCATGTCTTGATCCTTTTTACTTCCCAGTGTCTTCTTATAAAGGCAGAGAAAGGTTGAGAGTGAAATAATGGAAAACTATATACAATACAAGTTTCTAAAACAGCTATTCTAGCTGTTGTGAGGATAATAAACCATAACTATGGGAAAGGCAACTTGGGCAGCAGCAATAATTTATTTCAAGTGGGAAATAATAGAAGTCAAGAGCTTGCAATAACTTAAATTCACTCTATGGTGTATGCTGCTAGTTTGGATATGGTTTGTGTCCTCAAAGGACTTATGTGTTGAAATTTCATCCCCACTAGGAGATAGTAAGAGGGTGAAAACCTAATTTGACTTGATGTTCAGAGGTGGGAACTTTGAGAGGTGGTAAAGTCATTAGGGTAGAGGCCCCATGATTTAAATTTGATGAATTTATTAGAAAATAAGAGAGACCAGGGCATATGTGCATGCACACATATACCTGCTCTCTGTCTCTTTCCATGTCTTGAAATACCTTGGGACTCTGGCACTGAGAAAATCAGACCTCCACAACTATGAGCCAGAATAAACTTCTTTTCTTACTTATTTGCCAGGTCTGTGGTATTCAGTTATTAGCAACAGAAAATGGATGAATGCTGTGTACTTACATATACTAAAGCATCACAGAAATAATATAAATATAAAAGTAAATGTATTCTTAATACTAAATGTGAAAATTAATGTTTCCTTTACCATATTATAAAAATTATTTCTCCTTCCCCTCTAGCCCCATTTAAAATTTTTTCCAGCATTAGATTTATTTATTTTTAAGTCTTTATAAAGTTAATTGTCATAAATACAGTTGAACAGCCAGACTAAAAGCCTAAAAATCTTATAAAATGTGTAAAACAATTGTACTAAATCAAGGTACATTTTCAGATACAGAGGCCAACCTAGATTATAATGTTTTTTTCTTTCTCTTCTTTTTCCTATTATCTTTAATTTTGCACTTTATATATTGGATTTCTCATATATGACAAACCATGCACTATTTAAGCTTGTGTGTCTGATCTACTCCACTTATTACAGTCACAAGTTGCACCCATTTTCCTACAAATGACTTGTTTATGCCAGAATAGTACTGCATTGTGTATAAATTCCACAATTTATCCATACATCTGTTGGTGGATGTATATAGCCTGCTTCCAAGACTTAGCTATTATTAGTTGTGCTGCTGTAAACATGATTATGTATGTGTCACTGTAATATGATATCTATTTCAAGAAGATACCTAGGAGAATAGCTGGGTCAAATGGAATTTCTATTTTTAGGTTTTTTTTTAGGAATCTCTATACTGATTTCCAGGGTGGTTGTACCAATTTACACTCCCACGAACAATGAAGAAGAGTTCCTTTTCCACATCAGCCTTTCTAGCATTTTGTTATTGTTTGATTTTTTTAAAGATAACCATTCTTTCTGGAGTGAGATAGAATCTTTTTTTTTTTGGTACGGGGGATTGAACTTGGGTCCTTGCGCTTGCAAGGCAGCCACCGAACCTCTGAGCTAAATCCCCAGCCCGTGAGATAGAATCTTAATGTTGGCTTAATTTGAAGTTGTTGAATGGCCAGCAATGTCAAACATTTTTTTCATGTATTGATTGGCCATTTGTACATCTTATCTGAAAAGTGTCTGTTCATTTCAGATACCCATTTTTAAATTGTGTCTTTAAATTTGGGAGTGTCTAATTTTTTTTTTTTAGTTCTTTATATATTTTATATGTTAGTTTTTAGAAGTAGCTGGCAAAGATTCTTCCCATTCTGAAAGTTGTCTCTTCACTCTATGAGTTGTTTCCTTTGCTGTGTAGAAGCTTTTTAATTTGATGTGATCCCATTTATTGATTCTTGATATTGTTTCTTGTGAAACCACAGTTGTGTTCAGAAAGTTGTTGCCTACATCTATGTCTTCAATAGTTTTACTTATTTTGACTTCCAACAGATTAAGTTTCTGTTTTAATATTTTATATCTTTAATCCATTTTTATTTTAGTTTAGTGCATGGTGAGAGTTTTTGGTCTAGGCACATTTAGCCCCTTTGTCAAACAAAAGGTGTGCCAGTTCTTTCTTCATCCTGTCTTCTGTTCCATCGATCCACAAGTCTGATTTTGGCAATACTATGTTGTTTTTATCACTGTGACTTAGTGTATAATTTAAATCTAGGATTTTGATGCCCCTGCCTTGCACATTTTGCCCAGAATTACTTTTGCTTTTCTAAATCTCTTCTGGTTCCATCTTAATTTTTTTAAAATTAATTTTATTGGTACATTTAAGATATACAATATAATGACATTCATCATTGGAAATTTGCCCCCTCTACATAGTCCATCTTGGTTCTTATTTTTTCCCCTTTCCCCTGCCCTCCCTTCAACCCCTCCACCCCTTCGCATCTGCAAAGACTTTGTTTCCATTTTTTCTTTTTCTCATATTAATTCCATTCCCTTCTTTCCTTTCACCTACCCCACCCACTTCCTCTTCCCCTTTGCACCTTTTCTTCCTATTTCACATTGGTTCCATCTGAATTTTAGGATTCCTTTCTCTACTTCTGTGACCAATGCTTTTGATATTTTGATTGGATTATGTTAAATCTGTGTAACAGTTTTGGAATTTGGGCCATTTTGACTATATTGGTTCTGCCTATCCAGGAACAGGGAATATTTTTCCATTTTCTGATGTGCTCTCAAATTTCCTTTTTCAGAGTACTGTAGTTTTCACTGTAGATGTCTTTCACTTCCTTGGTTAGATTAATTCCCAAATATTTCATTTTTCTGGGCCGGGGATTTAGCTCAGTGGTTCCAGCACCTGCCTCGCAAGCATAAGGACCTGAGTTCAATCCCCGGTACCAAAAAAAAAAAAAAAAAAAAAATATTTCAATTTTCTGGAGCTATTGTGAAAGGTATTGTTTCCCTAATTTCTGTCTTGTGAGTTTATTACTGATGTACAGGATTGCTATTAATTTTCAAATGTTGACTTTATATGGTGCTATGCTACTGAACTTGGTTATTAATTCTAGGGGTCTTTTGGTGGAGTTTTGGGGATCTTCTATGTAAAGGATCATGTCATCTGCAAATAATGACAATTTAAACTTCCTCTCATATGTGTGTGTATGTGTGTGTGTGTGTGTGTGTGTGTGTGTATATATATTTTTTATATATATCTTTTATTTCTTTCTCTTCTTTAATTGCTCGGGCTAATTTTTTTATTATAAAATGCCATTCATTGATCATTCACTTTTGTTAAAAATACAACCTTGAGAAAACATCTCTAGTACGTACTAGCCCTTGCAGGCAAAATGATGCCCCAGAGAGAAAGTCTGAAAGTGGTCTTCTTTAGACTTAAACTCTGAGTTCTAAAAAGGCAAAGGAAACTGGCTAGAAGATTCATGTACAAGAAGGTCATAACAACTTTAAGGCTATCTTATGGTAATGGATTGTACATTCTACTTTGTAACTCAAAGACACAGTATCAAATAAGCATTGTCAAATACCTACTCCCAGATAACCATGCTGTAAATTCTTTTAATTTACCTTTGGGATTGATTTTGTTATTTCATTATAGTTTCTGTTCATTTCAAGTAGTAACACTGAGCAGGAGCACATGAACAACTGTTTCACTGCCAGACTTGCTCCCTGCTCAACCTGGACATTGCCCCAAGGTCAAAGAGACCTTGAAATCAGTGGTGATCCTGGCTGACTGAAGTGGTATTCTTAAATAATAGTAATCCATTTCTTTACCATTAATTAAATGGCGCTTTCAAGAGATGATAGACTTACTTTAGGAAGTATCCTGGGAGCTGGAAGAGTCTGGCTTACAGGTTGTGGAGGGGAGCACCAGCACAGCTTCTTTTTCCTAAATTTCCAGGAACATAATTGCTCATTCTGTCTGTGGCCTGAAGATGTGGTTTAGTTTTGGATTCATCACCTGAGATATAATTCTGTCCCCTCTGATTTCCAACATCCCTGACTGAACCATATTTTGTCTCAGACATTTCACAATTGGTTCTTGTTCGTTGTGGGATTCTATTCCTGCTTTTCCAGATTTGTCAACACAAAATTATCGACTTGCGGCCTTACATTTTGGTAAGTTGGCTTGGTATCCAAGTCAGCCAGGTAGTCCTGGTGAAAGCTGTCAAACAAACTCTGGCTCTTGAGCTGCTCCATTATGACAGTAATGCTCTGGGGGTTGCTGGCAGGAGCCAAGGCCAGGTTGATAGGGCCACTGCCCCCACTACCCCCAGTCCCACCTGCCACTGTCCCCACTGAGGCTTGGCTGGCTCCTCCACCACCCACCACACCTGTTCCCCTGCCCCTGCTGCTATTCACCATGCCAGCATTCCAGGCCCGCTAGATAAACTCAGTGCAGCTTCCTTTCCAAGGCAAAGGGTCTAGATTATGCAAAGGAGGTAGAGGGCTCCATGGAGCCAGTGGCAGTGGCAGAGGTGCTAGTTGTCAGGGGGTGGGGGTGGCAAAAGCAGTGATGTAGGTGGAAGCAGTGGTGATGGCCTATGTCTCAAAAACTATAATGAACGCAAAGGGTGATGGGTACATCCTAGTCCTGTCCTGATTTTAGAGGGAAAGTTGTCAGCTTGTCTCTAATTAATATGATGTTGGCTTTTTTCATAGATAGTCTTACACTTGATCTTAGCCAAAAGGCTGAGAAGCGATTGTCATAGATAGTTTTTATCAGATTGAGATAAAGAACTTTCATACCTATTTCTTCAAGGTTTTTATCATGAATGAATGTTGAATTTTGTCAAATGCTTTTTCTGTGTCTATTGAGATGATCGTATGATTTTTGTCCTTGCTTCTCTTTATGTAGTGTATCACAGTTATTGATTTGCATATGTTGAACCATCCCTGCATCCCTGGAATGAATTCTACTTTGTCATGATCTGTGATTTTTTTTAATGATTTGCTGTATTCTATTTGCGAGTCTCTTATTGAAGATTTTTGCATCTATGTTCATTAAATAGGCCTGTAGTTCTCTTTTTTGAATGGGTCCTTTTCTGTTTTTAGAATCAGGGTAATGTTTGCTCCTAAGAATGACTTTGGGAATACTGCTTCCCTTTCAGTTTCATTAGTTTGAGGAGGATTAGCATTAGATCTTCTCTAAAGTTCTTGTAGAATTCAGCAGTGGATCCCTTGGAAACAACTTTTCATAATTGGTAGCTTTTAAATTACTTCTTTAATTTCATTGACTGCTATTAGATCATTCAGGATTTGTATATCTTCTTGATTCAGCTTTGTTAGTTCAAATGTATCTAGGAATCTATCCACTTCTGAATTTTCCATTTTGTTAGAGTAAAGTTCTTAAAGAAGTTACCAATGATCTTCTGGATTTTAGGAGAATCTGTTGTAATATCACCTTTTCATTTCTAATTGCATGGATTTGGGTCTTTCCTTACTTCGGTAATATTGGCTAAGGGGTTGCCTATTTTTTTTTACTGTTTCAAACAACTGACTCTTCATTGATTCTTTGTCTTGTTTTTTGAATCTCAATTTCATTAATTTCTTCTTGATTTTTATAATTCCTTTCCTCATAGTAGCTTTGGATTATTCTTGTTTTTCTAGGACCTTGAAGTGCATCATTAGATTTTTTTTTATTGAGTTTATCGGTACAATCTAGGTCTACAATACAGTTACATTCATTACTGGGATCCTGTACCTTCACATGACAGGTCTTGGTTCTCATTTTTTTGCCTTGTCCCTGCCCTCCCTTCACCCCCTCCTCCCCTCCCCATTAATAAACTCTTTATTTCCATTTTTTCATTTTCTCATATTTTTTCTTTTCCCTTATTTCCTTGCCCCTACCCTTCCCCCTAAAGAAGATGTGGTTTTTCTTTAAAATCATTAGATTATTTATTTGAGCTCTCTGTTTTTCTGATGTGAGCATTCACTGCTATAAACTTCTGTCTTAGGGCTGCTTTCATTATGTCCCATAGGTTTCAGTATGTCATATCAGTGTTATTATTTTATTGTAGGAACAGTTTAATTTGTTCCTTAATTCCATCTGTGACCCACTGATTATTCAAGAGGGTATTATTTAATTTGCATGGTTTCTTTTGTAATTGATTTCTACTTTCATTGAACTATGATCTGATAATATTCATTGGATAATTTCAACTCTTTTGCATTTACTTAAACATGCTTTGTTGGCTAATATGTGCTCTGTTTTGGAGAAAGTTCCATGCACTACTGAGAAGAATGTGTATTCTGTTGTTGGATAGAATACTTTGCAGATATCTATTAAGTCCACTTATTTGGAGATTTGGTTCGACTCTCATATTTCTTTGTTGTTTTTTTGGTCCAGTTGATTTGTCCATTTCTGACAGTGGGATATTGAGGTCCTTCATTACAATTGTATTTATCTGATTTTTTTTTTTTTTTTTTTTTTGATACCGGGGATTGAACTTGGGTCCTTGCGCTTGCAAGGCAGGCCACTGTTATCTGATTTTTAATGTCCATTAGTATTTGTTTTATGAAGTTAGTCATATTGGTATTTCATGCATATATATTTATAATTGTTATCTCTTCCTGTTGAACCATTTCCTTAACCAAAATGTAGTGACTCTTTTTGTCTCTTCTGATCACTTTTGGTTTGAAATCCATTTTGTTTGAAGATAGGATAGCTACTCGTGATTTTTTTGAGTTCCCATTGCATAGAATATTGTTTTCTGTCCTTTGATTTTTAATCTTTGAAATTCTGTTTTAATTAAATGCATTCCTTGTATACTGCATATTGTTGGGTTTTGTTTCTTGATCCATCATGCCAGTCTGTGTCTTTTGGTTGGGGAATTGAGACCAATCACATGGAGAGTCATTACTGAAGAGCAATGACTTATGCCTGCCATTACATTATTTTCCTGTTG
>NW_022900950.1:51599498-51630822 GCF_012274545.1 Fukomys damarensis | reverse complement strand
ATATAATATATTATATATTATAATATATAATATTATATATATTTTTTTCACTTTTGCTTAGCTACTCATCCTGCCAGATGTATTCATTCTTTTTGACTTGTTGGCATTGTTTGTTTCTCTGTATCTGCCATATCCTTGAGAATTTTTTGTAATGCTGGTTTGATGGTCATGAATTTCTTGATGTGCTCCTTATCATGTAAATACCTTATTTCTCCATCAGTTTTTGCAATATGCGTAAATTGGCATTGGAAGCTGTTATCTTTCAGGGATTGAAACACAAGCCCTTTTAGCTTTTAAGGTTTTTGTTGAGAAGTCTGTTGTAATTCTAGTGGGATTACCTTTATATGTGATCCATTGCTTTTCTCTAACAGCTTCTTTTTAAGATTTTGTCCCTGTGATCAGTCAATTTCTAGTACTTTGATTACAGTGTGGCATGGAGAGGTTCTCTTTTGGTCATGGTGACTGGGGGTTCTATATGCCTCACTTATCTGTATGTTTATTTCTTTCCCTATATTTGGGATTTCTTCTGACATTATTTTTGTGAACATGTCATTTATGTTGTCTTCTGATTTTTCAGTTATTCCAGTTACTCTTAGATTAGTTTTCTTTGCATCATCTACCAACTATTGGACTTATTTTTCATATTCTTTTGTTGCTTTTAAGATATCCTTAAGTAATTAGTCCTTGAAGGCTCCATAGCCTTTTGTTCTAAAATTCTGTACTCACATTAGGTACTTCTGCTCCCCATACTGTCAATATAATTTTTAATCTCCTGGATTTTTGACTGAAACCTTTTCATTTCTCTTTTTCTTTGCTAGGCTGCTCATTCATAATTTGTATGGTTTTGCTTAGTTCATCTAACTTTTTATTAATGTCTTCCGAAAGCTTCTGGATCATTTTGGTTATTACTTCCATTATCTGATTTGTGATAACTTCTGCAATCCAGCTAAATTTGATCTGTTTTCTAACCTCCTCTTTTATCCTTTTGAGTAATTTGAGTATGTGGCTTATGCTGTTCTCCCCCTTGATGCCTCTCTATTTGGCTTTGAGGAAATTAGGAGTTTTGGGAGACATTTTGTTGTATTGTTTGTTTATTTTATTTTGTTTTGTTGACTTTCATTGGTACATCTTTTCAGTACATAGTGATTACATTCACTGTAGGAAATTGGTACACATGCATAACACATTTTAATTCTTTTTTTTCTGTTTCCCTCTACCCCCTTTTATTTTTCCAGCATCAGATTCATTTATTTATAAGACTTTGCCAAGTTAACTATCATATATACATATTGAAAACCAGACTAGTAGCCCAACTGTGGATTTAGCTCAGTGGTTCCACTGCCTGCCTCCCAAGTGCAAGGCTCTGAGTTTAATCATCAGTACCAAAAAAGAAAAAGACCATATAAAACATGTAAAACAATTGTACTAAGTCAAGATACACTTAGATATATTGTTCTCACTGGATTAAAATATATTTTCTCTCTCTTTTCCTATTATCTGTTTTTTAAAATTTTTTATACTTTATATTATATTGAGGGTTTTTGGAGACAGGGTCTCACTAAGTAGTTGAGACTGACCTGGAGCTCACTATGTAGCTCAGGCTGGTATTGAACTCACAGCAATCCTCCTGCCTCAGCTCCCCAAGTGCTGGTATTATAGACGTGTGCCACCACGCCCGGCTATATTGAGTTTTTCATTTAGGAGAAACCATGCAATATTTAAACTTGTCTGTCTGAGTTACTTCATTTAACATTATGGTCTCTTGTGTTGAGATGTGTGTATGTTTATAGTGTACAGACTTTGTTGCTAGTACAGAGATTTCTTTAGTTAGTTGCTTTTCAATGATATATTTTGGGTATGGCTAATTATAGTCCTTTTCCTCAGTCCCAAAATTCCACCACTTTGGTTAATTTGAGAGAGGAGGATGCAGTGCAATTGGGCCAATACCAAGTTCTCTATGAATGTACTCTAGTACTGTTAATGTCACAAATGTAATCTTAGTGTTGGCTTAAAGAAAAAAATCATTAGCAGCAACAATTGTATGACCCTGGTAATATCAAGCAAATCATCTATAGTAGTATTGGCCATGACAAATTGGATATTACATACTGTAAGAACCAATTATGTACCACCCTTAACCCTAGAGAAGAAATTAGCAATTATGGTATAAAAATTAAGAAAACCTAGGTATTAACTTACAGCTAATGTGTACTAAATATGACAGCTATATCTCTGGTAATGGTAGAAAAGAATTCAACAGTAATTTTATAGTGTTAACTATTTAAAGATTAATAAAGCTTTATCATTATACTATTAAAGATATAGGGGCTTGGGAACAGGGGAGGGCAAAAGGGAAAACTTGAAACCTTAAGCTATATGGTATGAAAAGGAAAAAGAATTGGCATAAAGCATTCTGTTGGGGAGCAGAAGGATATTTATAGAATTAGGTAAAAGTATAATAAAAAAACTAACAAGCAATATAGAAGATAAAAGAAAAAAAAAAAACAGGAAAGCCAGGCATGGTGACAGATGCCTGCAATCCCAGAGCTCAGGAGGCTGAGGCAGGACGATCTCTGTGAGTTCAAGACCAGCCTAGGCTACATAGTGAGTTCCAGGTCAGTTTCAGCTACATAGTGAGACCCTATCTCAAAAAAATAAAAAAAGGAAAGAAAAAGGAGAAATGTTATTGGTGACTAAAAATAAGAGCCAGAAAAATAAAAATTAAAAGGGAGAAAAAGAAAAACTAAAGAAAGAAGAAAACAAATAAGAAAAAGACATTATTGAGGAAAAAGTACAAAGGAAAAAACCAAACTACAATAAACTGGTGAAGAATAGAGGAGGAAAGAAAGATGAAAAAACAAACAAAATGAAACAAAAAGCAAAACACATAGATGCACAAAAGAAAAGAAAGAAGGAATTTATTATTTTGAATGTGTGGTTTTCTTTCAGGATCTACAATTTTGGGGCAGAGTCTAAGTCAAGAGGTGTCCCTGCTCAGAGTAGTAGGTAAAGAAGGCAGTCAGACCACTGATTTCTGCTGGGTATAGGCACCAGTCAGTGGAATTAGGGAGAAGGTGCCAGTGCCATGACTTTCAAATCCAGAGCAATTCAGGTTGAAATTTTTATTTTCCTGTCAGTACTTCCTGGTTCCTAGGGATCTGCATCTGTCTTTCCTTCTCCTCAAATTGTTCCCAGTTGTTATTTTCCAGTGTCTGGATTCCAAATCTTGGAAAGGCTGAATTATTCTCACTTACCACTATTCCATTTTCCTGGAAGTCTCCTTTATCGTATTTCCCCTTTGATTATCTTCTATGTGCTATTATTAGGATCAAACTGGGGCAGGGAGAAAGATCCCTAGCATAAACACAATGGATTCCTAGATTCTTAGAAAAAGTCCCCATAGGATGGAAGATACTGCACATTTGAGGCATCTCACTTCGTTTTACTAGTAAAACCTTCCATGTGCTCTACACATTATAGTGGTGCCCTTATTCTGCTACTCCAAAAGGCCAAATTTTAGCCCAAGGATATCCCTGTGAAATACCAGTCTTTTTTTAGTTTCTGAAACAATAGTTTACAGATGTCTAAAGTAATTGAACTTTTTTTAAAATTTAGGGATCTTACAAATATTAGGTAAGAGCTCTACCAACGAGCTACAGCCCCCATCCCAAGATTCTTCTTTAATACTCATTATCCCTGATCCCATCAACATGAATATGAATATCCATGGTGAATGCTCAGCTCCTACTTCCCAACATAGGATGAACAACATAATCATGAATAAGTCATCAGATTGTGGGAAGATGAGAGGAAGAATAAGAAAGTTCTGTATAAACTTTACTTATTTTTCTAACCACATTATTAGGTATCCTGAATTTGTCAGCTTAGGAAATTTGTATTAGCTCATTTGTTATAAAAAGTTGAAGGGATAATGCATGTCTTGTTCATAAATGCTCCCGGCATTTATGTAAGTGATGATTGTTGCTTATCTTTCAATTCTGAATACAAAAATCCTTGGTTGGGCATAGTGACACACATGTAATTTCAGCATTCAAGAGGCTGAAACAGGAGAATTGTCATGAGTTCAAGGCCAGCTTGGGCCATATAGTGAGTTCAAGGTCAGCCTGAACTACATAGCAAAAACCTATCTCAAAATAATTAGGTAGATTGATTGATTGATTGGTTTCAAGACCAGCCTGGGCTACGTAACAAGTTCCAAGCCAGCCTGGACTATGTGGAGACCCTTTCTTAAAAAAATAAAATCTTGGCTGCAAAGACACCTCGAGTTAGTCAGGGACCTTTCTACTAAACAATATATAAATGTATTTTTGCAATAGAACTTTAAAAGAGCTAAGATATGAGAAGAGAGCACAAATTGTGGGATGAACTAGGCTCCATTAACATATAAATATATAATAATTAAAAGATAGCCACTCAAGACTTTTGGCAAAATATATAATCATCCTCATTCATGATATCAACAAATTGTACCCTGAATATTCTTGGTCAGGAGTTAATAGAAAGCCTTGATAAACTGACTTAAACATAGAGAACATTATTTTACATATAGGAAAGTCCCAAGATAGGGAAAGATTAGAGATTGGTTGGTTTAGTAATTCAGTAATGTTATCAGATACTGAAGTTCTTTCCATTCATCCACTGTGCCAACTCCTGTATGTAGGTTTAGTTTAATATATACTTAATACAAGAAGAGGGTCCCTCTTAGTATCTCTTTCATAGTACTGAGGAAACCTTTCCCTCAAAACCTCCAGCAGACCATTCCTATACCAATCACTAGCAATGCTTATGGGATTGCCATAGTACCCGGGGTTAGTCATCTGGTGAGTTGAAGGAATCATGAGAAGTCAAGAGTAATTAACACTGTACCAGGAAACTGCCAGAGGAAACTGTTTCTCACCCGGTGTTCCCATACCCTCTTCTTCCTCAGCCCCTTGTGTCATTCATAATCTACCATGCATTCCCAGTTATTTCAGACTGCAATGTTTTCTTTCTCATGTACTATCTATAGTCTCATCATTTTCTCCATCTACAATTTAAAGGTTTTTTTGTTTGTTTTTTTTGTTTTTTGTTTTGGTATGGGGGTAGAACTTGAGACCTTGCCCTTGGGAGGCAGGCGGCGGAACCACTGAGCTAAATCCCCAGCCCCATAGTGTGAGTTTTAAAGGAAAGGCAATTATACTTTAAATTGTCTCAATAGATTAAAATTCTATAACCTTATCACATTATATGATTTAAGGCCATTTGATTAAATTATTTTTCTAATTATAATGAATTTTGTCTAACAATTAAAAATACATTTAATTTAAAATAAATAATTTTTGTCTAAGCAAATCACCTGAAAAGTAGAATATTTTTCTTACATTTTGTGTTTTAATTTATATATAATGGTATATCTATAAGGAATTAATTGATTTTTTTCTTTCATTTTCAAATAGAGTAAAATGCTCCATCACCTCCTCAAGGTATTAGATTTTCCCGGAAGGCTTTGTAGTGTGAATTTAGATGTGATGAAAGGCAGAAAACCTTCTTAATTCAGATTGTCAGGGAATCTTTTTTTTTATTGTCCCTTTCCACTTTTTCTAACTGAATTCATCGTTTTATTTTCATCGTCCCCATCTTGCAAGCAGGAAAATACTGTGCTTCCTTGTCGGCCCTCAGGGAGAACGGGTTTAATTAAAATCTGAAAAGCACACTTGAAAATGAGGAATGTTAAATCAAAAATAATTTGTGAAGTGTTTTACCCCAATCTGAGATCACGCCAATAGTTGCAAGACAAGAAAAAAGTAGAAACAGAAAGATAAAGAAATTAAGGAAATATTAAATCGAATGGTTAGTTACCACACATCTCCATTTGGTGGGAAGGAATGTGAGGCCCTGTGGGCCCTTGCGCTATTGTTCTAGAACGTTCAAACGAAACAGTCCTATAGATGCTGCTTTGGAAAAATTATGTGGTCTTCACGTGTCATTGAGCAAGTCCTGCATAGACAGCAGTAAACTAATCAGGAACAGAAAGCTTTGAGCTCACATCGTGTGTACAGTCCACTACAGGACAGCATTCTATGCTACTCACCACCTGAGGTGAACTGTTGAGGTGGGTCATCTGTATGTGCCATGTCCCTAGCCGAGACTATCTCTCCTTGCTCTCTTCTCATTGTTTTCCACTCTGCATAGAATTTAACAGCTTAGAATTAATTCAGCAAGAGTAATATCCATTAGTGGGATTGCCCCTTCAGAGCTTCCCAATTTCTCATTACATTCATCACGTAAAATCTGTTAATTGAAGAGTTGGCAATAATTGTACTTGAAGTCATTATAGTATTGAACCCACAGCAGGTATATTATCAGATGAAATATTTGAATTATAGATATTTAGTGTAATTATTTTAGAAAAGATTTCATACATTTGTCACTGAACCAATGCACTAATCCAGATCATAGAAAAAGAAAAACCAGATTCCCAGTTACACATGCCCAACTGTCAGTGGTGACATTTTTCAGCTCGATATAATAAGATGACAGTGACTATGGTACATCATAAATATGTGTGTTATCTCACATAAATCCTTTATAGACACAGTGGGCTGCTTCTAGAGTGTCTCCTTTGAAGTTGGACCTGATATTGCCGGTTCTTAACTGAAAATTGGGATGCTTTTGCTTTTGTTTCTTGGCCAGGAATTGCTTGATCCTGAAGTCTTGTGAGAAAACATGGCAAAGAATGGAGTCAAATGCACACTACTATGGTGTATAAAATGTTACACTTTTATATTTAATCATTGGTATCCAGTGCATGTTAAAGGATCCTAGGAACTTGGTTTATAGGTCCTCTTTGGGATCTGACCTTCTTATTTGAAGAATAGCCTCAACCTGTAATTGGCAAATTTCATTGACAACAAGTCCTTGTCTACTATACAAGACTATGGTACCACGAGGTTTAAGCAGGCAACTAGGTGTAAATTAAAAGAGACATAAATATGATGAAAAATAATTAGAAATAAAGGTTAATTATGGATTAATACTAGGTTTGAAGAAATTACTTAAACTAGAGACTGACCTGTCCTCTTAATTCCTCCAGAAGATGTATTATAAACAATAGTACTTGATTGGGTGAGAACACAGGAGCAGGGCTTAGCACATAGAATTGGATCCTAAGCTTTTAGATTCCCTTTGCTTATCTAAATATATTTCACTTTAATCTTCCTTTCAGCCAAGGAAATAAGGGTTTTCAAAATCTAACCTGAGCTGGGCTGGAAGTGTAACTCAGTTGTAGGTACTTGTCTAGCATGTATGAGGCCTTGGGTTTGATTCCAGCATCACAAAAAATAAAACCTAACTAGAAGGGTTCTAAATTTTCTACTTTGCATTAAAACTCTCTCACCTCTCACTTTATTTTTGATTGCTAACAAACTATTACAGCTCACATGAAATAACCCTTTACAAATTATTTACCCTGTAAGGAAAGAAATATTCTAGAAAATATATATATTCACCTTATAGCAATTGATTTACTATCATGCACCTTAGGAATACTCTCAAAGTATCAATAAATAACAAAATACTAGTGGCAAAGATAATAAATGATGAAATCCTAGGGAATTTATGTAAAAGTCTAGGTGGTCAATTTGAATTCAATTTAGAATAATAAAAAAGAAAAGCAATAGTATCCCTCTAAATCTGCAAATCATTTTAATTGATTGAACTCTTGTGATCATTTTAAAACAATAAAAAGCAATTAATATAGTTATTATATAACTTTTTACATCCTCTATACACCAGAGACCAAAAGTCTTTATGACGTGATCAAAAACCCAGAATGTATCATAGGCCACAGATGTCAGCAGACGTACAGGTCAGTGAATCTCCCAAATGTTCAATTTTCATTTCTGTCCCAGACAGAATATGATGAATTGTCAAAGTTAATTGGCTTAATTTTAGGACTAGAGTTTGCTTATCTTTATATTTTAATAATGTTTCTCACTTTAATAAAATAATTGGCCTCTAAAAATTTAATGACAAAATCAGAGCCTTTACTTTATAAAACTGCCAGGAAATGGTTACTTTTTTTTTCCATTTAAAATGTGCTCAGAAGAGAAAGAAAAGAATCTTTGGCTTATAAGATAAATGACTCTTGTAATAAGGGAAAATGAAGATCGACACATGCAGTGTTGAGTGTAGCAAGAATTAGTTTGTGACTGAAACACAAAAATTCTGGCTCATATTTCTAGTTCTGAAAGACAGAACTATCTTTCAAGAATCCTACCCTCCCAGTTTTCCTGTCTCAATCACAAAGGGGTTATTTCCACTTGTTCAAATGTAGAAACATAAGCTTAAATCCTGAAAGCACCAAGAAAATATTTCAAACAGGAACCATGGCAACCCTGAGAAGTGACAAGATTAATATATCTTGAACAAAAATGAAACTCCTCCTCTCAGATTTTAGCCTCTAGAGGATATATTTACATCTTGGATCTCAATCCTGTGAATGTAAATGTTGTCCTGTTATTCACAGGCAATAACCTATTTACCTTTGATTTTTATTTCCACCAAAATAGGCTTGTAAATAAGAAACAAGCAATTGCACAAGCAATAATGGGAAGCTATGAGAAAACATGATATATTTCAGGAATTTTAAGAACTGCCTGGCCCATGCTTCGAATTTATCTAGTAGAGTTATAAAACAGCAAATTGGAGTGAGGTTACAAAGAGCATTGAATGTCAAAAAACACTGAATGAAAGTTGATACAAGTACTTGTATTTCTCTGGCATAACGCTTAGATTATTTTATTGGCCTTCATAACCAAGGCTGTTGATCAGTCACCATGGGAATTGCCGTCCCCTTTTCAGATTTTGGAGAATTTAGATCATTTTCCCAGGTTACATAGTTGGTAATTGGTAAATCTAGACTCAGAACCCAGGTCACTCTGGATCTATAAACTGAGGAATTAGGCTACCATGAGTCTGGGTCTAAACCTACAGGTTTAGGAAGTTGTTTATTTGAATTTTTTATTTTTATCAAAATTTTGTGTGCAAGAAGGATCAAACAGTTGTACACAGTTTATTATGAGAAACAATAATCCTCAGTGGACTTGGTGGTATGTGCCTATAATCCCAGCACTGTGAGAGGCTGAGGCAGGAGAATTGCAAGATTAAGCCCAGCCAGGGGAATTTAGTGACTTGGTGAGACTCTGTCTCAAAATAAAAAATAAAAAAGTGCTGGGAATGTAGCTCAGTGCAACAGTCTGTATTCAATCCTCAGTACCACAAGAGAAACAAGCTCTTTTATGTTTTAAATTATTATTATTTACTTCTAAGTCTTTATATAACATTCCTTTACATAGCAATCTTTACATATACAGTTTCTTTTTTTTTCTTTCTTTCTTTTTTTTTTTTTGTACCGGGGATTGAACTTGGGTCCTTGTGCTTGCAAGGCAGGCCACCGAACCGCTGAGCTAAATCCCCAGCCCCATATACAGTTTCTTGATCTTGCAATATTACATGTTACCTGTTTATCTGTAGTAAGATAATGGCTTATCTCTTTTTATCATTCCTTGTCTATAGCACAAATGTCACCCTTCACACAAACATAATTTTGTCAAAATTCACTATTTGCATTATTTTGACTAGGTAAATAATTCATTACTGAGCTAAGTAGTACTGACTCACAGTAATTTCCTCTCTGGAATAAACTTTCACTTTTCTTGAATTTAATACTTTTCTTGATTTTTAGAAAAAATGCTTCATTTTCTTTTTTGTTATTGTTGTTGTTTTTATTTTTGTCTTTTGAGACAGGGTCTCACTATGTAGTTGAGACTGACTTGGAACTCACTGTGAAGCCCAGGCTGGTCTCCTCCTGCCTCAGCCTCCCGAGTACTGAGATTACAGTAGTGCGTCACCATGCCTGACTAAAAATGCTTTGGTTTTTTTCCCCCAAAAAAGCACATCTCCTCTCCTTATGTTCAAGCACACCAAGTGTCATGTGAATCCGACATTCTTGAAGTATCTCTCCCAGAATTCCCAATCTCATTCATCTACCTTCGACCAACTGCTCTCTTTCTAGGACAGCTGTGTCCTGGAACACTACTGAGCTCCCTGTTGACTCTTCCTTTGCCTGTCTCCCTCTTAGATCTCTTAATTCCTGTATCTCCTGTCTCTTCTTTCTTTACTCCTGTGTTTGGAGGAATACCTTCTCCATTATTTACTGAGATAAAGTACGTGGAAGTCAATTTTGAAGAACTTCAATTCTAAAAAGATCATCTTCTACTCTTACATTTTCTGGGGATAGTTGGGAATAGAATTGTGGGTTAAATTATCATTTTTCCTCAGAATTTTCAAGGCATTATTCCATTGCCCTCTACTGATATGTGACTCTTGAACATTGTAGGTACAGTAGACTTTCTGCAATTGAGGGTTCTATATCCATCTACCTCCTGGAATTCTATATCCTCAGATTCAACGAACCTTAGATTAAAAATATTTAGAAAAAATATGTCTATACTAACTAAACATGTATAGACTTTATTCTTGTTTTGTTTTTGGTACTGGGGATCAAACTTGGGTCCTTGCACTTGTGAGGCAGGTGGCAGAACCACTGAGCTAAATCCCCGGCCCTTAGACTTTAGTCTTGTCATTATTCCCTAAATAATAAGGGTATACCAACTATTAACATAGCATCTACATCTACATTGCATTAACTTCCTAGAAATGATTTTTAAAAGATATGCCTAGGTTATATGTGAATACTGTCATTTTATATAAAAGACTTCCTCAGACTTTGGTATCCTTGGGGGTTTTGGAAACAATTCCCTATAGATACAAAGGTACAACTGTAATCTATCCCTACTACCCACTCCAGACTTTCTATCTGGACTGGAGATGTAGCTCACTCAGTAGACAACTTACTTGCCTGGCATGCAAGATGCCGTGAGCTTAGTAACCATTACTGTGAAATAAAAACAACAAAAAAAGCTTTGAACCTTATCTTTAGTTTCTTAAATTTCTTAAATGATGAAGTGGTTTGGTGTAGTCAGATATCTACTGGGTTGGGAGCTTCTTAATAAACCTTTGCAATCTGGAAACTCATATTTTGTAGTGCTTTGTTTCTTTGATCATTCTCCTCAATTTTCTCTTTTCTCTTTCTGAAAGCTCTTATGCAGATACTGATTTTCCTGAACTGATCTCTCTCTCTCATTCTCTCTTTCTCTCCCTCTCCCTCCTTTTCTCTCTCTCTCTCTCTCTCTTCCTCCCTCCCTCCCTCTCCCTCCCTCTTGTCTGTTTTTCACCTTTTTTATCATTTTGTTTTACTTTCTTGGACATTTCCTCCTCTTTGTTTTATAATCCTTGAACCAAATTTTAAATTTATGTTACCATATTAATAATTCCTTAGTTTTTTTTATTCTTTTAAATCCTTTTTCTCCAGTAGCTTTTTCATAGTTTCATGATTGATTCATTTTCCTGAGGATAATAATGGTAGTTCTTTGTTTTATTTTACTGTTGTTTTGTGCAGACAAGGATGGTCATTTCCTTCTCTCTCAATTGTTTTTCTTTTTCTTTTCTTTTCTTTTTTTTTTTTTCAGATAGGGTCACTATGTAGTTGAGACTGCCCTGGAACTCACTATGTAGCCCAGGCTGGTCTCGAACTCACAAGCAATCCTCCTGCCTCAGCCTTCTGAGTGCTGTGATTACAGGCATGCACCCCCACACCCAGCTTGTTTTTGTTTCTTCCAAGTGTATTTCTTCAGAAGTCTATTTTGGATTATCTGTTCTTTCTTTATGTGGGGCATGTGGAAGTATGACTTGGCAGAGAGGACTTTGGCTGGACCTTGGTTTGGGAGGATAACTAGTGGGGCAGTTTCATTGGAGATTGTGAAAAATAAGTTTTTGTGTAAATTTGACTAGACTAGAGAGTCCAGTTGTTTGGTCAAATACCAGTGTAGACATTGCTGCAAAGGTAGTTTTCTAATGTGCTTACCATCTGCAGCCATTTGACACAATACCTGACACTGTGATAGCCAACCCGACTCCATCTTGTGCCTCAATGACATTTTGTACCTGCTTGAACAAAGTGCTTGCACTTAAACAAAGCACACAAAACTCCCACATCCTGCTTGGCAATAAACTTGCTGCAGTTTCAAGATGTTTTGTAGCTCACCTAGTATGTGTGCCCCACACTAACCTGGCATGGTTCTGCTTCTGTGAGATTCTGCTTGCTCTTCCCTGGGCCCTCCCCAACTGAAAGCATGACTTAAAAGGAGAAATCAAACCATTTACCATTGCCAAGGAAACTTTCCGGGTACTAGTCCCTCCTCAGCCACCAGCTATAATAAATGGGCTCAAATCTAGCACAGAGTGTGGCGTGTCTCTATTATTCTAATTTGCTCATCCATCACAACACATGCAATTTAAAAGAAGAAAGATTGATTTTGGTTCCAGTTTTAGTCCATAGTTGGCTTGCTCAAAGACAGGACAGCATATCAGAGGGTCATGGTAAAGGAAAAGCTGCTCATGGCATGATGGGCAGGAAGCATAGAGAGAAGGGAGGAACTGTGGTAGGAAATAAACTCTTTCAGGCCACATCCCCAGTGAACTTGCCTCTTCCCCCCAGACACCACCTCTTAACAGCTTTAATGCCTCCATAATCTAGTCACCTCCCAAAGCCCCTGCTGTGGTTGCATGAGGCTTTGAGGGAATGTCTAGATACAAACTACCATACCTACAGTATTGTGGAAGACCTGATCCAATCAATTGGAGGACTTTAGAACAAAACTAAATAAATAAAATTTAAGGCTTCTCAGAGAAAGAACTAATACTAATCCTCATCAAACATTTTAATTAAATTGAGAGGCAGAGGTACTTCCAAACTAATTCTCAGAAGCTAGCATTATCCTGATCCCCAAACAGAGAGAACTATAGGGAAATTTCTCTAATGAACATAGATGCAAAAACTTTTAACAAGATACTGGCAAACAAATCATTAAAAAAAAAAAAATCATACGCTATGACCAAGGAGGCTTCATCCCAAAGATACAAGGATGGTTTAACACACAAAAATCAATAAATGTAATTCATCGCATAAACAGAAGATAGGAAAAAAAAATCCTGTGATCATCTCCATAGACACAGAAAAAGCATTTGACAATATCCAACATGTATTCATGATAAAAAAAAAAACTCTGAAGAAAATAGGTACAGAAGGACCATATCTCAACATGATGAAAGCCTTTTATGAACAACATATTGTCAACATCACATTAAATGAAGAAAAGCTGAAAGCCTTTTGTCTAAAATCAGAAACAAGACAAGGATGTCCACTATCATGACATTTGTTCTACATAGTCCTCAAAACATTAGAGCAATCAAGCAAGACAAAAAATAAAAGGGATACATTTAGGGAAAAAATGAAGTCAAAATATCATTACTTGTATGTAACATGATCCTTTACTTACAAGACCCAAAAAAACTCCACCAAATGACTCCTAGAATTGTTAACTAAACTCAGCAGGGTACCAAAATACAAAATAAACACAAAAATCAATAACATTCCTGTACACAATAATGAACTCACTGAAAAAGAAAGGAATACCATTCACAATAGTATAAAAATTTAATTATGTATTAATCTAAGGAAGTGAAAGACTTCTGCAATGAAAACCACATCAGACTGAAAAAGGAAATTGAGGAGGACAGGAAATGGAAAAATACTTTTTGTTCCTGGATTGGAAGAACCAACATAATCAAAATGGTTATACTCCCAAATCTGATTTACAGATTTAATACAACCCCAGTCAGAATACCAGTGTCATTTCTTACAGAAATAGAGAAAAATGTCCTAAAATTTATATGGAATCTGAAGAGACCCTGCATAGAAAAAGCAATTCTGGGAATCAAAAGCAAAGCAGGTGGCATCACAACCTTAGACTTGAAGTTATATTATAAAGCTACTGTGATTAAAACAGCATAGTACTGGAGCAAAAATAGACATATGGATCAATGGAAAAATAGAATAGAAAACGCAGAAACAAACCCAAACATATACAGCTATTTGAAAAAGGAACCAAAAATATAAACTCTTTAATAAATAGTGCTGGGAAAATTGGATATCCACATGCAGAAGATTGAGTCTAGACCCATCTATCTCACCATGTACTAAACTAAAATCAAAATGGATAAAAAATTTAAATGTTAAAAAAGAAGACAAGCTACTGAAAGATAAAATAAGTATAACTCTTGAAGACATAAGTGTAGGCAAGGGCTTTCTGAACAGAACTCCAGTGACACAAGAAATAATACCAAGAATGAACAAATGGGATCATATCAAATTAAAAAGCTTCTGCACAGCAAAGGAAACAAACAATAGGGTTAAGAGACAATCTACAAAATGGGAAAAATTGTTTTCCACTTATTTAGACAAAGAACTAAAATTAATAATATACAAAGAACTCAAAAACATTAGACCCCCAAAATAAAAGACCAAAAAATGGGTAACTGAAATGAATAGACACCTACAAATGGCCAGTAAATACATGGCCATGTATACATTGGCCATCAGAGAGGTGCAAATTAAAACTGCATTGATGGCACCTGCTTCACAAAGTGCAAGGACCCAAGATCAATCCCTGGTACAAAAAACAAAACAAAACAAAAAACCTACATTAAGATAGCATCTTACCTCAGAAAGAATGACTATCATCAAAAAATCTAATAATAACAAAAGCTGGTGATGCTGGGGGGGAAAAAGGAAATCTACTACACTGTTGATGGGAATGTAAACTAGTACAGCCACTATGGAAATCTGTGTGGAGATTCCTCAAAATGTTAAAAATAGAAATTCCGTTTGACTCAGCTATCCCCCTTCTAGGTACACAAACTTCAGATGTAAATTTCATCTAGTCCCTTTGTAGGTGATTGTAATTTTAGAATTCTCCTGTATGCCTTGCCTCATTGTGAGTATCTCTACAAACATTTGGAATAAATACTTCATTTTTTTTTTTTGAGGTGGAGTACTGGGAATCAAACTCGGGTGGCAGAACCACCAAGCTAGATCCCTGGCCCTTGGAGTAAATACTTCTTAAATAAAATTCTGTTTTTAAAAAAATCCAGTGTGTGGTTTTCTATGCTATGGGTGAAAGAAAAGACTGTTACAGGTAAGAGCAGACACCACTCATTTGTGTTAATGGTGAAGGAGTAGAACATGGAAATTTCTCTTCTTAAAATAAGCAGTGCACCTTCTTCCCTGGCAGCCCCAGACATGTCCTTCTCTTCAGTGCTGGAAGGGAGTTACTGCCCCAGAGAATGATGGTATCACTTTTTGGTAATGATTCTAAACTATGAAAGTTTTACCTATCTTGTGATACCAATGATTGTGACAATGACAACAATAATACAGTGGCAATTACAACACAACAAATACCTAGAGAGCACTTTGTGTTATTCCATGAAGGAATCAGTAGCCCAAAGATTTTTAGCTAAAGCTTCTGAAACAGTAACAGCTGCAAAAAAAGAACCTTATCTAAACTTCTTTTGCTGACTTAATCAGGACTTTCCCAAAAATATAACTGTCATAAATCTCCTCTACAAGAGGTTTACAACCAGAAGGGAGACTAACCCCTAGCACTGAAATGAGTAATTGCTTAAACTATCTGGTACAGCTATATTTTCCATTTTGTATAAACTTCCTTTCTCCCACCTTACTTTCCAGTATGTATTAGGTATGTAGATCTCTTTCTCTAGCTGCTTGAGGAGACATTTTCTTAACATTTAAATTAACTTTTCTTATGCTGCTTATTCTATTGTCAGGTAAATTCATGCCCCCCCCCCCGCAATGAATGCAAGCTGGAGAAAAGGAAGGGAAAGGCTTCCCCTCCCAGCAGTGTCATCTCAACCCTTACAACAACTCTATTGTATTCCCTTTTTCTAGGTGAAGAAAGTCAGTCTTAGGGACTTAGGAATGTTTCTCAAGATCATACAGTAGTTAAATAGCAGAAAAGGGCTTTGAACTTTTATTACAAAATGCCAGTGTCCTGGAAGCCATTGATTTTTCTTCCCCTTTTCTCTTGGACATTTGCAGCCAGGCGACGGAGATGCAACACAATTTGGAGGCAGCAGCTTGGTTCTAAATGGAGGTTTCAGAGAGTTCATATGAGGTTAAAAGCCGACTAAACATTGTGTACCTGTACCATAGTACCTGTGGTCAGTCACCAAGGTGAGAAGGAAAAAGAGAAGGTCATGCATCTATAATTGCGGTCATGCACCTGCTTAGCACCCTGAGAGGTTGTTCTTGGACCAAAGATTATCAGCTCTTTCCTGCTCTTGACAACCAACACAGGTAATGCTTTTAGGCTTAAATTCCTCATCATCTTCTCCCCCAGAATATTCACAGGAATGGACCTGAGTTTGAGAGATGTTATTTTAAGAAGAATCCTTATTCTGTTCAAATTTATTTAATTGCAATAATGATTCCTGTCAATAAAGCCTCTACAACTTTATTATCAATAATATATGTGTGACCTCTACCTAGAATATAGTAAATCAGTCATTTGGTCCAGAGAAGTGCCTCTTTGTATTATGGTCTAATGCCAAAGAGAATGAAGGGCTATGATGGGTGGCAGCCACTATCTCCTCTCTCAGATCCCAGATCTGACCTCTCTGGGAATCTTCTCATAGCACTCTTTCTTTTCCACCTTGACATGAAAAACACCAGCTCCGGAGGCCACCAGTATGCAGAGAAGTATTATCTATTTTGCTAATCTTAAATGTAGAAGAAAAATTACAGTCAAATAAAATTATCAAGCTATTTATGTATGCCTGAGCATATATCAAAAGATCCCATTTCAGAAATAAAGAAGAAATCGTGGTTTCATGGCCCTTGGGGCTGCCTCTGCAGAAGCAGTTATCATCTGCCTGAGCAGTCAAATCAATAGCCAGGACCTTTCTCTTCAGGTATTTTTCTCCTGCTGCCTCTCTTTTGTTCCTCCGGCGGGGGTGGGGGAGAATAATGGGATCATTTTTTGGTAAGAAAACAAATAAAAAGCAAGTTTGTAAATTACGTATTTAAATAAAACTCTCTAAGGAAGTTATGTTGAGGTATTATAATTATGAGGATTATCTTTGGTATTATTTAGAGTTTATAGCATCTTGACAGATGTATTCATCTGATTTATTCTATTGTCTATCCACTATTTCACAGAGAATGTGGAATAAATTACTGTTTAAAAAATGTTCAAAAATTTTTTAAAAAATTTATTCCTGAATTCTGTATGGTTTGACATGAGGGAATATAAGTGAGCTGATCAAATTTTCTTAAGTCAGTTCACCGAGAAAAATATCTACATCTCTATTATTATAACATGTTACAGTCAAATCTCCATTGACATGTCCTAAAATTAAACTCAAACCACTCAAAACGTGGGTGTTTTTCTAAAAATCTTTGGTGCTCTTAAAAACCAAAGTAGACTCTGTTAGATAGTTGTTCCTCAGGCCCATCAAGTGGTCATTGTCCTTTCAGGAGAGGCCCACACTGCTGGCCTTCTCAAGTTTCTCTTCCCACAGACAGTAGACAATCCCTCCCTGAAAAGTGGTGAGAATGAGCTTGTCTCTCAAGTGAAAAGAAGATGGGAAGTGTGAGGTAAGGTCAGGGAGCACTCTGGCAAAGTCAGGGGCCGAACTCGAAACCCATCCAGCAGATATGGGTCAGTGTGGACTGTGCTTCAAAGAGAAACCCTCAGCCTGAACATCCTCAAATTTCAGGAAAACCAAAGCAACTTCTTATTTACCTTTAGAAATCTACTATTTCAATAGCAGCATGAAGATTTGTTCTCACTAAATCTTTCTTGACCACTAAAGCCTCAACTGAGTGAATCTGTTTAAATGTGGGTTGGTCATCTCTTTGGTGATTTCTAAGGAGCCCTTCTCTAGGAAGTGACTTCCTTGCACTCTATCAAGGGCAAGTGTCCCCTCCCTGAATTCTTTCCACGATTGAGTCTCACTGCTAAGCATTTAAGCATTTGCTGTCATATAGCACTCATTGTATCAGTTTATGGGGTTCTGGAGTGGGGTGGGAGGTTACTGTTGACAGGGCACTGGGAAAAGAGCAGAGAGTAGGAGGCCAGATATAAACTCCTCACAGCAGAGTAAAATGATGAGAGTCCAAACAAAGGTAGCAGTAGCTATTTATTGAAAGGAGATGAAAACTAATTCAACAGACATGTCAGGCATGAAATCCCTAGAATTTGGTTTTGACTGTTTTTGCAGACCTGAAGCAAAGGGAGGGGTGACTTTAAATGGTGAATAGGTGATAGCACCACATACCAAGGTAGAGAATATAGAGAATATGGAACTCTAAGGAGTGAGGCAAGGATATGGAGCTAATTGTTGGGCATACTGAGGTGAAGGTTCTGTGCAACTGAGTAGAAGACTGGAACTCAAACAAGTTAAGGCTGAAATGCAGATTTGAACATTAGGGTCCTTCTGGAGGTGTGCTGCTCAGACCTCCCATTGGAAAAGTGGAATTGACACCTGTCCTCTGCACCATTAGTTCAGGTGCTCTCCCTTCCTGCTTCCACCCAAAGCCTGGGCATGACCATGCTCTGTGGATTTCTTGAATACCAATGTTCTCAGGTCTTCGTGGCAATCTGTGGCTTCTCCTATCTAATGAATCCTCCTTTCTTCTGAATCTCCTTTTACAAATGTCTGGTTGGCACAATGATTTGAAGGCTCTCATCTACTCTTGCTTCTTTTCTTGGTCTCTGACAGGAATTTCTCCCACTAAAGCTCTTACACATCTCCTTCCATGTTGTCTATTTCTTGGCGAATCTAAACTGATAAAGACAGGGAGGTGTTAAGTCAAAGAATGAGAGTAAGGTGGGTATCCCTGGAAGACATAGAATGAGGAGAAAAAATGATCAAAACATTGGAATTAATAATAAGCATTGCAGAGAAAGAAACTAACATTTAGTGACAGGCGGGGCTCCTGAAACTAGAGTGTCCTTGCTTGAATCACATTCCTCTGAGCTGATTGCTTAGCCTTTCTAATTCTCACTTTCCTTGTCAGTGGTGGTGGTAAGGGGATAATAGTACTCACTAAAGAGTTGTTGTTATATTAAATTGAAATAATATATGTAAAGTACTTAGGAAAACACCTACACATGTTAAGATCTGGTGAAATTTGGTTACTGTCATCAGGTGCAATGGATAAGGAGCCACTGAAGTAGTCAGTGGAAGAGGAGGACCCAGATAGCAATATCACAAATTTAAGGAAACAGAAGTTTCTAGAAGGGCAATGGTTTTGAAAACCAAGAATAAGGCAAAACAACATCTGAGAGGCTTAGGAATAAATGATGACTTTGTCAAGAGCCATCTTAGTAGCATGAAAAAGATGGAAACAGAGAACAGTGGCTTGAGGAATGACTGGTGGGTGAAAAAGTGGAGGGAGAAAGCAATTTCCACCCCTTCTAGAAACTTGACTTTGAAGTAAGAGAGCAGGGAGTGGGAGAAAGGGTCACTGTCATCCCAAAACCCAGGAGACTTAAACCTCATTGTATATAGGAGGTAAACTACTCCAAGACAGAAGGAAAATAAGGTTGTGCGTGCAGGAGGGCCTTAGGAATCATGAAGGAGTGGGATCTAGAGCAGAGAAGGAGGACTTAACCTGGCCAGCAGGAAGGATGGATGACGATCTAAGACTCAACAGGCAAGGAAGAGAACAGACAGAAGTCAGAATGATATAGGTAAAATATAACTCCAACACCACAGATGCCAGATGTGATGCGTTCATGACCCCTGAATACTGGAGAATAAATTCCAAGAGACAAAGGAGGTTAAGAGTAGGAAAAGTTTAGTAAGAGGAAGCTCCTGAGAGATAAGTGAGATCTGAAAGGGGTGGCCACTGAGGCTCTTTATCAGTGGTAATTTATACAGCAAAATCACAATTTGGGCACAACATGGGTCAAACTATATCAACCTATAGGGTTACAAGTAGAGCTATTTAGCTAATATTAATCTAATAGGGAAATAAGTCATATAACAAGGGTACATGGAAAGATCAAAGAAATTCTTGGAAAGGGATAATAAGGGTCCAGATGTTCTAGTCATCCACCTATGTGTTTGATGCCTATCTGGGGCCTACTGGTCCAGGTGATGCTCGAGTATAGTCTCAAGTTGCTGCTTATCTCCGACATTCAAGCCTATCTCTTGCTTTTCCAACCTGAGACCTGGTTCTCTGCAGATTTGCCTCTAGCCACAATTCTGATGTGCTTTTGGGCTGATTTCCTTGAGGGCCCTTCTCTGACTATATATTAATTTCTATCTAACTTAATTGCCTATATATTAAGAAGACAGAAATATAAAGGCATGTCCAAGTGGTGACCTTTATTTTACTCTCCAAAAAAGTTACCAAGGTTACATCAGTGGCAGAGCACAGATGTAGGGAAGGCAATTTGAAGAAAGTGGGAAAAAATAGATTTCATTAAAATATATCTCTTTGGATGCATATTGAGGCCTTACTCTTAAGTGAAATAAATAGGACACACATGTAAATACTGAATAGTTTCTCTGGTGTGAAAAACTAAAAGTGTAAGTAAGGTTCAAATTGTATAATTGATAATATGAAATAGGAAGAAAAGGGCTAAAGGAGTAGGGGAAGTAGGAAGGATAGGGGAAAGGAAAGAAGAGAAAAGAAAAAATATAAGAAAAGGGAAAAATGGAAACAAAGCCTTTGTAAATAGGGAAGGGTGGAGCAGGTCAAAGGAGGGCAGGGGAATGGGGAAAAAAATAAGAACTAAGATATATCATGTAAAGGTACAAGATCCCAATGATGAATGTAACTGTACTGTGTACCTAAAAAGTATCAATAAAATATATCTCTTTAGCCTAGCAAATTCTTACTGATGTCCTTCCCTATGGGGATTGAGATGTACTATGGGGATCTGGATGTAATCGTTCTAGCAGAATGCTCAGTGAATATTGTCAAATGAATGGACAACATAGATCATGCTCTCTAATTGGCTGTATTCCTGAGTAATTCTTTTTCCAACAGTTTTTTTTTTTTTTTCCTAGTTGAGGGTATTCTACATAGTTAAATCCGGGATCAGCCATAGCTCCAAAAAATGTCATGAAATGCAAAAAAGTGACTGGACAAGAAATGCCAGGGTTATTTTGTTTACCCAAAACAGAAAAGCTACTTGCAAGATTATTACAAGATTATGACAAGTTGATAAATGAGACTTAAACTAAAGTGCTTCAAGCTCTAGTCTCTAACATTTCCAAAAGAGACCTTCCTGAGAGTTAGAATTGATGCATAGATTGTTTTAGTTTGGTTATTAATAATATCTGAGTGAAAATGCCTGCCAAACATTTTACTGAAGAATTTAGAATATACTCTCTGAGTCTTCAACTGAAGAGCAGCAGCTCATTTCTAATTGTCCGTGTTGGCAATTACTAGTTCATCTGGATGAATGAAGCATGACCAACTGTGTCTTCTGTGTGTTCTTATTACTTTTAAGTGAAAACCTAATTTTTGTTCTTCTTGTACTTATACCAGTCAAAAAGAGAATGGAACAAATAATAAAATTTATGGTAATGACTGAATGAGGTAGTAGTTTTCAAGTTCCTTGTAGGTAGGGATTGGTCTTCTCTAAATTTCCAGTCTTCATTTTGGAGAACCAACCCAATATTTGGTGCACAATGTATGCTAAATAAATTCTTCCTGAATGAAGTTAAACTGCATCAGTGTTGCAGACAGCTAAGGGAAGGATAAAACATTTGAACCAGCTTCCTTTTGCTTCTGTAGCAGACCGTAGAACTGTCCCACAAGGATGGTAGGTGCATGAACTCTCTAATTCATTATTGAAATTTAAAATGAATTTTTAATCCCTGAGGATAATCCATAGTCAGGGTTGTCTCTCACAGCAACAGGAAAAGAAAGAGCAACTATTCTTCCTCAATTGTATCATTTTTTTCCTCTTCAAGTCTTTGTTTTTGCAGTTCTTTGGAGCTGTGGTTCTAATTCTTATTCTATCCCTGACTTACTGTTTGACCTCAAAATGATTCACTTAATCTCAGTTAATACTTACATTTCCCCTTCAGTGGGAGCCAAAGGGGCCTGGTGAAACAGTTAGCAAATATCAGGCTTTTAAAAATTGGATGTGTTATTCAGTGTCATCCATCATCACTGTAAGGCAAATGGAAATGAATCACAAATACAAAGCTACAGACAAACTCCCTCAACTCCTCCCAAATTGTCTCCAAGGGTCACTCAGAGTGGGTCACTGTGGAGTGCAGTTGGGGAAAAGATAAATAAACTGTGAATATTTGCCCCAAACCCAAAAGGGAAGGATACCCTAGAAATAGAGGGCAGTGAGGAAAAAGCTAGGTTCTCTGGCTGGAATGACTGTGATTGTATCATGAAATTGTCCCCTTGGAAAGAGCAAACTTGCTTTTAAAGATACATGAAAAATACAGCACATCAACCTGTCCATATATGAAGTTAGGTGAAACAAGATGCAAGCTTGTAAACTAAATCAACTATGGAGTAAATATTCACATTTTTGTAGAATTTATCCTGATTTTCTTTAAATAGAACGCTTCTCCAGAGCCTTCAAATATGACAAACTCTAAAGGTTAGAGTCACTGTACTTAAGAAGCAATCTGAAAGAAAGAGGACTGCATAACTGGCATGAGAGAGTGATGGATCATGAATGATGAAGTGCAGAAGCCAGACTCCAAAGTCCCTGCTGCCCAAGCCTGTATTTTCCAGGGAAGAAAAAGATCCACAGAAAGTCCATATTCCTGTAAGAAAGATCTAGAAAGGCCCTGGTTAGATGACTCCCCTCTGCCGTAAGAGAGCTTAGAGAACAATCCGAAGGTTGTGATCTGTTGCAGTGGCTTTGGTCACAGTTCTTCTGGGGACACTGGCCACTAGAAAACACTGCATTACCTGACTTGCCATTAGAGCAGGGGCCTGTGCTGATTGAGAGTGTCAGACTTTGAATTTGACACCATTATCTTCTCTGTTACAAACCCATAAATACACTGGCTTCTACAGACACCAAAGGGTGGCACTGAGCCCCTGTCCATTTTGCTCTTCAGCTCACAGCACCATCTGTATACTTGCTGGGTAACAGCAATAATGGATGGACACTCTAATCACATATGAAAAGCCCTAACACTGCACTTGCAAGGCATAGCTTTCCAAAGTGACTGATGAGATGGGTTCTCAACAGCCAAATGCTCCAGAAATCTCTGTGATAACAGTAGTGTATACATTTGTTTATTGTGACAGTAGTTACAAGCTCCATGGACCATGGTAGAATTCAATACATATTCAATATGATAAAACATTAAAATTGGAAGAAATCATCTGTGCATGGTTAGAATAGAAATTGCAATTTCTCATTGTTTAGAAGGAAAGATGGAACCATTAAAGTATCCACTAATAAACACTGATATTCTATTTTTAAAAACAATCCAGTCTAACACTAACAAAATATCTCATTTGAACTATATCTAGTACTGTATTGAGGACATACTTAGTGGTTTCCTAATATTACAGACCCCATAAGTAATAATCACATGAAATATTTATTCCAAGGTCCTTTGCAAAGGAGGTCTTGACCTCAGGTGCAGAAGTAAAGAACAGGGGGCCAGAGATTTAGCTCAGTGGTTCCGCCACCTGCCTTGCAAAAGCAAGGTCCCAAGTTCGATCCCTGGTACCACAAACAAACAAAGAAGAAGTAAAAAATGGTTCCTCCAAATTACTATTTGAGGAAATAAGCTCAGAGACAATCTAGTTACTTCTTTTCAGTTTGCTCCTCACCTAACAGTTAAGAGAAGAAACTGGAGAATGACAATTGTCTTCTGTCATATGAAAATCGTGTGTTAAATGACCAGAGTTTTTAAATGAATAACTCTTCGTTTAGGAGTTAATATGACTGAAAGCTTACAAGGTCTTGATTTGTTCTAATATTTATGTTTTAATTTTTGATTTTTTTTTAGTAGAGAACATTGGCACACGGCCATTTGCCTTTTTTTGTGTAAAAGCAGTTGATGTTTCTTTTGAGGAGCCACTCTCCCCTTGCCTAGGGAATGGAAGTCCATGCATGTGAGTGACCATATCCACACAAGTGCAAGAGATCTAGTCTTGGCCAATGAGCATTCAAAATCCTTCTGGTCCCAGGATTGGTTGATAAACAAGCCTGAATTTAGTTAGAAAGGGACAGCCAGGGACAGGAACATATTCTATCTAGCTGATGGAATATAAACTATTTACTTGACCACCTGAAAGGGAAAATGATGACATCATCTGAGCACCTAAATAAATTCCTCTTTTTGTGGAAGCCTATTTGAGTTGGGTTTCTGCTAACTGGAATTAAAAGTGTTCTGGCTAATGTGTACTATTCTTGGTATTTTTTCCTTCCCCAATTATTTATGTTAATATAATTTTCAGACTCAAATAAAAGAATTATAAGAAAATATGTACTCTCCTTACCTAAATTCACCAGTTGTTAATAATTTGATACATTATATCTTTCTAGCTTTTACATTTTGTTTTCCTACTACATAATACCAATAATACTCACAGAGAAAATTAAGATTAACTCAGTAATAATAGGACCACATTTACATTTCTCAATTGTCCTTAAAAATTCCTTTTTATTTTATTTTATTACTCAGGAATCATTTTTCAAGCTTCATGTATTGCACTTGGTTCTAGCTTTTAAAATTCTGGATTGTACTCTTGGTTTTTGTTGTAGTTGTTGTTTTACTTTAATGATATATTGTCTTCTGTTTTATTTTTAAAACCCAAGCCAGTGATCTTGTAGAATGTAGCACATTTTGGATTTTTCTGATTGTTTTCTCAGGATTAGAGTCACATCTTTAGTATTAATACTTCTTAGATAACACATTATCTATCCTCCTGTTTCTTTTTTTTTCTTTTAACACTATATATTAGAAATAGCTCCACTCTAAAACCTCCCTCAATCTTTTTAAAAAGCATAGTGTTTTATTAGTTGGAATAATTTATTGTCTTATATTACTAATGTAATTATAAAATTAATTAAATAAAATTACAAAATGCTATTATTTCATGGCATTAAATTGTTCCAGTCTGCTAAGTATGGACATTAATGTTACTTCATAGTTTTTCTATTACAAAATTGCTGGCACACAATACCTGATTCCCACAAATTAAAGGAGGAGAGGTTCATTCTGACTCTTGATAGAGTTTTTAGAACATAATCATATATTTGGAGGCCTATTATAGGATAAATTCTTATAAGTGGGAATGCTGGATCAAGGGGTAAAAATATATGTACTTCTTAAAAATGTTTCAGTCTCCCTTCTATCTGACATTGGAAAAATGTTTTGACATGCAATATTCTACCTTGTCTTTTAAAAATTTTGCATTACCCACAGGTTTTTTTTTTTAATAACATTAAGTCTATTCTTCATTTATCCTTTTTGGCTTCGCAGTACCAAGCAGTATGTTGTTCACAGAAGGTATTCCATGGGTACTGTATAAATAAAGGAGTCAGTAAGTGAACGAGTTATGCCTTCCCATGATATCAGCATTCTCATTCACTTGACAGGAAACTGAGACCCCAATAAAACAAAAATATTCATTTTTCAAGGCTATTCTACAAGCCAGCAAAGCGGACATAATAAATATGCAGACAAGCAAAAAAGGTGGGAGGCTAACCTTGAAATTCTTGAAATAGCAACCAAAGCACATTTGGTTAGCATCCTCAACATGCCAGTCAAGACAGACACAGAGTATAAAGATCATGTTTATGGAGTTCAAGTTCACAGTCTAGTTTTGTTTATAGGGATATGGAAAACACACACACAAACACACACACACACACACAGAGTAATAAAAAAGGACAGCATGTGATAAAATACCAAATGGATGGTGAAGAAATTTTAATACAATAGGAGTTACAAGGAAGGAAAATCACTGCAGTTTGGAGTGGGAGATGGAACACAGTGGACAGATTCCATTGCAGGCCTGAGATTTGATTCTGATGAGGCAGGATTCAAATTAGAAAAGGGCCTGAAAGCCAGGTGTGTTGGCAGATCCCTGTAATTCCTACTACTTGGAAGGCTAAGGCAAGAGGATATCAAGTTTGAGACCAGCCTGGGCAACTTAGCAAGAACCTGTCTGAAAATAAGAACAATCCAAAAGAAGAGGGCCTGAGAAACAAATGGGAGATAAAGCATAGTTGAGGAACAGTAAGTAAATGAATCTAGCTGGAACAGATGAGCAGTGAGAATTGGAGCTTATAGTTGAAGGCTAAATTTGGGGGATCCATGATCACCCTGCAAAGAATAGCAATAGCTTTAGTTTGTACTAAAGATTACATATACCATAACCCTCATTTCTGTTTCTTTGGAGTGGTCCTTCTCCACTTCCTATGGCCCTGGTGAGTCTGTGAAAATAGTCACCCTTCCCACCTACAAATTGTGGTGCACAGCAAAAGTTACTGTAAAGAGACAAACACTCCATCTGAACAAGAACACCAGAATCATCTTGGGACGTGTATATGACATGAGGAAGAGAAACCTCTCCTTACTGGGATTGCTGGGCTGGGAGGAGGTGGATCTAGGGCAATCACCACTGGCACTGTTCACCTCGTGGTGGGAACCCACTTGCAGAAGCTTAGCTGAGCTGGACAGAATTGGGATGCTTGAGGACAGACAGCTGCATTCACCATTGGAGCTACTGGGTCCACTTGTGCCCTAATTAGCGGTCCACTCCCTGACTTACCAGTTCTAAATAAATCAGCAAATTCACTTCTGTTTCAGCTGGTTTGAGATTAGTTTCTGACATTTTCAACTAAAGAAGTTTGGTGATGTCTTAGTTATGTATTTTCTTATTGCTGGGACACAAGACACCCATAAATTAAAGGAGAAGAGGTTTATTTTGGCTCAGTTTGTAGAGGTTTCAGAACATAATTGGCTGGTCCCAAGCAAGGTGGCCTGGCAGAGGAGCATGGCAGAGAAGAATTGCTCATGGCATGGTGGGAGGAAGCAGAATGAAATCAAGGGAGAAGGGAAGCACACAGACCCTCCCAGGCCACACTGCCAGTGACCCACCTCCTCCAACGAGGCTTCCCCTCCCAACATCTCATTTAGCTATAAACTTATCAGTAGTATCACTGTTCCCGTGATCCATTCACCTCCCAAAAGCCGCACCTATGAGCACATGAGGGTTTAGGGAGACACTGAGATTTAAAACTTAACAACTGACATAAGAGGCTTAGACTTTATTCCACAAATCAAAGCTTCCCAAAGAGATTTCTTTTAATCATTGGTTCTAGAGGTTCTTCAAAACAGAAATTTCATGGTAAAGTAGTAGAGAAATGTTGCCTTCTGGAAACTCCTTTGTAGATATAGTAGCCCATTAACATATTAAACACTCTAAGCAGTCCTCCCATGAAATGACTTTGAACTGAAACCTTTCATTTGTCCTTCTTTACCCACCACATGTTGTCCACACTCTGCTCTGTGCCCTTAGAGGCTGACTTGATGCAATGTATCATTGGACACCTTGTCATGACCTTCACTGGGTTTGGCCATCAGCAGGAGGTAACAGGAGGTTGGAGCAGGGAAGACAGTACAATGGACTTATTTATTTTGCTGGCTCTGCCCTTCCCAGTTGCCATGGGCTGGTTGTGTCTCTCGACTCCAGAGCATAGGTCTTGCTGGGTGTCCTTTTGCAATGCATGCCTTTTCTCTCCCTGACCCTTCAAGGGGCTGATGGCTCCCTACTGTTACCAGTTCCAAGCCACTCCACTCTTCTTTATTGGTTTCTTCATATCCTGCCAATTTCCTAAACTGTTCTGAAATTACTCACTTTGAGTATGTTATGTCCTGCTGGATCTGATTAAAATTATATTGCTAATTAATCTATTATTTCTTAAACTTGTGATTTATTTTTAAAAGTAAGGAACACCTATCAGTGTGCCACAGAACACAAGTTTTGACCACATACTTTGGAAAATGCCTTTAGAGATCAGTGCTTTGATACAGGACTCTGTAAAGATTCAGCTACAGTAGCTGGACAGTGTTTCCATATTTTCTGTGGAGCATTTCCTTACAAGCCCCTGGTGCTCTCATGGACTGCTATGTCTGCTGTCTCTCAGGCCTCAGTTTTATCATAGTACCTTTTTGACCTGAGAACCTGTCTTCCTGCTTTTTTCTTTTCCAAATCCCACCCTTTTAAGAAAGCTGAGTGCAATATTCACCATTTAATATTCCTAAAGTGCTGGAACTCATCCTGGCCTCTCTCACTCCTGTGGCCAGATCCATGTGGATTAAGGGTGTGTCTTAATTTTTTGCCTGAATAGATTTTTATCAAGTTTGATCTCTTGTGCTAGATTGTGAGCTTCATGATGACAAGGACAAGGTCCCCACATCTTTTATATCTCAAAATTCCTAACAAATGCGTGTTGTTCTACACAGGGAGAGTAATGCTCTTTTTTCTGTCTACTGATTTAGTCGGCTATTATTTTATACTCAAGTTCAAGTCCTGTCACAGTGGAAGGCATTCCTGGATCATTCCAGACAAATATGATTTCTCAGACTTCTGAAGAGCTGACATTGATCATCTACCAAAGCAAATATTCATTTACCCCAACATATAGTGTTAAATAGAATTATTGCTTGTCTCCTAGTGCTAGTTGACTTTTTGCACTTCTAGTTTTGAGTTTTTCCATGTAAACACTGTGTGTTGAATTATGTCTAAATATCTGGCGCCTTAGAATGTGCTTATTTCAAAATAGGGTTAATAATAATGTAGGAGACATTAGCTAAGATGAGATCATATTGGAGTAGGAGATAGCCCTACTATCGTGAAAAAGGAAATTTGGACACAACATGTCATACAGGGAGAATATCATGTGAAGGTTGAGACGATGCTGCCAGAAGCCAGGGAACAGTAAAGACTGTCAGCAAACCATCAAAGGCTAGGGTGAGAGTAATGGAGCAGATTCTCCTTCACGGCATCAGGAAGAACCAAATTTGCTGACATCTTTCTTGATCTTGTCTTCCGGAACTGTGAGATGATCAATTACTGTTGTTCAAGCACCTGGCTCGTGGCCCTTTGTTATGGAGCTCTAACACCTCAAGGACAAGCACCAAATTTTGAGGCCTCATAGTGTAGGATTCCAATTGTAGATCTATCACTTGTTTCTTATGATGCAACTGGCAAGTTAATCCACTTCTCTCATCCTCGTTACTTCTGTAATGTGAAGATGATATCTACTGTGGGATGTTGTTTTAAGGATTTAAGAAGATACATTAAAATGCTAGGCACAGTGCCTAGCACAATTAAAATGTTCAATAAATGCTAGACCTTGTAATTCTAATCCTCCTATTTTACAAATGAGGAATTGGGATCTAGATATGCAACATGCCTGTCTAAGATCACACAGTTAAATGACAGCAAGTTTGAGAATGAAAAAACAAGGAATGCACTCCAAATCTATAGGCATATATACCATTTCTTATCTTTTATTACTGAAAAGAGCAATTAGTATGGTAGCATTAATTGGCTCAGTTTTTTTTTCTTACTGCAATGCTGCAGCTGAAGCCTTGAATTAAAGGACTGGGATTTTTGTGTGTTTTCCCAACCACAGGAAACTGAGATAAGTCACATTTTTAGGTAAACTATCCCCCTTTTTTGTACCAGATTAGATTTCTTTGCTTAAGCATGGTATGATTCATATGATATAATTATATAAATAGATTACAAATGAGAGCATTGATTAATGATCAAGATTTATAGAAATAGGCTTACGGAACATGACTAGTTTGTATGTACCGATACTCTTATGTACAACTGTTATCAAATGATGCTTGGACTCATTTTGAACCCGTATTCCTCCCAAGTGCAGGGTCTTCACCTTGTGTACATCTCTTTAAAACTCATCCTTCAGGCAGCATCTTGCTTCCCTTTCATCTGAAGCCGTGGTAGAATGACTGATTTATTCATAGATTTATCAGTTGAAATGTATACCATCCCTACCCCATAATTATACTCATTCTGGTGACATAAGTCAAAATTGATGATGTCTATTAAGCTATGATTTTATTAGATAATTGGTAACCAATTGCCATGCTTTTAAAGCATAAACAATGGCTTATCAAAGTAGCTGTCTCTCAATATATAGAGAAATCAATCATGAGTTGAACAAGTGAGATGAGCAAAGATTATTATCACTGTAAAAGGAGGTTGATGATCCTGTTTCAAGTAATAGTTAGATCCCATGAATCTATCACTTGAAGGTGGCAGCAAAAGCAGTGAGAAGTAAAAGTGTGAAAGGTGATTAAATTTTGAGAGCTTAACAGAGTTTTCTGTTCTCTTCTGTTATGCCATGATAACTTGCATCAGAGAAATTTTTTTCAAAATTGCAAAGGATATTACAATATCTTCTCTTGAAACAGAAACTTAAAAGCCCTTTCTTCTGAGATAAAGTGGTCAGGATATTAAGCTAGAATCAATGTTCGACAGGTTAACTTTGTTTTTTTTTGTTTTTGTTTTTTTTGCAGACTTAATACCCACTTTCCAGCAAACTTTCTCCTACACATCAAATTCACATTCTATTTTGAAGTTGAAAGAAAGAGATCTTTAAAGAAAAAGGAAATTTTGGGGGAGGGTCCTGAAGCAAAGAATCAACCCATGCTGCCAACATTGCCTCCAAGGACAGCCAAAACCTCCCAGGGGCCAACAGGGTAGAATAGAGGATAATTCTGTGTGCTTTCTTTCATCAGCTGGCAATTTCAAAAGCACCTGCCTGTTTTTCCAGGCCTCAAGAGTAACCACATCAGCCAGTCCCTTCTTGTTTTCCATAAATCCATGATAAAGACCATTGTTTTCAAGGCTACAAAATATGTGTGTTTTCTCTCTCAGAATTGGAATCAACGAACTGTCTCTCTGCATTCTTAAATGTTGGAGTCAGGGAAGAGTTACCTGGGTGGAGGGGAGAGTAGAACGTCTTCATTTGTTGAAAACTTATGTTTTTCCTCAGCAGAAGCAGACATTCCAGGGTTGACCTGCAACCACTTCACTGGTTGCTGAGGGTTTAGGGGATCCTGGATCCCATGAAATAATGTCCACAACTGTTTTTAAGTGCATTGGTGTGTTTGTGGAGAAGAGGGTCCAGAGCTCTCAAGGTTCTACTACTTTAGAAAAAATGAAGTACTACTGCTTCATAAAAGGGTTTCATAGCTTAAAAAACATCACAGGGCCAGGGATTTAGCTCAGTGGTTCCGCTGCCTACCTTGCAAGCACAAGGTCCCAAGTCCGAGTTCA
>NW_022900950.1:51481308-51599408 GCF_012274545.1 Fukomys damarensis | reverse complement strand
AACAAAAAAAAAAAAAAAAAAAATCACAAACTTAACCATAAAGTAATAGTTAATATGAAAGGTTGAATATGGTGGGTTTTATAAGAATATTTTAGTCAAGTATAATGCTGAAGTATCTGGTTATTGAAGACTGTATAAGAAAATGGCTTTAAATGTTTAGGCTACTGAATCCTTATAATGATTAAACATATGTTCATTAGATGATTTGCTTCTACAGTTATTTCTACAGTGCCAGCTATATCAGGCATATAAAACTTAGCAGGACACTTTCTCTGATCTCAAGAAACTTATTTTGATGGAACAAAATATACAAATAATCACAAACCAGAGGATTAACCCAGCTGCAGTCTATAGTATGCATTGAAGTTGAAGAGATTGCATAATCAGAGAGACCATTTAATCTGCTTTAGAAATAATGATACAAAATTTCATGATAGCAAAAATTTGGAGAAAATATATATGGGGAAGGACATGGATAAATTGTGTGATCTGAGTGTAATTTGTTTGATTTATGCATTCATTTGTTCATTCTTTATAATTCATCTCTTGTTACATCAGCCACTTGTTTAAGGCACTCAGCAATTAAATGAGCAGAGTTTCTGTCCTCACAAAGTTTTCTAACAGCCCTGAGTAACTCCTTTAGTCTGGCAACTTGAAAATTCATGTCTATACCCAAGTTAAAAAAAAAAAAAAAAAAAAAAAAAAAGAAAGTAAATTCATGTCCATGCCCTTAAAGTGTTTAGGGCCTTCATCCAGAACCATTCACCTCCCACCCTTTCAAATTCCACATTCTGCCCTGTTTCTAAACCTTTCACTTTCTGATCACATCTTATTTTCTTGACAGTGGCTCCACCTCACTCCCTTGACAATACTCCAGCTTGCATCTCTGACTTCACTTCTTAGATTCACTTTCTACTTCCTGTTTGCATTCAAGCTGATATCAATGTTCTGGGTAAATTCTTGCCCAGTCCAGCTAAACCCTATGGTATGGGAACTAGGGACAAGCCTTGGTGACTGCCTCCCTTCTCTGTGCTCAGGCAGACATTTAGAGTCCATAAGACAGATGCACCTTGAATGTATATGAAGGCTATGGATAAATTATGTGATCACATAGTTACATGATAAATTCTGTGACAAACTATTAAAGATGCAATGTCATCATCCAACTCTTACTACCTGAGTAAGGTGCTCTTTCCATTGAGGTGGGCATGGAAACAGAACCACCTTCTTAAAGGGGCATCCATTGGTTCAAGTCAGTAAGAATTTATCCAAATGATTAAATGACCAACTCTCAGAAGCTTAAAGGATTAGATCAGAAAGGAGCTTTCAGAGACAATAGAATTTGCTTTGTAATTTTTTTCTTTTTTTTTTTTGCTGAGAAAGAAACAGACGTACATCAGTTTAAGACCCACGGGGTTTTTTTGACACATTCCTACCTGCCCAGTGCATTTTTCCACACAGTTCAGTTATAAATGAAAAGCAAGGATGTGTGAAATTTTTTTTCCTAAAATTGTCAGGAGGGACTGGTCTTGAACATCTTTTGTGACCTATCAGAGTCCTAGACACTAGTGTACTTCCTGAAAGATTCCAGAGGGAAAAACAAGGGCAAAGAGAAGAACAGATTTAAGAAGAGATGAAGCAGCCAAGATATATCTAGGGTGTGTTGATTGTACTCATCACCAAGCAAGTCAGATGGTGACAAGATTGCATAGCGGTCCTGAAAAAATGAAAGGAGAATATCTAACAGTCCATATCTTTCCTATACTAACTGTGATGCAGGTCTTGAGGGGCAGAGAACTTGGGAGCATACTGGAGATGCAGCTTCCTTTCCACTAAATAAGAACCTGCACTCCAGCAAGATCCCCCAGTGATTAATATGCATTATAAAGTTTCAGAGGCCAACAAAGCATTGCTTTTTTCTCCCTGTCTAGTTTAAATGACAATCAGTGTTAGAATTTGAAAACTATGAGAAAAGAAATTCACAGAGGTGCGTGGATGGGTGTGTAAGAATGACCACTGGAGATCAAAGCAAGATCACAATAAGAGTTTTAATCCTTGGGTTCTTAAACAAGCATTTTCCTCTGAGCTTACATTGTTTTGTATTAGTATAGTGCATCGCAAAGGGCCTCTGTTTGCAATTAGGCGGCTGACAGATGTGGCAGGGTGATCAGGTGCTGCTGCCCAAGGGGCAGAAAAGTTACCTGCACCCAAGAGTCTATTTCTCACATATGAGAGGTAGAGTCCTCCCCCATTTTAAAGAATCTGCAGTATACTTGCTTCCTGATGAAATTCCTGGCTCAGTTCAAATCTTCTTTTAAAAAGTAATTTTAAGGAAGAAATATACAATCAAGGCATTGAATAAATAAAAAAATGATATTTGCTACCGTCCCTCAGGCTGCATTTTATATGAGTACTTTTGCAGATTTCCAGATTCCTGAGAAGTTGTGGAGACAAGAGCCCCTGGATGTCCATGAATGCTCATCTGTAAACCAGTGCAGCTTAGTTTTTAAATCCCAATTAGGCTGCTCGAACCAACTGAGATGCCACAAATGCAATCTAGTGGCTTTTCCCATGGGAAGTCAGAGAAGTGGAAAATATTTCAAACAATTTGGCACGCTTGCATAACCCTTTTGTGGAAATTCCTGCACTAACAATTTGCAATTAAAGTGAAAGTGAGTAAAAATAGAATGATCTCTTATTTCCACAACGACTGTATTTTGTAGACTCTGGCATATGAGTGCATACACCTGACCATCTATAATGATAAAGAAACCAAAAACCACCAACTTTCTATATGCCCAACAGTATAGAATATATTACAGGGCAGACAGAACATACTGTTGTAGCATGAATGATAATCTTGGGTTAAGACGAAAGACAAGACTGCATAGAACATAAATACATCAAGGAGGACAGAAGAACACACTCTCAGCCCAAACTGTAGTTGTAAATTCATACTATCTATAACAAGTGTGGTTTTCCAGTCACCCTGATGCTTAAAAGTATCCATACTCTTGAGTTACTCCCAAATCTAGTAATTTACTGCTTAATAGCTGGAGTTGGGTATTGATTTTTATCACCCTAATAAAAGCTTCTTTGGAAAAGTCACTTTGCAAGATGGGAAAAAATCATATATTATACAACAAATTACATGTATTTCTGTACTTAATGCAGTGAGCTCTCCATGCTAGTTCTTTCCCTTGGTTTGGATAAGTTCAGTGTTTGGTGGAAAAAAATTTTTGAGAATCACTCTGCTAATGTCATTATACCATGATTCTTTCATTTCTGAGATGCCATCAGACAGTTACAGGTTTTCTCTAAAGTTTTATAAACTCCATGATAAATGTGTAGAATGTTTATCATTTGATGACTAAAAATATCCATCAGAAGAATTTTTCTGAGATTGAATCACCTACATGTGGTAAACAATTCAAAAGGATCTGGACTATTTGGCAGAGGAGAGAGCCTGTGAGTAAAAATGATCAGTTAATGAACAGAAATTGCAAACTAAACAGCAGCCACATGGCACTCCTCCTGGATCCAGGGGATTTTCTGCAAGGGGTGAGGGCAAACTAAAGACCAATTGTGTAATGCTCCATGGGGAATTTTGGAAAAGGTACCATGTCAAAGATATTTAGGCAAAGTGACAATAGAAGTTCAGTTTTAAAAGATAGCTCTGGCCTCAGTGTGAGAGTAGCCACAAAGTAGAGCAGTTTGGCTGGATAAAGCGTTGTGAGAGTTTGAATGAAGCACAGTGAAAAGATGGGCAGGGTGCAGTGGCACATGCCTATCATCCCAACACTTGGGAGGCTGGGCGTCATAGTGAACTCAAGGCCAGTCTATACTATGTAGCAAGACCTTGTCTCAAACAAAACAAAACAAAAACAAAGGAAAAGAAGTAAAATTAATAAATCATAGACATGGATGCAAGTTGTGGAAGTAGATAAGCGGGTACAGTCAATGGCAACTTAATTTCTGCTTTGAGTGTAGGTGGGTGAGTGTTGGTTCTATTCACCAAGGTACAGAACAGAAGAAGAAGGAAAGGAATGAGATATTGCTGGATATGTGCATGTGAGACAAACAGAACTGGTGTCTGGAATTCAGAAGAGCCTAGACCAGAGTTACAGTGATTGGGAAAATTAGCATGGAGATAATGGCTAAAGTTTGTTGACATGCATGAGATTGCTTGTGTCAGTCAGCCTTCTATCTCTGTAATATATACTTGAGATAAGTTAAAAAGAAGAAAGGTTTATTTTGGCTCAGTTTTGAAGGTTTCAGTCCATGTTTGCTTGGGCCAGTGGGAGGAGTACATAACAGATGACCTCTGTTTGCTTCATGGTAGTCAAGGAGCAAACAGAAAGGCAGAGGAGGGGCCAGGGTCCTACTATCCCTTTCCAGGGCATAACCCAGTGACCTGTGTCTCTTCCACTAGACACCATTTCCTAAAGATTTTACCACCTCCCAGGAAGGCCACAGCCTGGTGACCGTTTCGGTTCTAAGAGTCAAGAAGTCATAATCTATAGCTAAGGGTTGAGACATTATGTGTCAGAGCTGAGGGTAAAGATAAAATTAAAACTAGACTTAGACCCCATTGATTGATTAAAATTGTGTGGGAGTTGAGAGGGCAGGTGGAGAGGTAGTTGGCTCTATTTGCACAGACTAGCCGTACATCTCAAGATGAAAGCACAATGGGACAGGCTCGATTTTGGCAATAGTCTGACTGGTGGACAGATGGAATGTGGTTAGCCTGGTGGTGGTGGTGTAGGTGGAAGTGTTGGAGTCAGTTTTCTACAGAAGGGAGAAGTTAGCTTTCATGAAAGCTATCATTTTTAAAGTATTTTTTTATGTTGCTTCAAATCTATTATTTCCTTTGGGTTTCAGAACAACTTTGTAGGTACAGTTTAAAAATTAGGAAAGAGCAAAGTGACTACCCAAATTCAACAGTAAGACAAAGAAGGATTTGAACCCACATTTGTGGAACCTCAGTGCCCTTGTTCTTTCCTCCACGATACTCTGCCTTGTCTGCGCAAGTCTTTATCAATGAGCTTTTCTTAGTCTATTTTCTGTCGTATGACAAAAGGTCTACAACTGAATAATTAATAAAGAATAGACATTTATCTCTTATAGTTTTGGAAGCTGGGAAGACCAAAGGCATCATGACAGCTTCTCCCCAGCATTTCCTTAATGTTGGGTGAGGGCTTTCTTGTTGCATCGTAACATGGCAGAGGGCATCATGTGGCAAGACAGAACAATTTTCATGGACAGCTCACTTTTTTCTTTTTAATAAAGATACTCTTGCAATAAACCATTAGTTTATGAATGGATTAATCCATTCATGAGGGCTGAGTTCTCATGATCCAATCACTTTCCCAAATTCTCACCTGTCAAATATCATTAACATATGAATTTTGAGGTAAAATTTCCATTATCTATGTTCCAGTGGGAACACCAAAACCAAAGCAGGGCTGAAACGGAGCAGGCTCCAGGGTATGGAGAAAGACAAATCTTGGGTGAAAAAAGCCATAGGGCTCACAGCCAGGGAAGAGCTAGTATTCTGTGAGGGTTTGTGATGTGAGAAAGGAGAACTGGTCAGTACCCAGGAGCAAAAGACCAACCTCCAGGACTTTAACAAGCTAAAAAGGGAGGGGAGGTAAGAGCTGCAGCTGTCTCTCTGGGATTCTGAGTGTGATCAACAGCAATGACAGGAGCACAGGTTGGAAACAGTTATTAAAATGTTATGTGTTTTATTTGGGGATTGTATTAATGTATTAGTCACCTTTCCATTGCTGGGACAAAATACCTGACTCTGTCAATTTAAAGGAGAAAAGGTTTATTTCACCTTTTCAGGTAGGTCTAGTCCAAAGTTGGCTGGCTCCAAATGGCTTGGTAAAGGCTTGGCAGAGGACAGCTACTCATCCCATGGAAGACAGGAACCAGAGAGCAAAGAGAGGACCCAAAACAAGAATACATCCCTCCAGGTCAAGCCCCAGGTGCCCCACCTCAAACGAGGCTCCACCTCCTAACAGCACGTTCAGCTGCTAAACTCATCAATGGAGTATAGTGCCTCATGGTCCAGTCATTCTTCCAGACACAAGACTTTGGGAGACGTTTTAGATCTAAATCATAGCAAGGATGAAAGGAATTTGAATATTTAGACACACACACACACACACACACACACACACACACACGCTCACTTGATAATGAGGAAATGCTGGTGAGAAATGCCAGTGAGAAAAGATAGCAGATATGTGCGATAAATCAAGGATTGAGACTATAGAGAGGTGGATTAGCTCTGGAAAGAATAAAGGATGACGCTTCCTTTGAGATAGGAAGAAGACAAAGATGGATAAAGACATCATTAATTTTGATGGTGGAGGGGAAGGAAGTTGAAAAAAATTTAGACCATACAGCTTCGGTTTTCTTGTCTAAGAAGGAGGACATATTATTTCTGCAGGGTAAACAGTGAAATGTAAAATTGAAAGAAAATGATACAAATGCAAATCAGAGCATCAGGGAATGCAGAACAAGTTGGATGGCAAAAGAACATGACATAAAGACCCAACAAGGTGGGTAAGTGAGTTAGGTAGCTAAATACAAGTTAATCTCCCTGCTTCTCACAAAGATTTAGGAAGAATACGGGAAGCAGGGGCATGCATTCAGTGGGATAATATGTGGGGAAATATATTGTAAAGTGTTGTACAACTCAGTGGTATTTGAGTTACTCTACTGATTATTATAGGCAACATAGATTCAGAGAAATCATGGGCATTTCTCAAGATTACCATGACAGCACCTGGGTTCAACCTCAGATTTTCCAGCCCCAGCCACCTTGCTCCTGCTGTGCACCTCACTACATGGTGCAAAATTAAATAAATGAAGTTGGAAATTGCAGTGATAATGTGGGGAGTGGGGGCCATCTTCTTTTTAATTCTTGCTCCAAGTTACAAGAAAACAAAAATCTTACCTATCTTCAGGCAACAACTCTTGAATTGTTCTCTTTCTGGTATAGTGCCCTACAGTCCAGAGAACAAATACTATGTTACAACGGATAAAATGACAGGGTTAAAGAGGAAGCTAGAAAAGGAGAGGAGGATTGAATTCAGCTGTTGTCATCACCAAACTTTCAAATAATAAAAGTTCAATAAAATGCTAATTCACAAAACTCAGTGGGATTAAATAAGCATAGCTTGGAGAAGAGACAGCTCAGACGGTATAAGCACTGTCAACATTTTTTGAAGGGCTGTCCTGTGGAAGAGGCACTGGATTTGTCTGCATGGCCTAAGAAATTAGGAGCAAATTAGGTAAGTAGTAGAATCTCAGTAGGGTCACAAGTGCTTTTAGGAAAACCCACTTCAAACCCTAGCGTTTGGTATACATATAACTCTTGGCTTGTTAGCAGAAGTGCACAAGTAAAAATGCTATGAAATGCTATGTGCAGAACACATTTCCCAGCTGTAGCTCATCAAAGTAATGCTTAGAGCCCCATCATTTCCTAGTTCCTTAAGCTGACACATTTTTTCTTTGTTGTTGCCAACAGCAAGGATATATTTTTGCCCTGTATATATTTAAGCAGTCATTTAATTTTTGTCATTTCCAAATACCTTGATACTACTGTTTCTAAATTTCTTTCAGTTTTTAAATATCTGGGTTATCTTCTTTGTAACTCATTTGCTAATGAAATGCTTTTGGTTAAAAAAAGTAGGGCCTTTATTTTACCACCATCATCTTTATAAGCTTTTATTACATGGGGGCATTTTTTTTTGTCAAAATAAATAAAAAAGGTCAAGTTCCCCCAAATCTGTTTTATTTATTATGTGATATATTGTGATATATCATTATATGAATAATGAATATATATATATATATTATATAATATATATTTCCTTGGTTCCTGCCTCGTAACTGTGACCTACCTACTCTGATATTAGGTCAAAAGACCTTGCTCATTCCAGAGGGCTTTCGTCCCATGCCCTGGGGAGTGGAATGCTGCACAGAGAGGCCAAGAAGAATCTGATCTTACAGGTCTTCCTGGATCCCCCAACCCTCTAGCCTATTAGCAATCACATCTGTACAATGAGGTCTCCATAAAACCCAAAAAGCCAGAATTTGGAGAGCTTCCAGACAGCTGATCATGAGAAGGCCCCTGGACAGTGGTGCTTCTGGGAAGGGCATGAAAACTCTATGTGCCTTCTCCCATACCTTGCCATATGCTTCTCTTTTCTGCACCCTTTATACTATCCTTTACAACAAAAGAGTAAATGTAAATGTTTTCCTGAGTTTTGTGAGTTGCTCCAGAAAATTAATTGAAATAGTTGTAGGAACCTCAATTTATAGTCAAATGGTCAGAAACAGAGATAAAACAACCTGCAGCTTACAGTTGGCGGTGGTGGAGTGCCAGCATTGGGAACTGAGCCCTTAACTTGTGAGATCTGACACTGTCTCTAGATGGGTAGTATCAGGAATGAATTGCATTAGAGGTACCCAGCTAGTGTCCACTTCAGAATTCTTTGCTTAGTAGTGGAGAGAAATCCCCAAACCTTATGAGGTCACAGAAATTTTCTATGTTTATTGTGTTGTGAGAGAAGAGGAAGAACAAAATCTGTATTTGTGTTTTTCCTAACACAGCATGTGAGAGATTTGAAATGAAATCTGATTTTTAATTCATAATTCTTCTTCCTTTCTACAGAAATTAGTTTTCACTCGTAGAAAATATTCTTTTCCAAAGAAAACTGAAGAGTGGATTCAACTTCTCTTCAGAGCTTCTCATCTCCTCCTTAAATGATCTTTTTTTTCTTGCAATCCTATACCTCTACACTACACACTTGACTATATGTACCTCACACTATTCCACAGTAGGTTCCCTCATGGCAACCTCTTTTTGTTCATGCTTTGTGGCTGGCTAACTCTTATAAAGACTAGTAAAGTAGGCAGGACTGATTGCATCTGTACAAGTTGATTCAAGGGACCCTGATAAGACTCACTGTATGAATGTCTGTCATCCAGGTGCCCCAGGATCAGAACTCTAGCCATTCAGAGTCACAGCTCTGAATTATTTCACCCATCTTCTTTAAACTTACATAATTTTGGAGAAATAACTCATTAACCTATGTCTCAAAAAAAGATGCTGTATATTTATGTATTACTAGACTTTCCTTTTTTATTGAAATTATAATTTTAAGTTCAAAACAAAACAAGTGTTAAAATATCCTGCTTAAGACTAACATCTGGAAATGGCAGGGACCGGGCAATGAACTGTGACCCAGAACCCCAGCATCTCTTATCGCATCACCTAAAGTACCAGTGAACTAAGGAACATATTAATAGAATAACCTAACATCCCAACAGAAGCCATCCAACTTCTTGAATCTGCAAGATAAGAAATACAGAGCTCCTTGTAAATCTGAAAGACAAAATGCTCTCCAAAGACACCTGGATGGGGAACAAAGGAGTCCTTTCTCAGAAATAGTTGCCAAACCCTGATGCTTAGAAAAAGAACTGAAGTTAAGGGCAGTTAAAGTGAAGAATCCATGGCAAGTTCAAAATAAATATGCCAAATATTCTAAGTTTAATTCTAGAACTACAGTATCATATGAAAGCATCAAAGATTAAGAAGAGGTCAAAGAATCAAAAACCAAAAAAAAAAAAAAGGCTGAAATCTTTCTAACATGGTGCTATAATTTGGTGGGGATGTCTCCAAGGCCCATTTTCTTGAAGGCTTGGCCCCAGCCTTTGTCACCACTGGGAAGTGGTGTGACCTTTAGAAGGTATGACTAATGGAAGGAAGTCAGGTCATTGGGAACATGCCATTGAAAGGGGTAGTAGATCCCCACCTCTTCTTTTCTCTTTCATTTCCTCATGCCATGAAGTGAACAGCTTAATTCCACCACATACTATCATCATGTTCCGCCCTATCACAGGTCCAAAAGCAACAAAGCCAACAACCATGGACTCAGTCTTCTGAAACCATGAGCCAAAATAAACCTTTCGTCTTTATAAGTTATCTCAAGTATATTGTTATACTAATGAGAAGCTAACACACATTCTTTCTGAGTTCTTTATTGATACCATCTTACTCAGGGGGTATAGTTCTCCACACTATAAAGGTTCACTGGGAATAGAGCCCCACTGTGACAACACTGTGGAGGACAGGACACTGGGAGGAGGAAGCTCTGTCACGTTGCATTACAGTGCATTTATGAAACCTCTCCACTGGAGGTTTCTGGGAAATATTTGGCTTCCCTGCTTAAACTAATGGTTACGTCTGATACTATCTTATCCCCTTCTTCCTGCCTTAAAGGCAAGCCTGACACCATCTTGAGATGATGAAGAAAAGACCAGGAGAGTTGCCATGATAGTGACCATGACATCCCTGAACCACTGATACTAGACCACCCAGCTCCAGACATCTTCCTACACATGGAAAATAATGTACCATCTGCTAAAATTATAGTGAGCTAAATTCTCTACCACTCACAGCCAAGTACATTTATGATTCTACAAGATTTTCCTAGGCCTCATGTAAAGGAAATAGCTTTGTTACGAATTTCTTCTAATAATAATATATAGCATTTAATTACCAGTCAAAATAGACCTAGTCATGAATATCAGCATGGGAATAGTTGATAGAATACTCCTTAAAATTTTTGGCAGTCACTGGAATCCAACCACAAAAGGAAAACAAAAATGACTCAATTCACTTCTAAATTATTTGATTTATTGATTTACCATCAAGGATACTTATAATTAATTCAGAGTTTCTAGAGTTTGAAATATTGATTTTTTTGGATATTAATCTTACTATAACTTCATACCACTTCAACTAGCAATGTGAAAAATTCTGTTCTATAAATAAATATCCTTTGGGGCGCTGGTGAAACTTTGCTTTCACTCATGGGATGTAAGAATCTTATAATCCAGTTAATCTACTTAGTAAATTCCTGCTCCATTTCATAGGAACCAAAATATCTAAGTCCCAAACAAAATACTAGGTTTAGGCCATTTTTAAAATAACATACAGCAAAAGATGAAAAATTTGCTTCAGCTCAGGTTAATTCTAGAAGAGAGCCTTTCTAGAGTGAGCTTTAAATTCATGCTCTGCAAAGTGTGAGCTGTAAACCAGAGGAATCAGATAGGTCACCTGGGAGTTTATGAGAAATGCAGAATCTCAGGCTCTACCTACCTATTTGGTCAGACTCTGCATTTGAGCAAGAGCTGTGAGGAATTGTGTGTACAGTAAAGTCAAAAATATCACCCTAGTATTCTTCAGCCTTCTCTTCATCACCACCTACTAGAGAGAGTGATTCCTCTACCTCCAGGGCAGGAGCTGATTAGCAATGTATTGAAATATCCACAGATGAGGGGAGTGGTGACAAGTGGTTAGGAAGAGAATGGAAAAAGCCTGGACTTGGGGCTTGGAGGTAGCCTGGATACCCCAATACTGTGTTGCTGTGACTGTATCTCACACTGATACGGAAGCATTCTGCGAAGTATTATTTCACAAACTATGGGCTGCATATGTTTTCTTTTTTGTGATGTTATATTTTAATTTCAGGGACAATTTTTTAAAATAATTAATATTAGCATAATCACATGGAACTCTGAGCACATCCATACGATATGTGTACTTCCAAAGAGGTTGCTATGTAGGCAAAAATTTTGCAAGATGAAAAGAAGAAACTTTGAAAGGGTTTGGTTCACTAATTCCATGGTGAAAGTTTTACATTCAAAATAATCCACTCCACTGCAGTTGGTATGTATTCTTCTTACAAGCAGATTTCATCCTTTTATGTACCCACTTGCAAAAATGCATTAGCAGCAATCATAATAGTAAATATATAATGAAATGTTTTTTTTTCCTGTTTCTTATTCAAGAAGTAATTGGATTTGTTTTCCATTTAATGCATATCCCAATTTCATTGGTTATGGTTTGGGTTTAGATGTCTCCCCAAAGCCTCATGTGGTTGTAGGCTGGAACCAGAGTGTGTGAGGCTGGAACTGATTCATGGTGCACTGCTTGGCTCAAGAGCACTAGGATTAAGGGTGTGAGTGCTACCCACCCTAAGTAGTCTGGATACGATAAAAGGGGCAGAGAGGCACTGTTGAACTCCTTTGTAACCTTTGCTGCCTTGTGGGTGCCATGTTTCCACTCTGCCAGGCCTGTTTGTCATCCCTGCCTTGGAGTTGGCTAATTATGGACTGAGATCTCTATGAACTGGAAGCCAAGAAAACCCTGTCCCTTCAAATTTTTGGTGTCAGGTATTTTGTCTCAGCAAGAAGAGAAAAGTAATTAACACACACCGTGATGCTAACTTTATCTTAAACAATACATGATTTTTAAAAATTGAACCAATTCTAAATTTGACATTCATGAATTTCTGACAGTTTTGCTTATGTATGAGGTGAAATGTTATTGAACAAAACAAAGTCTTGAAAATATTCATAGAGTCTTTAAAAAGCATTTTTAAGTAAATAGGTTATTAGTTTTATTGAAGTCACATCAGTACTATTGAGGTCACAAACAAAACCAAAGAATGTATAAAATCAAACATGAGGCTGCACTTGAAATTCAATTTCAACAAAATGGCCTTCTCTATCACATTAAAATAGTTTATTTGAATAATTTTATAGCTCTTCTTGTATTTAATTTTTAAATTTACTTTGGCTTTATAGTTATTACATAAAGCCTAAGGAGCTTATATATCATTTCCTGATTTTACATATTCCAGTAACACTATAATAAAAATAAGTAAATAATGAAGATTTATGATAATTCTTTTCTTTTAAACACAAATCTCCAGAAAAATTTTTCATAAAATGAAGAAATAATTAAAAATAAATGAGAGATATTTTTATTTAAATTTGAAAATTATCCCTTTATGGGGACCACTCAATTCATGTAGGTTTTATTCAATTTATATATTTACCTATAAAATGTCTTAAAAGGGTTCTTTAATGGGGTGCACTATTAAAATAACAAAATGCATTGGCTAAAATAGCTGAACTCACACTATGAAAAAGAACTGTTAACTCATTTATATTCTGCCTTCTTAAAAAGGATTTAGGTAGTTTTTAAATATAAATAAAACATTGCAAGACAAAAAAAAAAGTAAAATAGATGAGAAACGTTGGGCAAGCAAAGATAAGGGTATGAAAGCCAGAGGGAGCCTGAGAAGTGAGAACGTAAACGAGTGACCCAAGGACACTCTTCTATCCCCGGTACAATGGCTTCTTCCAATACAGCTTTCTGGATAGAATACATATGAATCCTGCTGTCTTGTTCATGCACAGATCCCTAAACATCTTTCATAGGGCTTGGTACACTGTCGGTATAGTATTTAATAAATGAATGAATAAAGTGAGTAATTGGAGATACCTCAAAGAGCTGGGACTAGAGGTTCCATTTGACCCAGCCATCCCTCTGCTGGGTATCCTTCCAGAAGAATTAAAAGAATCATACCACAGTGATATATGCACACCCATGTTTATAGCGGCACAGTTTGTAGTAGCTAAAACTTGGAAACAGCCCATCTGCCCAGTTGGAGACTGGATAAAGAGCATGTGGTTTTTTGTAAAATGGAATATTACTCAGCCATAAAGAATGAGAAATTAGATTCATTCATAGGAAAATGGATACATATTGACGATATACTCCTAAGTGAAATAAATAAGTCACACGTGTGTAAATACTGAATAGTTTCTCTGTGTGAAAAACTATAATAGTATATAAGATCCTAATGATATAACTGACAATATGAAATAGGAAGAAAGGGGCTAAAGGTGTGGGCAAAGTGGGAAGGGTAGGGGAAAGGTAATAAGGGAAAAGAAAAAAATATGAGAAAATGAAAAAATGGAAATGAGGTGTTTGTAAAGGGGGAGGGGAGGAGAGGGTGAAAGGAGGGCAGGGTCAAGGGGAAAAAATGAGAACCAAGACCTGTCATGTAAAGGTACAAGATCTCAATAATGAATGTAACTGTACTATATACCTAAAATGTACCAATAAACTCATGAGAAAAAAAAAAGAGTGGGTCCCAGCAGGAGGAAGGAGAACAGTAAGTTACAAAGTGAGACAGAAATATATCAATTGTTCAGCAGAAATATAACTGTACCTGAAACTGACAGGGAAATATTTCCCCTATGGGTAACTAACTGTAGGTATATATTTCCCTATGCACAAACATATTTTGAACATTCAGTACAAATAATGAAATAAATCCATCAATAGTCACATCATTTTCAAGTGCAGATCAATCATAAATTTAAATGACTCTCCTGTATACATAAACATATATGACTAGTGAAATAAAAACAAATAATCATTCTGCATTGAAACTTCTGTTACACATGCTGAAATCTGGGAATCCTTATCATTAAACTAAACACAATTCCAGTTTCTTCGTAATTTAAGCAGGTGATCTATTCTTGTCAAGTGTGTTCCCACTAGTATGAATTTAGCTGACGAGCAATGGATAGGTCATAGATCATACAATTAAAACCCACTTTCTTCCCCATCTGATAAGGCTGGGTCCCTGTCTCTCCTACCACTTATCCCTTAGCCTTTAGCACAGCACACCTTTCCCCAAAATGTGAACTCTGCATAGAATAAAAATGTGCACAGCATCAGCCCATTTATAGGATGAGTTAGTGCATCCAGGAGGTCAGGTGCTCAGTGGATACACAGCTGTTCTGTAGCAGTAAAGCTACAGAGCACTTTTATATTCCCCTTTACCACTCCATGAGGTTCTGCTGGGATTGTTAAGCAGAGTAGTGGGCACTTTTGGGCTCAGGTATGGTCATGAGATAACAGCAAGATTGCTCAGGGTCCTTACTTAGGATAGATACTAAAAATAGAAGCTTGCTAGCTCTGCTTGAATCATTCATTTGGAATACTGAGGCCTGGGATTGTTAGAAGCCAGCTGTGAGGGTTAATTTTTGTTGTTGTTGTTGTTGTACTGGGGATGGAACTCAGGACTTTGCTCTTATGAGGAAGGCGGCAGAACCCCTGAGCTAAATCCCTGGCTCTGTGACAGTTAATTTTATATGCCAGTTTGATTGGACCACAGTGCCTAGATATGTGGACAACCATTATTCTAGGTATTTCTCAGAGGTTTTTTTTTTAATTCCATTAATTTTATAGGTACATTTTCAGTATACATTATGGTCACATTCATCATTGTACCTGTACATTATATATCTTGGTTCTTATTTTTTCCCTATTCTCCTTCCCTTCCTTCCACCCCTCCACCTTTATTTACAAAAACTTTCCATTTTTTCCTTCTTTTTTCATATTTTTCCTTCCCTTCTTTCTTTTTCTCCAGCCTCCTCTTTATTTCCCCTTCCATTTTGGACCTTTTCTTCCTATTTTACATTATCTATTATACATTTTGGTCCTCATTTACTCTTGCTGTTTTTCACACTAGAGAAACTATTTGGTATTTACACAAGTGTGTCCTATTTATTTCACTTAAGAGTATGGCCTCAATGTGCACCAGTTAGCTACAAATGCTTCTAGTTTATCATTCTTTATGTCTGAGTATTACTTTATTTTATTAAAAAAAAAACAACAACACATCTTTATCCAGTCACCAGTTGATGGGCATTTGGGCTGTTGCCAAGTTTTAGCTATTACAAACTGTGCTGCTCTAAACATGGGTGTGTATATATTGCTGCGGTATGATTCTTTTAATTCTTTTGAAAGATACCCAGCAGGGAAATAGCTGGATCAAATGGGCTCTCTAATCCTATTCTTTGAGGAATCTCCACACTAATTCCCACAGTAGTCGCACCAGTCTACGCTCCAACCAACAGTGGAGAAGGGTTCCAGCATTTGTGTATTGGTTGATTTCTTGATAGCAGCCATTCTTTTTGAAGTGAGATGAACTCTCAGTATTGTTTTCATCCGCATCTCTTGAATGACCAACGATGCTGAACATTTTTTCTGTTTATTTGCTGAATCTACTTCTTCATCTGAGAAATGTCTATTCATTTCAGAGCCCCATTTTTGGATTGAGTCTTTAAATTTGAGGGGTCTAATTTTTTTGAGTTCTTTATAGATTCTAGATAGTAGTCCTTTGAGGAACAGTTGGTGAAAATTTTTTTCCACATCGTAGGTTGTCTCTTCACTCTGTTGGTGGTTTTCTTTTTGTGCAGAAGCTTTTTAATAAGATGAAATCCCAGTTGTTGATTATTTGTGATAGTTCCTATGTGACTGAGCTTCTGTTCATGAAGTCTTTTTTGAATGAGATTAATACTTAAATAGGCAGACTGGAGTAATGCAGAATGCCTCTTACAATGTATAAGAGACTCATATACTCAGTTAAAAGCCTACATAGAAGAAAGACTGACCTCTCTCAAGCAAGAATGAATTCTACATTCTGGTGGGCTTTAGATTTCAACTGTAATATTGCTTTTCCCTGGCCAACCCTGTTTAACAACCTCCATAATACTGCCGGAATAATAATTTTCCATATATACTCTAGAGAACTGCAACCAAAAGACCCTCTTTCCTATCTCTTGGAGAAAGCAAAGCATCAGTTTTGTAAACAATGAGAAAAGAGAGAGACAGCCAGTTGGACCGTTGGACAAATGGACAGGAGCACAGACAAGACAAAGTCTGAATCACTGGGTTCATCTCCGCATCTAGACTTTCAGTTTAATAAGAGTCAATAAATCTCTTTTTTGCTTAAGCTAGTCAGAATTGAGTTTCTGCTATCTGAAATCAAAGTCTTCACTTATGCAAATTTCAATTTCTCTTCATTCAGTGGCAAAGGATTATTATCTTCATTTACAAAAAATATCACAGAACTATCCATCCCAAAATGAGTTCCAAGCCCCTGCCATGTGTTCTGCCTGTATTTGACACATAACAATACTTTCTTTTTTGTAAATTGAGTTTATTGGTACATTTTAGGTATACAGTACAGTTACATTCATTACTGGGATCTTGTACCTTTACATGACAGGTCTTGGTTCTCATTTTTCCCCTTGTCCCTGCCCTCCCTTCACCCCTCCTTCCCTCCCCATTTCCAAACACTTTATTTCCATCTTTTCATTTTCTCACTTTTTTTTCTTTTCCCTTATTACCTTTGCCCTACCCTTCCCATTTTCCCAACACCTTTAACCCTTTTCTTCCCATTTCACAATGTCAGTTATCTCATTAGGATCTTTTGTACTATTACAATTTATTCACACCAGAGAAACTATTCGATATTTACACATGTGTGACTTATTTATTTCATTTAGGAGTATATCCTCAATATGTATCCATTTTCCTATGAATGAATCTAATTTCTCATTCTTTATGGCTGAGTAATATTCCATTTTATAAAAAACCACATGTTCTTTATCCAGTTTCCAACTGATGGGCAAATGGGCTATTTCCAAGTTTTAGCTATTACAAACTGTGCCGCTATCAACATAGGGGAGCATATATCACTGTGATATGATTCTTTTAATTCTTTTGGAAAGATACTCAGCAAAGGGATGGCTGAGTCAAATGGAACCTCTAGTCCCAGCTCTTTGAGGTATCTCCATATTGATTTCCATAGTGGTTACACCAGTCTGCACTCCTGCCAGTAATGGAAAAGGGTTCCTTTCTCCCCACAACCCCACCAACATTTGCTATTGTGTGATTTCTTGATAGCAGCCATTCTTTGTTGGGTGAGGTGGAATCTCAGTGTTGTTTTCATCTGCATCTCTTGAATGACCAGTGATGTGGATCATTCTTTCATATATTTACTTGCTGCTTTTACTTCTTTGTCTGAGAAATATCTGTTCATTTCAGATGCCCATTTTTGAATTAGGTCTTTATATTTGGGGGGGGCTGATTGTTTTGAGTTCTTTATATGTTCTAGATAATAGTCCCTTGTCTGAAGAGCAGCTGGTAAAAATTTTTTCCCACATTTTAGGTTGTCTTGTAGTTCTGTTGATGGTTTCTTTTGCAGTGCAGAAGCCTTTTAATAAGATGAAATTCCAGTTATTGATTCTTTCTGCTAGTTCCCATGCTACTGAGGATTTGTTCATAAAATCTTTTCCTATGCCAATGTCTTCCAGAGTTCTGCCTAACTTATCTTCGAGCAAGTTTAGTGTTTCTGTTTTAATGTTTAGATCCTTAATCCACTTGGATTTTAATTTAGTGCATGTTGAAAGATAAGGGTCCAATTTTAATCTTTGGCAGGTTGAAATCCAGTTTTTCTAGCACAATGTATTAAAGAGGCTATCTTTCCTCCAGTGAGGATGGTCAGTTCCTTTGTCAAAGATGAGGTAGCTGAGTACATCTGGATTTGTTTTTGCATCTTCCAATCTGTTCCACCAATCCTCAGGTCTGTTTCTTTGCCAGTACCATTCTGTTTTTATCACAGTGGCTTTGTAGTATAGTTTCAAGTTGGGAATTAACAATACCGTCTTACACAACATTGCATTTTAAACTTTTAGAAGAAATTTTCACGTGTTTTATTTGACCTTGATATTTATGGGTGGGGCTCTGTATGAAATGATACAATTAAAATCCTCCACTAGTTAAAGATGTCTATGAGTAACCAGAACATCCATTCCATCTACCTAGAGAGGCCATTGTGTTTGTTCATTCAATATTCCCCAGCCTAGAATGCCAATTTTGCAAAGGTTTTAGAAAAGTTACAATAAAAGTGAGGCCCGGGTCCATTTTGAAGTATAGAACTAGCAATAACCATTTTTTAAAATGTTTTTATCCCTTATTTTATCCTAGAAACAGATCTCAGATCATTTTCCCATTGTTATTGATTTGTTATTTTGAGTAGGTTTATCTTCCTTATTGCTATGATTTTACTCTGCTTTTTCGAGGAACAGATTTCCCCAACCGTGTTTCAAGCCAATATTGTTCATTAATAATGTTACTCTCATTCTTTTTTCTTTTTTCTTTTTTGGTATGGGGGATCAAAATCGGGACCTTGCACTTGTGAGGCAGGTGGCAGAATCACTGAGCTAACTCCCTGGCAATGATGTTAGTCTCGACATTAGTCAGTTTTGAAACAAAGCTTTTCCATTGTTTTCCCAAAGGCTGAAAAGAGATGTTTTCAAATGCTTATAACTATTTATTAGAAGCAAATCCTCCAAGATAGTAACACAGAACAACCAGATTTACTGTACTCCATTTTATTGTGGTGAAAAAAAAGACAAATACATCATGTGGTTGTGTTAAAAAAGGGGAAAGTCAAACTTGGAAAAACTTCTTTATTCCTTTCCAGTGTAAAATTTCCTGTTTCTTTCTCTTTTTGTATTTTTCTGGTACTGGGGACCAAACTCAGGACGTTGCACTTGTGAAGCAGGTACATTGCCACTGAGCTAAATCCCAGCCCCTCTGTTTCTTTTTCAAAAATTTATTTTTATGTTATTTATTTGTCCCTTAAATTAGTACATGTTTGTAGTATATGATGTTTGCATTCATTTTGGGGAATGGGTATATGTACATAATACAATTAGTTTATCTTTTTCTATCATTCTTCTTGCTATTATTATTAATCTTAGCTCATTCTAATGCAGTTACTTCTGATTTACTTGGCATCTGCTACAAAATAAATTTACCAAAGCACAACATACGAATGATTATATTAAAACAAAAGTCTTGCCATCCTTCTTGTATTGCAGGTTGTTAAAAGAATTACAATAGTCAATTTCGTCATTCTAAAATAACATTCTATAACAAAATTTGTTGGGAAGGTCGTAAATACATTTTAAATTTTTAATTAATTAATTAATTAATTTTTGGTAGCCATCATTGAACTCAGGACCTTGCGCTTGCGAGGCAGGCAGTGGCACCACTGAGCTAAATCCCCAGCCCATAAATAATATTTTTAAATACTAATCCATTAAGATTTATCCTGGGTTTTAAAAATCTGAGTTCCTATGGCATATTTTGTTTCCAGTCTTAAATCTGTGCTGCTCTGTCTTGATTTTCCCCGAAGTTTATATGGAGGCAGTTGAGTGCTGTGTAGTGCAGGGCTCCCCTACCTGTGGCCTGTTAGTAGTGAGCTGCACAGAAGGAAGTGAGTAGCCAGGGTGCAAAGGAGGCCCCATCTGTATTTGTGGCCATTCCCCTATCACTGAAATTACTGTCTTGAGCTCTGTCTCTTGTCAGATCAGCAGTGCCATTAGATTCTCACAGGAGCACCAACTGTACTGTGAACTATGTGTGCCAGGGATCTAGATTACAAGCTCCTCATGAGAATCTAATGCTTGATGATCTCTGATAGAGTTGAGGCAGGGATAGTGACATTGGGAAATATAGTCATCATGTATTGCAAATATATACTAATTTTTAAAAAAAGACCTCCCCCCCAGTCATTGGAAAAAATGTTTTTCACAAAGATTGGCCTCTTGTGCCAAAAATATTGGGAACCACTGGTGTAGAAAATTCAGGTGGAACATGGAGATTGTGTTGTATGTTTCCACAGGGTGAAAAATGGCCACACAGTTTCAGATTATTACAGCCAGTGTTGTAGGAAAGCAATTATTTCTTTACATATGTCACCTTTCCTAATCTCCTTGTCTGTCTTAATCTTACCTTGTCACATAATCACCGTGCCCCTTTTTACTTCATTGTATGTAGAGCCCTCTCTCAGAATGCAAATAGTTTATGAGAATACTGTCTATATAATAATTAGGTGCTTTCTTTACCCCACATAGGCTGTCACTGCAATGAGAATTAAACACATGTTAAACTCAAGTAATTCCTACATTACTAATTTTCTCATTTTATGACAGGGCAATTTCATGAATTTTGAAGAATATTCTTGAGATGTCATTCCACACATTTTCATAAGCTTCTTAACCCAAAGGATAAAACAATTCTATATTAAGAGTGAGAAAAAATGAGAACCAAGACCTGTCATGTAAAGGTACAAGATCCCAATGATGAATGTAACTGTACTGTATACCTAAAATGAACCAATAAACTCAATGCGAGAAAAAAAAAGAGTGAGAATGCTCATGGACAATGTATGTAAAAGTGCCCCTTGATATGGTATAACTATTATATATTTTATATATTTTTGATCTTTTAGTTTGGCTAATAATCTGGACTTATGATAATTAACTAGAAGGACTTATAAGATAAATAAATGAATCTGGTGCTGGCAAAAAAGGGAGGGGATGGAGGGGAAAAAAAAAGAATTTATATGTGTCATGTAATGTACCAATTTTCCCAAAATGAACATAATCATTATGTACTGCAAACATGTGCTAATAAAAATTTAAAATTTTTAAAACTGGGAATGCTGACACCATTTTATCAATGTAAGGACTAAAACTTGACCGGAAATTTTGTCAACATCTGAGTTCCATAGAGTCAAATATTTTGCAGACATCCCTCAAAACATGAATAAAATAACATACAAATTTCATTAACACTAATAAGAGCTTCTGACTATCTGAATATTAGTGAAAATGAAGAACCAATGAGTCACATTTAAGAATTCTTTTAACTCAGCAGTAGGACTTTTCCAAACCATTGTGGGTGGCCAAAATTACTGTTCACTCAAAGCCAAATGTTACTCTGAAATGCCCCCACAGAGCAGAGAATAAATGCAAATTTTAATTAAAGAGAGCTCCTCAAGAGTTAGAAGATGACCCCTGTTGTTCAATTAAGTTGTACACATTTCAGAAAAGTGAATATTTAAGTGATAGATCTTATTTCTCAGACACCCTTTGTCTTGTTTTGGACTCTTCCCACGAAGTCCAAGGCCAGCCGGATAGAGGACATTTGTTTTTCTCCCTGAGGAGACTATACCAGAGCTCTACAGTTCCACTTAGCTTTCCTTTTCCAGGCCTTGAGCAGTGAGGGTGGCATGGCATTTTCTTCCCTACTCCCTTCAATCAAGCTTCTTTCTAAACCTTTGGCACATTTAGATGTGGCATCCAAATCCAGCCTTAAAGAGGTCACAGGAGTCAGGCTATGTCCACAGACCTTAGATCATTTTAGGAAGATGATGGATATTTAGAAAGATAATAGTGGCATTTCCAAATTCTTAATTCTTCCCCCTTTCCCTGCCCTCCCTTCACCCCTTCCACCCTTCCATATTTACAAAACTTTGTTTCCCAAATTCTTAATTTTTGATGTGTTTCCACTCTTCATTGACGTGACACCAACGCAAGTTGAATCTGAAAAGCTAGGCTGTTCCTCTGGATATAAGGATCTATGAGAACTTTTCTCCCCTCTATGAGATGGATACTGTGTAGTTATGTTGTCTGGTGAGACTTTCCTGCTATCTTGCCTTTCCTCTCTTGTCCATTGGAGGGATTCTGGTCATTCCTAGACCAGTGGAGGGGTGGGGAGATCTTACAACCAATTATTTACAGTTTTTCTTCTTTCCATGAATTGATCCCTTCTGGAATGAAATGTATTTTTATGGGCCTGAAATCTAATCCTTTTTTTTTTACTAGATTTTTCTAATCTGTCCTTAAATTTCTTATCTAACCCATCCTCATTCAGAGAAAGTGGTACATGGGTATAAATGGGAAATTGATTTGTGATCATCTAAAAGATTCAGCTATGCAAAGTAATATTTTTCTTGTTTCTGGCCAATATTTACAAACCATCAATATTGAAATCAACCCTTTGAATAAGGGAGGATGAAATTCCTCCAGGCACCCAACCTAAAGTTCAAATATGTGCCATGCAAAAGGAAACATTCACCTACTTATAACCCACTAGTATTTTACTAAGGTTTAGTGAGTCCCTCATATATGATTAAGATATTGTTGGCTGAGATATAGAATCAACTTCTGTGTTCATCAACAGAGGAATGGAGATATATACACAATAAAATGCTATTTGGCTTTAAACATGGGGAAGTCCTGCCACTTGCAACAAAGCAGATGAATCTAAAAGATAGTGTACAGTACTAAGTGAAACAAACCAGACACAAAAGAAAAATATTGATATCATTTATATGTGGAATCTAATGTTGAATTTATAGAAGAAAGTATAACAGTGGTTACCAGAGACTGGAGTGGGAAGCAATAAAATGCTATTTGGCTTTAAACATGGGGAAGTCCTGCCACTTGCAACAAAGCAGATGAATCTAAAAGATAGTGTACAGTACTAAGTGAAACAAACCAGACACAAAAGAAAAATATTGATATCATTTATATGTGGAATCTAATGTTGAATTTATAGAAGAAAGTATAACAGTGGTTACCAGAGACTGGAGTGGGAAGGGGTGGGAAGAGAAGGAATGAGGAGATGATCAAAGGGCACAAAATTTCTGGTAGATAAGAGGTACAGGCTTTTAGGTCTATTGCATAGCAGGGTGAGGATAGTCAATAATAATATATTCTATATTTCAAAGAACTAAGAATAAGTTTCAAATGTCTCACCAAAAAATGATAGATAAGTGAGAAAATGGATATGTTAATTAGCTTGATTTAATCATTTCATACTGGATACACATATCAAAATATAGTGTATCCATAGTTGTGAAATTATAATTTATCAGTTAAAATGGTATTATAATAAAAAGAGATTGTGGTATTGTTGAGTAAGAAGAACTCTAACGAGTTGTTTTTCAAAAGTAGAAAAAGAGGCTCTCCACATTTAAGTGACCTATGCAAACATTTAAGTTTGCAGTAGAACAGAATCAAAATACAGGCCTTTTACTCTTTGTCGTAAGCTCTTTATACTTTATGACTTGGGAAAGTTTAGCACAACCGGAAAAGACTGGGATCTGATATTATCTATACAACAGGGAGGGCTGGGTGGGGCCCAGTAAGTGACTGGCAATGGGTCTAGTGGGAAGCAAAGTCAGAGCCCATTCCACCTATTAAGGACAGATGGTTCCCACCATACCGACAGGCTCTGTGCCTGTTGGTAAGAGATGTGGTGCAGGGAGTCAGTAGTACTCCTGAGAGAATGGGAAACAGAAATCATACTGCATTTAGGAAACATTGTCAAGATGGGAGACCCCTGGAGAAATCAGACCCAGGAGATCCACCTGGGCCCTGACAAAGTAAGTACATAAGACATGAGAGAGCTGAAGACTAATTTTTCTTCCACATTTTGGTCTAGAATAGACCCTCTTAGTGTCCTATAATAGAGATTCAGACTGATAATTTCAGGGTAGAAATAAAAGTGCTACTGGACATAGAACTTGGTAAAGTCCCACCCTGATCTTTAGCACCTTGATACTGTAAAGTAGCTTGTGTTCTGTTTTCTCATGTTGATATGTGAGATCTTTCACAATTTTCCTGTGAAGTAGGTCAGCAGTATGGATCTCAATTTATAGACAGAAAAAAACAAAGAAACAAACTGGTCAATTTATCTAAAAACACTAAATACTTAAAGGCCAACCATAGCCTATGAGTCACAAATAGCAAGTCCTTTATTCAACACATATCTGTGGATAAATCATGGTTTTAGGTAGAGAAATACCAGAAATTCTTACATACTCTGTTCCTCTATTATGTTTATGTTTACGTTATTTTATAGCATCTGTGCTTAAAGCATACTTTATAATTCAGATTTATTCTTTCTCAAGATTTCTGGAAACATCTACATGATCTTCCTGTTTCACAGGCTACCCTTTTTCATTAAGCTTTGCCAGATCCTCCCTCTCTTCCAAATCTGTGAGTATTGGACATTTTGAACACTGGCTGTTTCCTCCCTGGGGGGTCCTACCCCATGTCTATTCATCTGTTGTGGATCCAGGATCTCCACATTTTGTTTTCCAGTTACAATATCCTTTCCCATTTCCAGGCTCATACTCAGCTTTCTACTCAGTGGTTCTACATGGATGGCAAGCAGACATTCAGATTTAAGACATCCAAACAACACTTAGTTCCATAGCCACTTCAGTTCCCCTTCCCAACCTTGATAAATGGCACTGCTGTTCACTTGCTATGAACCTGAAAGTTTTTCTTTTTCCTCACACACCCACATTTAGTCTGCCATCTAATTCTGTCACTTCCGCCTCTAAAAGGCATTCATCATGGTGACCTCTTTCACCACCTCCACCTCCACCATTCTACCTAAATTACCAACCATCTTCCAGGAGGTTGGCCTTTTTATGGTCTGTAGGATGCTACTTGGAACCTTAGCAATCTTTTCCCATCCTATAGCCAGAGTAACCTAATACTTATATTGTGTTATCTCCTTATTCTATAGCCTCCAATCACTTCCTTTCACTGGTGACATCGACCCATAACACTCATTGCAGTCTGTAACCCCCCTACTGAATGTAACTTCATTCTTGCCTTGCTTTTCTCTCACACTTTGCCATGCCATGGAACCCTTTGGCTGGTGGTAGAGCCTATGGATCCCCTCTCTGAAGGAGATTTTATAGTATCTTTATTTTTATTTATTTACTTGATTTTAGTTAATATTTTATTTTTATTGGTACATGTTTGCTGCACATAATGATTAAATTCTCCATGTAGAATTAGTACATTTACATAACACATCTTTTTTCATCTCCTTCTCCTCCCTCTAACTCCCTGAAGAAGGTTTTTAAATGTGTACAGTAAAATACATAAGGCCACAAATGATACAATTACCATGAAATACGGTTCTCAGAATATTAAGAAACAAATTCATGTTGCAGTAACATGTGCTTCTTCAACAAATATAATACAACATCACAGTATCTGTGATTTTTATTGGTGTCAGAGCCACAGATGCTGCTAACATTGCTGCAGTTTGTCCACAGTCATTACAGAAAAAATGCTAAATTTTAATAGGCAATAAAAATAGAGATACAGTTTCTTCCTTATTAAATTCAGGAATCCCTTGATTCTAACTATTGGCTCCAAATTAAGAACTCTACCTATCACATCAAGTTTTTCTAACCTCCAGACCTTTATACTTGCTATTTCCTTACCTAGAATGCTCTTCCCCTACATCTCTGCAAAGCTTACTCTCACCTTGCTGAAACTTCTATCCTAAGCTTGTTTTTACCTGTAATCTGACTAATGTAACACCCTCAATTCACCTGCCTGAGGCATTCCCACTATTCTACTCCCTCTCTTCACCTTGTTTACCACTATTTCATGTCAAGTTGCTTTTTTTTTTTTTTTTTTTTTTTTTTTACTTATTTACTGGCTTCCTAAAGGTAAGGTCCACTGTCTGCCATGTTCTTCAAGGTCCTCAGTCCCTAGAACTGTGCTTGATGTAAGAAAATGTTTAGCAAATACTTGTGGAATGAATGAATGGCAGTGAAAGGGTGAACACAATTTAGATTTCTAGGTACATGAAGGTATCTCTTCTGGGAAGAGAGTTTAGTTCCAAATGCTGGTCAATAGGAACAGATATGATTCCACAGTGTTATGGCTTGTATTTAGATGTGCTCATAGGTGAGGCTATTTGGAGCTGGGTCTAGGTGTGTGATACTGAGATTAAAGGGTGTATAGTACTAAATCAGCCCACTGATTGAAATTAATTTAGTTCTGGGTGAGGCTAAATGGATTTATTGAGGGCAGAAGGCCCACCCTGGGCATGGGAAGCACCACCCAGAAGAGTTGTACCTTGCTTGGAAAAAAAGGGAAAGGCTGGTTTGCTGCTGCTGCTTGCTGCTTGCTGCTCCTGCCTGCTTTGCCATGGACTGTTTCTCCTTGGCAATGCCCCTCTGGTGTGCCACTGCCTTGGAGCCTGCTGACTATGGACTGAAATCTCTATAAACTGTGAGATGAAATAAACCTTTCCTCATTTAACTTGTGCTTATTGGATATTTTGTTCCAGCAATGGGAAAAGTAACCAAGATGCACAGGTTTTCAAAATTTCTTAAAAATAGGATTTATAAGAAAAAAGTTCCATATATTATATTTTTATAAATATAGTTCCTTATATATGTGCCTGATACCTACTGAAGGATTAAATATGAGAGTCTCAGAAGGCTAACACACATCTATCACAATGAGCAATATCTTGATTTGACTATTTCACATTAAAGTGTAACAATCTACTCCTAAAAATGGCTTCTTACCATTTTGCATTAGCTGATTCTAAAAAGGGACTTTCATTGAATTAACATACTTCACTCAAAAGCAAATAACAGAAAGTAAACACAATGGTTTATTCCATTATATGGAGGCAAATCAATTTTTTATTGTAAATTACTGCATAATCTTGTAGATGCTGTTGTGCATAGCAGTGTGAGGCTTCATTGTGATATCCTTTTAGTTATTAAGATATGAATCTAGAGGTCAGGAGAGAAGACAGAGCTTCACAGATAAATGGTGTCATTCTTGCACACATGAGGCTAGAGTATTGTTCATGGGTGGGATTTCCCAGGTAGGATGTATAGGATCATAGCAGAACCAATATCATCTCCTAAGAGCTCATGGAAGAGAAGTCAGAAAGTAAGACTTGGAATCAAAAGTACTAAATTGTTCACATATCTATTACTTAAGTTTAAATTGATGTACTAATTGCCTAACATATATTAATTCCTGATTAGCTCTTGAAGAAAAGAAAGTAGAAGAAAGGAAAATCAGTACACAAGCAAATGGTAGGAATGAAAGAAATAGAAAGACTTAAATATTTTTTTAAAACTAGAAAGGCTTAAATATTAAACTAACAACACTAGAAAAATACTAATAATTTCTATTCACAAATTATCTCATAAAAGCAAACACCTAAATGGAAGAGTTGGCAAAATGCAAGCTTGATAAAGAAAGCTAGATGGAAAAAAAATACTAGGGCAAACCTCAAGTGAATACAGAAATAACCTGGAGAGCTAAAAAGGAAAGTTTTTTTAAAAAGCATATTATATTGCCAGCCAGTGCATGTGTCCCTGCTGTACCAAGAAATTATTGGTGTTCCTAGGGCATCTGTGTTAAACAACCAAAACAAAATATATTCATTTCAAACAACTGCATTTTGAGCAGAAAACTAAAAATGAGGTAAAGCAGAAATAATGGAATTCTGAAGTAAACAGGAATATTCATTCTATTAATGTATAGTAGCAAAACACAGACTAGGCATAATCATTTAACTGCATCTATGCAAATGCTTTGGCAAATCAGCTGATCATTGATAATATTGCAAAAATGGCAGAAAGCATAGAGCATAATGCTTGTTCCTGGGAAATTTCTTCAAACTTTTAAGCAAAACACATTTATTTAATCCAGTTGGGTCCGATTGAATGTAGTTGCCAGAGCTCTAGATTCCTGCTTGCTTAACCTCTTGTCCTAGGTACCCACCAACCATTTGCCCCCACGCCCATTCCAGGTGGCCCCTCAGCAGCCTCTAGGTCTGTGCAGGGTTTGTGCAGCAGGGTTTGCCAGCCCCTTGATTAAAGAAGACATAGTACATGGGACTCTCAGAGCATTAGTTCATGCCTGCCATTTGCTTAGTGACTTAATCCAACACAAATGCACCGCCTTATTAACTGGAAGTACTTAAGAAACAGAAAACAGTTTCTTGGGATCTGGATTTGTTTCTTTGTCTCAGCCATAGGTGTCAGAGACCATTGCCATGTGCCATTTTAAGCTGTCTGAGCAATGGGGCACCAGCCGCAGCACAGTGGTGGGAAGAGAAAGGACTTTGGTGGACACCTTCCTACTCACTTTCTAGGGATGCTACTTGGGAAGTAAAGGAAGTGGGTTTCTAGAAAGTCAATGTAGTATAAGCTTTGGCCCAGGTTAATGAAGAGCCCTGTAAATTAGCTACTGCACAAACATACCTGAAATGTCCTGGTAACTTACAGCCTATGTATGAGAGCAGTTTGATAGAGGTTCTCTCCATCCTAAAAGTTTATATGATATAACCAATAACATCTTGTGAAACCAAAATAGCCTTTTAAACTATCAATAATACTAGTACTAAAGAACAATTTCCCACCAACCATGCTAGAGTGAAGACTATCTATGCTCATTACAGAATTTGATACTATAAAATCATAGTAATATAAGGATCAAATCATGAGTATGCAGCCAAAAAATAATACAAGGATATTTAGAGAGGCAAATAAAAGAATATTTAGAGGGGCTGGGCAGTGAAACAAGATTTATTATATTTTTCTGAATTTGTCATGTTTTTCTCATTAATCAATTTCATAAATCTTTAAATGTGCTGTGATTTCTTTGCTCATTCTAAAGAAATACTCATTTTGTACCTGAATTTTATATTGTCTTAATTGCAGATAGTGCCAGAATTGTACAAGCTGAAAGCTCCACAAAGCATGAAGTCTGCACCTGCATACCGTGGAAGTGTAGCTGAACAGGCCATAGTTGATTCTCTGCTACTGTCCCATTCTGCTGGAGTTTGAAGTTATGGCAGTAACACCATGGATGGAAACCATGCTGTTTAAACCATTCTTATAACAAAGGCCAAGTCATAATCCCTCCCGAGTGCCACTGAGCCAGACCCTTTAATATACAATTATCACAACAGATTTAGGAAAAGAAAACTACCAGTAGAGTAGGAATCCCACCTTGCATCTAAGCTGGGGTGCACTCTGGGCCTGTCAAACCACTGGGGTAGGTTTACAGGAGGGATTTGCATGAAGCACAGAGGAGCCTTCTGGGAAAGAACTCATCCTAAGGGAAACAGAAATTTTGTGTTAGTAGCTTGACTACTTGTTATAAGTTTTTATCATTAAAGGTAACACAAAGTGCGAGAATAGTAGAGTATCACTAGTTTACACTTTCGTTTCATGGACCAGACATCTACATTTAGTTCTTACCACTCACACAAAGATTTGTCTGCATTCTTTAAAGAGAAGACCAGAGCACTGAGGATCTGAGAAAGCACCCTCTCTAAGGACTTGTACAAGGTTGGATAAACTAGATCCAAAAGAGAGTAACATGAACAACAGAAGGCAACTTTAGCACCATGAGGACTCCACTGCTTTCCAGTGCCGTGGCAGAGATATGGCACCAGTAGGTTTCTGGTGGAGAAAAACCAGAGGCCTGGAAGAGGCAGAATCAATGGAATGGTGGATACCCGGCTGGAGTAAATTGTCCATGAGTATAAAAAGACTTGGGGAAATACTTGGGAGACACATTGTAAAGGCCTAAAAAGGTCCTGGCTTAAGTAGTTTGGGCATGAAGAAGTGAAATGCAGTTGATTACCCCAGCCTTAGGTGGATGAGGCCTAATGTAATGTAATGTCAGGGCAGGAAACTGGGACAAACTTGCTGTGTAGCTTTACACCTCTACTTCCTGCTATACAAAAAATATGGTACAAGTGCCTGATGAATGATTTCTAAGATGTCTGCTAGCTCTAAAATTTTACGGTTCTAAATGACAATCTTTGTAGGTCTTCCAGGTTGACATCAAACAATTATATTCCTTTTAGAGAAGTGAACATGTTAGGGAAAGGCAAGAATAGAGTGCTCCTAGCAAATTTTCTCCTGATTGTTTTTGCTAGTTTCTACAATGAGTCAATAAATATTGTCAAATGAATAAGCCAGAGTATAGGACCCCACACACTGCCAGCACTGAATATTTATCAATATAATAAGGACCAGTTCCCTTTTGTCTGGGCTTATGATTCATGCAACATTTGGAAATTTGGAGAATCTCATTGTGATCAATTAAGATTAGATTTATGAGGTGATGAGAGATATGTGATTCTGCAGAGGTAGTAGAATGAAACTGTGACAGCATAAAGTGCTAGTTTCTTTTTTTTTTTTTCTCCCTGAGTTTATTGGTACATTCTAGGTATACAGTACAGTTACATTCATTATTGGGATCTTGTACCTTTACATGACAGGTCTTGGTTCTCATTTTTCCCCTTGTCCCTGCCTTCCCTTCACCCCCTCCTCCCTCCCCTATTTACAAACACTTTATTTCCATTTTTTCATATTTTTTTCTTTTTCCTTATTTCCTTTCCTCTACCCTTCCCATTTCCCCTAAACCTTTAGCCCTTTTCTTCCTATTTCACATTGTCAATTATACCATGAGGATCTTATGTACCATTATAGTTTTTCACACCAGAGAAACTATTCAGTATTTACACATGTGTGACTTATGTATTTCACTTAAGAGTATATCCTCAATATGCATCCATTTTCCTCTGAATGACTCTAATTAAAGTGCCAGTTTCTGAAGATAATGACAGTCTTGCTTCATAGCTTGTCAGTTATGATGAGAGGGGTATATTTTATGTGAGTATATATTTTTTTCAGCTTTAATTGAGTTTATTGGTACATTTTAGGGATACAGTACAGTTACATTCATTGTTGGGATCTTGTACCTCTACATGACAAGTCTTGACTCTCATTTTTTCCCCTTACCTCTGCCCTCCCTTTACCCCCTCCTCTCCTCCCCATCTATGTGAGTATATTTTATTATGAATTTATTTTTTATTTTTGTGGTACTGGAAATTGAACCTAGGGCCTTTTCTCTTAGCTACAACCCCAGCCCTTTGTTTTGAGTTTTTATTTTGAGACACAGGCTCAGTAAGTCTCTAAATTGCTCAGTTTGAAAAAAAAAATCTTTAAAATAAAAGGCTGGGGATTTAGCTCAGCGGTTCAGTGGCCTGCCTTGCAAGCACAAGGACCCGAGTTCAATTCCCAGTACAAAAAAAAATCTTTAAAATAAAAGGCTGGGGATTTAGCTCAGCGGTTCAGTGGCCTGCCTTGCAAGCACAAGGACCCGAGTTCAATTCCCAGTACAAAAAAAAATCTTTAAGTTTGAACTCAAACTTGTGATCTTCTTGCTCTAGCTCCTTAGAGTGCTGGGATTAAAAAGTTGTCTGCCACCATGGCCAGCTATCACGGATATTTACATGATCATATTTTATATGATAAAAAGCAAGAGTGTTATCTTTGCATGATATGTTCTTCTATAGTTGCTTTCTGATAGGAATTAACTCTTTATTTTAATAAACTGGGATATTTGGTGGTTCTCCAAGGAAAGAATCACCAAATCTAGAATGCATAAAACATAGGATCAGAGAGAAAAATTCTACCGCAGATTCAGATTAATGTTCTTTATATCAGAGAGATTATATGAAAATGGTTTCAGTCGCACAAAGGGCTGGGCACTCACAGCTTAGATGAAGTGACTTAGAATTGTGCTGGGGTCTGAAAAGCACCTACCAATTTCCAAATGAACAATGTGAAGCAAAGAAAAAACAGGTGACCTCCCTGCTCCTGCATTTCCCAGATGCCCAGTGTAATCAGAACCTAGGGCCACTGAGGGCTGGAATTCAATGAAAAGTACTCTGCCAAGACTATGGGATATGGTGGTGGGAAAGGCGGCTATAGGGTGCTAGAATACAGTCAGTGGTGTCCCTAAAATTGTGCTGTGTGTCACCTTCCAAGCCAGATATAGTAGCCCTTCTCTGTCTCTCTTGTTCCTAATCAAAATTATTTTGTTCCAAGTCCTATCATTTTAAGTCCCAGGAAAAAGGAGGGTGGAGATACTGGCTGACCTTCTGCCTTAGCCACAGCCTTTTTCTCTCCTAAAATTGCATTTACTTTTTAAAAGTTGCTTCCAAAAGGATCTTGATAGCTTTCCCAGATACGAACAAGGCTGTGAACACTGGGACAGTTCAAATGAATTTTCACACACATTGGAAATGTTAGAAATGACAATAGAAAATTATGGAATTTCAAGGAAAACTGAAAATCCTTAGTGAGTTTAGGAAGATGGAAGGCTGAAATTATCCAATCTCTTGCTTCTCTGCCAAAATATAGATATTGGTGGAGAAAGTATGAACCAAAATATAGCGCAGCCTCTTACAAGAAGGTGACCTTGGAAAAGCAGCAGCATGTTGTGCAGAGGCCACAAGCAACAGGCCAAAGAGCCCTCTCAGAACACAATATAGTCAAACCCCATGAAGAAAACTATTTGCCTCCAGCACAACCAGACTCACTGAACTCTACTGAAGTTACCCAGTGATACGGCCAAACATGACCCCATGATTCTGTTCCCTGGATCATTCCATGGCAGGGAAATATAAATTGGGTGTAGAAGGAAACAAACTCTTTTACTACCTTCTGCCAACATATTTTTCCTGCTGGTGCCTTGGGGTTCTACAAACACATGTGTCCCCACTGTTCACATCTATAGATCTTGTCCCTGATTGATGTCCAATGTGCAGTGCCATATCCAAGAAGGAAATGACACAGAAGAGTCAAACAAACTAATGTTTACACCACTGGATCTCAGTCTTGGCTTCACATGTAAATCATTCATGGAACTTAGTAGAGATGCCCATGCCTAGATCCTACCTTGAGCCAAATAACAGAATCTCAGGTTCAAATGCAAGCATTTGTTAAAAGTTGGTGCAAGTGGAAATGCTTTCCAAATGCAAGAGCTAAATCAGTGACTCCCAAACTTCGCTCAAATTTGCAAAATTTGTCTTTGAGTGTCAACTCCTTAGGTGTTTCAAATTCTGGTTGCATACAATCCAATGTCCGGATTGAACTTTGAATGAATTAAATCATAATTTCTGGATTTTTGAACCAGGCATCCATCCATGATTTTTTAAATTTCTTGAAATGCTTCAAAAATGTAGCAAAACTGGGAACCAATTAGTTTAATGGTAATAACGTAACACAAATAATAGTAGGATCCGTGTGTGTGTGTGTGTGTGTGTGTGTGTGTGTGTGTGTGTGTGTGTTGGGGAGGAGGATACTTGAAGGAAAATGTATCTTTCAAGCCAAGTACAATAATTAACCAAGTTTGGCTGGAGCCTGGTTGGTGGTATTAACACATCTAAAGACAGAATATGTTAGCCAAAGCAGGATGTCTGCATGGAACAGAAAAAGTGAGGGTCAGAGAGGAAGGGCTTGCCAAGGGGGAGGTGCATGGGGGACATTAAGGGAACAAGCAGCCCTGTTTGGCCAGTCCACTTCCAAAGAAGATACAAAGGCATTAGCTTAAGAATGTGTGTCATCCTTTGACATTAAAACGATCCCTCTAAAATCCCTTTCTTGTGCTATGCACTCAAGCTGCATTCTCATTACTGTTTGTCTTCCCCTTTCATTTCCTACTGGAAGGAAATATGTTAGTCAAGGTGATGTAAGTGTCCACCCTGCTTGGAAGTTCTTATTTCTCATTGCAAATTAATAAGTTGTCATTTTTGTTTATATAGCAGTCTCCTGAGAACTTAAGTGATGAGGATCTGTCCCTGAGAAACTGACCCACTCTAGCATGTTGAAAAGTTCAAATTTCAAAGCTGCAAATCAGTTTCCCTAATGTGGCACTATCTCTAAGCTCCTGGGGCACAGTACAAAGCCTTTTTTCACAAGAGTTCACTACCAGCTTGAAAATTCTTGACAGACTGTGGATAGTGATTTATTCCTCTGTGTGTTACCAGCTTAGTGTTAGGACATTATAGGAAGTGGTGGTGATACTATAAAAATTTACACCCATGTCGGTGGCCCTGCCCTTTCTGTACATTGCCAGCAGAATCTTGGAGGCTCCTTGGAGCAAAGTGTTAATCTAGTAGGCACATGGTCTTACGAAATTCAGGGAGCAGGAAGTCCCATGGACGGGATTAGTATGTGTGGGGCCTAAGGAAGCACTGGGAAGTTCAGAATACTGAGCCTTTACTAATCAGTACAACAGTATTTTGATATTTTGAGAATGAGTAAATGTAGCCATATTGGTACATGACTGCTGAATATCAGTCCTGAATTCGATAACAAATATTTGTTCATTAAAGCATTCCCCCCAGGAGTGGTGGCATTCCTCTATCTGGTCTCCCACAAAACATCAAAGACTAGCCTTTCCAGAGCTCTTTAACATCAGACCCATGAGAGACTGACTCAGCATGGCTGGAGTTTACACCATGTACCCTAGGGAGATAGTTGGTTTTGATGGCTAGGTCGTGGTCCTTACAAAGGGAAATGGGCATGGCTTCTTCGTGGGATTAAGAATACAAAGCACAGGGCTGCTTTAGCTATGATATAAAAAGTTTCAAAAAGTATCTTTTGTAACTGTGAAACTCCTTTGACAAAAATCACAATTCTGCACCATGTTCTGAGATCCATCCACTAGTTTAATGTCTCTGACAAGGCTGCCTAGCAAATGAGAATAATATTTGTGATGCCCTTCAAAGTGGAATCTACCATGATCCCCCAACAAAGCAACTATCTAAGAACTATCTCTTTGGCATTCTGCTCTCTCCTACATTTGATATTCTGAGACAAATAATTGCAGAGAGATGTTGCTGGGTGAGAACGCTGAAGAACACTTACTGTGTCACTGCTGCTTTGTCACTCTGGTGGCAACTTGTCCAGGTCCATTCCTTTAGGTAGAAAGAGATGGAGTGACAAATAAAATAGAGAGCTATAAGAGGTCTTTATGATCAGCTGTGTTGTTATTATAAAATGTGAATATATATCAATTCATGGTGCTATCCGTAGTTTTAGCTTTTTAGTCCTTTCTCCTATATCTTATTCTCTACTTGTTCCCCTATACCCACCCTCTGAAACTTTGGTAAAATATAGTCATGCTACTGAGAAACCCAGTCTAGAGGTGTATTTAGAGAAGGTTGATATTCATCCTAAAATAGTTTATACTTTCACTAATACATTATTTCATAATTTCTTGGTATATGTGGTTAGAATGAGGCTCATTTGGTAATCATTAATGACACAAAGATTTAAATGGATGAATGGACACCTAGCTGGTTATGATTTCAGACTATATCTAGAGCCACGCTGAAGGTGAGCCACAACAGCAAAACATTTGTTTCCAAGTCACTATTTTGGTGTCGTCTTCCATCTCAGCTCTTGACTGAGACAGAAACAGAGAAAATTTCATTATCCAAAATAAAAACATCTGTATTTTGTGAGCCCTGAGTGAAGATGGTATGTGAACTCAGGGCTGCTGGTGGACCCTCGTGCCAGCTGGTTTAATGGGCTGAAGTGAGAATGTTAATAAATACCCTAATGAAAGGAAGTTGTTGGATAGTAATTAACATACGCCATTAGTGTCTGTCCCTGTGGCCAGACACAGCAGACAGGCTGAAAGCATACATACAAATGAGTGTCTGCCAGGACTGTGTGAGGGAGAAAAGGGAACAGTGTCACTGCGAGCGGCCGCTGTTGTCAGCAGCTTTAAATCACAGGGCCACTTAGTAACAAAACCAGGGCAATCTTTTGTATGCCACAACAACTGTGTGGCTTAACATTTTAAAAAACTTAATAAATATTTTTCCACCCCTATTTAGTTTTCTTTCAACTCAAAATACACTGTTGATAGTTTTGTTTTTTTAGAAAAATACTGAAAGCCAATTTCTGTCTTTCTAAATCAATGAGCGTGAGACTACAACTTAAGGCTTTTTGTTTTTTAAATCACAATTTCCTAATCTGTCCAGGAAGAGAGGTGAGTATGTGGGCCCCATGCATACCTTGGTAGTCACATTTCTCAAAATTTAGATTACCCTTTTCTGGTTGAAATAAAATAGAGTGTAAATCTTACCAGATGCTTCCAAAACACTACCCCTACAACAAGGTGGAAAGAAAGGACTAGAAACATCAGGTCAGTTGTCTACAATGCCCTCTTTTTGCCCCCTGGGAAACTGAGGCCCTAAAAGGTCTCCTCCTGGTTTACTGATGATCAGTCAAGCTTTTCCCCATCCTAAGCCACCCTGTCTGGTTGCTTGCTTCTTTATTACTTAGATCCAGTCTCAGAGTGACCCATCTCACACTACAGGGGTGAGAAAAAGGAAGCATTAAAAAGAGACCCCATTGCCCCATTACATTTGTATCCGTCTTCATGTGGCTTGATCTGCTGAGTTCACACACATTTAGTACAAAGGTAAATTTCAGAGGTGCCAGTAGTGTAGCTTGGTGCCATTTGATCTAAGATGTCATAAGGAGTTAAAACCAGCCAATATCTCAGGACAAAAGATTAGCAGAAAAAGAAGAATTAGAAATCAGAGTGATTACAAAACATGAGTTGGCAAGGAAGACAGATGCCACAAATAGAAACCTCTGGAAAAGTCTAACGTGCAATTTAACACATAATTTTCCTATTATACTTTGAGTGACTGCATTTGGGCATCTGTGGATAATTACAGCTAGCTTAAGGTACTCTTTGTGTTATCTTTGAAGAAAGACCTTATTAGACCAATTAAAGGATAAAGGAAAGAAAAGATAAATTAGTTTAACCTACCTAACCAAATAACTTTCAAGCATTATTCAGGCTTTTAAAAATATGAAATGCTGCCTTTACATGAGTAGCATTTACTTGCTTCATAAGATTCAAAACACCTTTATTTGCATCTCTTCACTGGTAGTTAATTCATCTCCCAACCATAAAGGAAAAGTCCACTTGGCAATGGATTAATACAGCTTTTGTTCAAGAGCATTCTGTGAATAGAAGTAGCTAATCTTGGCATGACAAATACCCTTTTTCTCATCCACTGTACCTGGGGAAATTCATCCACCAAGGACACCCTCCCTGAAGACAAGCAATTCAAGACTGCCTAAGTGGCCATGGGCCGTGGGAGAGTGTCCAGACTGGTCCTCAAGGTCATTCTGAGACAGTGAAAACATTTCTGTCTTCAGATCAGTCTTTGTCTTAGCCAATAACATCATTTAGCAATGGTTTAGTTGTACACAGAGCTTATTTATCTCTGGACAAGACAGAACGAACCTCCTTAACGCAACATTTGCTATTATCTATACTTGCCACTTGGTCGGATTCTGTACAGGCTTAGCAACCAAGAAGTGTTAATGTTTTTTCTTTGGAAGAAGAATGAGAGCACAATGAAAAGGGTTTAAATGTGCATTTAATCCATTTAAGTTGTAAATCTGTTTTGCATAGAGGGTATATGTCACTGAAGGTTTAAAGACTGGAATACAACTGTGAGCTCAGTGAACACACCTAGGAAATGATGTATAGATGCTCTTGGACACAAATCTATGTCTCTTTCTATGTCTAGCTCAGTGGTTATCAAATGATAATGATTTTACACACACACACACACACACACACACACCCTGAGGGCATCTTGCAATGCCTGAAGATGTTTTGGGTATTATAACCCAGTGGGAGGGCACTACTGGAATCTACTGGGAAAAGCATTGTACAATGTGCAGGACATCCTCCAGTGGCAAAGAACTATCCAGACTTAAAATATTTCCATGGTGCCAAAGTTGAAAAGCCCTGATCTTTCTACATATGTATTTTAAAATGCGCAAATGTGTAAGAGTTCATGCTGATATCTAGGATCCAATTCAGAAAGTGTAGCTCATTCTAGCAATTTTCCTTTGCTTTTTTTGTGGCTCTCATTATCTACAATATATTTGCTTATTTGTTCAACCATAGTACACCGGAAAAGTGTCAATATTGTTAACCCATACCCTGTGAGACACAATTTACTTACCAAGGCACAATGTTTGTACATAGTTCTCTTAGGTGTTTAGCCTTACAGTATCTACTGAAGATTCCGAAGTACCATAGGTCTACTAATTTTTTCCCTGTCCATTTCAGTATGATATGTCATTCATTTGTGACACTGTTAAACTTTGTTTACCATAGTTTACATTCCATTCCATTGATTCTTTTTTCTTATATACAATAAAATTCATTCCTTGGGCTGCATAATAAATCTATGGCTCTTGAAAATAACATAGCTGTGTATTTACCACCATAGCAATGTATACAACAGTTCCATCAGCTCCAAAATGCCTTTGTGTTGCTCGTTTGTACTCAATCTTTCTGCCCACCTCCAGCCTAGCAGCTCTCCTTACAGTTTTGCTTTTTTAAGAATAATTAAATGGAATCATATGATATGTAGGTTTTTTTGGTTCTGACTTTTTGCACTAAGTATGAAAGTATTTGATACTCCATGGTGTTTTATGAATCAATAGTTTTGCCCCTTTTTATCACTGCATAATATTCCATCCTGTGGTTATATTACAGTTTATTCACCATATGAAGGACATTCAAGTTGTTTCCACTTTAGGGTGACTATGAGTAAAGCTAAAATAAACATATGTGTATATATTTTATGAAAACGTAAGTTTTCAGTTCACTTTTGATAAACATCTAGGAGTGGAATTCTTATATGGTAGGTATACTTCTGGCAAAGTGGCTGGGCCATTTTGAATCCTCAGAAACTAAGTATGAGATTTACTTATTTTCTTTTCATTAATTTTATTGGAACATTTTAAGTATGTAATACAGTTGCATTTATCATTGGGATCTTGTACCTTTACATGATATATCTTGGTTCTTATTTTTTTCTCATTCCCCTCCTTGCCCTCCCTTCACCTCCTCCACCCTTCCCTATTTACAAAGCCTTTGTTTCAATTTTTTCTTTTCTCATATTTTTTATTTTCCCTTCTTACCTTTCCCTTCCCCTCCCACTTCCCCTGCTCCTTTAAACTTTTTCTTCCTATTACACAATATCAATTATATATTTTGATCCTTATTTATACTTTTAGTTTTTCATACCAGAGAAAATACTTTGTATTTACTTGTGTGTCCTATTAATTTCAATTGAGAGTATGGCCTCAATGTGCATCCACTTAGCTATAAATGTCTCTAGTTTCACATTGTTTATGGCTGAGTAGTACTCCATTTTATTTTTAAAAACCCACATCTTTATCCATTCTTCAGGTGATGAGCAATTGATCTGTTTCCAAGCTTCAGCTATTACAAACTGTGCTATAATCATGGGTGAGTATATATCACTGTGGTATGATTCTTCTAATTCTTTTGGGAATATACCCAGCAGAGGAATACCTGGGTCAAATAGAACTTCTAATCCTAGTTGTTTGAGGTATCTCCATGTTGATTTCCACATTGGTTACACCCATCTGCGCACCCACTAACAATGGAGAAGGGTTCCTTTCTCCCCACAGCCCTGCCATTATTTGTTATTGGTTGATTTCTCAATAGCAGCCATTTTTTGTGGGGTAAGGTAGAATCTCAGTGTTGTTTTTATCCCCATCTCTCGAATCACCAGTGATGTCAAACATTTGTTCATATGTTTATTTGCTGCTGTTACTTCTTTGTCTGAAAAATGTCTGTTCATTTCAGAAGCCCATTTTTTAATTGGGTCTTTATATTTGGGGGGGTCTGATTTTTTTTTTAGTTCTTTATATATACCATCAATTGGTGTTTTCTGGGGTTTTTTTCCAAGTAATTTTAAAAGGTGCATAGTGATATTTCATTGTAGTTTTAGTTTGTATATTTGTAACAACTAATGATATTGACTTCTTTCTATATGTTTATTTGCCACCTGAATGTCTTCTTTGTTGAAGTGTATATGCATTTTTTGCTGGTCATTTTTTAAACCTTGTCCTTCTTTTATAAACATAAAGCTCTCGCACCTACTCCTACTTCTGAAATGTCCACTTAGAGGCAGTTCCCTCACTCCACATCCCCGTTATAGTCACACATTCTTCCAAGTATCCTCACCAACCAAAATGGCTTGTTGAATTTTACTTTTTTTGTTACACAAGCATTTTTATTTACATATATAAATTTATACCTTACCTTTATATTGATCATCTTTGTCAAACCATCCCCTCTATGATTCTGATATGAGTCCTTAGGGTACAGTATTCAGACTTCTAGTGATGTGGTTGATCAGTGCTGTCAAGACAGTTGTAGAGCCGGGTGTGGTGGTGCATACCTGTAATCCCAGCACTCAGAAGGCTGAGGCAGGAGGATCGCTGTGAGTTCGAGACCAGCCTGGGCTACATAGTGAGTTCTAGGTCGGTTGCAACGACATAGTGAGTCCCTGTCTCAAAAAAACAAAACAAAAAAAGACAGTTGTAGGAACTGGACATTCTCTTTGGTAGAGCGAAGTATCCTCTAGGGACTCAGCATAGAGGAATGGGAGAGCTTCAGGGCAGGTGTTTCAGGTAGATGAGGGCAATGTCTATGTGAATATATTGGAAATGAGGAAACTGATCCATTATTATAGGATAATTGACTTCTTTGGACCAACTTCACTCGCTAGGGTTAAATTTCATGAATTATAATTAAAATACAGTAACCATGATGGAGGGGGTAGTTTCTTTTTAGTTTTTAATAAAATAAATACTTATCTATTATTAAATCTATTTAATCTTCACTCTACTTCAGTGAGGAACTGAGAAGCCCATTTGGCAGATAGGAAAACTGACACAGTGAGAATTATGAAGTTGCAGAATTGGGACAGCATCCCATGGCCATCTAACTCCAGAAAATTTTTTTTTTAAGGGGGATTGAACTCAGGTCCTTGTGCTTGCAAGACAATGCTGGACATAATTTTATTTTTAGAGCATAATTTTACCACCTCATGAAGTTAAGTCAGATACAATCTTAGAAATAATATTTGAAGAGGGTGGAGTTTGGAGACTTATAGAGACCTTGAGAAATGGAAGCACCCAGTGGTTGGGACTTGAGAAGACCAGCACTTATTTCTGGCTGTCAATTGCTTTGTGAATTTTGGAGATATAATTGAGTATTCTTTCTTTTAGTTTGCTTCTCTTTTTAAAACTTTAATTTATTTATTTATTTTGTTAGTTTGCTCTTCTTTAACAGAGATCTCCAGCTGTTTTTTGTTTTGTTTGCTGTTGTTGTTTTTGGTACTGGGGGTCGAACTTGGGCCCTTGCACTTGACAGGCAGCGGAACCACTGAGCCAAATCCCCAGTCCTCTCCAGCTATTTTGATTACACATATCACCATTTTAAAAATTGAGCTTGTTTGTTCATGAAACCTATAGATTGTGTACCTCTTTATAAAGCTATATACATGAAACTGTACTAATGTAGTATATATATTGAAAATACTTACAAAAACTGAAATTTCAAAACGATGAGATAAATTTTGTTTCTTCAAAATAACCATAACTCTGCCCTCAATAATATTTTTAGTTGGGACCATGTGACTTGAAAGAAATAGAAACTTAAAGTGAGGTCCATTTTCCAGATGAAATCTTTAACTCTGAGCTAGTAGTAGACAAACTGCCTATTTACCTGCAGATGTGACTGAAAGCATACATCTCAAAGGTCTCTAAACAGAGGGGGAGGGGATAAACAGTCAGAAATAAGGCTTCACTCTGTTAACTCTGATTAGAAAAGTACTGGCAATTACTTACCTGTGGCTTAATCATACATATGTACATATGTACGTACATATGTATGTACGTACGTATGTGTTTGAGACAGGGTCTCACTATGTAGTTCAGATTGGCCTCAAATTGTGGCAATCTTCTGGCCTCATCCTCCCTAGTGTGGGGAATATAGGTGTGTACCACCTCAACTAGCAATTACTTGCCCTTAAATTCACAAAATGTTTGCAGAGGGAGCAACCTAAAGATATATCCTAATGAAATGTAGGTGGCATCCAGAAAGATTGTATCCCCCCCATAGTACTCAGCCAATGAGGAACTGGATGTAGGGGCCTGCATGCTGGGGCATACGCTGCGCACTGCAACTACCCCAGGTGTGCCTGCTTGCCTGCTTGTTAGGCTGGCACTCACTCTTGTAAGAGTGAGAAACAAAGCCTCCCTTTCACTGCTTTCCCGGTCCTCAGTGTAATTTCTCCATTATGCACAATCAAAGGTGAGGAGGGCTTATGCCTCATATGACTGAACTAAACTGTCCTTTTTACCTCATACGACAAATAAACATGAGAGGTGTCTGCTGTACCACTTTCCTGTTATTAACTTATGCTTCTATTTTGTCATTAGTTTTGCTGTTTGATTCTATCAGAAAATATTTTTGTTATTAGCCTATTTTTGTCAGATTTAACTTTATTAAAACTTAGATTATAAACCTATAAACTCATTCAATGTACCACTTTCAAACTTCCTATGTCCCAGTTCACTAAGAACAAAAACAAACCATGGTGAAGCTAACAATTCCTCCCACTGACAGGATTCCTTGAGGTTTCTTCCTCTCTAGACACCTGACATGTGGGCCAAGAGACCAGTGCTGTTCTACTTATTAAATATTAGTAAAGTTTAACTAGTCTTATTTTAGATCAATACATCTAAATTAGAATGTTTTCTTACTGTGATCCAAAAGTTAGTCTTGAATATCCACCAGTGCAACTACTTCATTTTAGAGTTTTCTGATATAAATGCATGTTTTTGCTCTCTCATATTTTGCTGCAGGATCTGAACGAATTTAGAAGTGTAAAAAAAAAAAAACAAAAACAAAAACAAAGGGGCCGGGGATTTAGCTCAGCGGTTCGGTGTCCTGCCTCGCAAGCGCAAGGACCCGAGTTCGATCCCCAGTACCACACACACACAAAGAAAAGAAGTGTAGCTCATGGTGGTCAAAGTAGGGATCAGATTAGGTGTAAGCTCCCTGTACTTCAGAAGTTACTACAGTGTTACTTCTGTAACATTGAGGATAATTCCAGGACCAATGGAGGAGGCTACTTTGTTGGAGCTATAGGTCACAAGACCCAGATAGGTCTTGAATCCAAAAAAATTCTTCTCTGAACTCTCTTTCCGTCTCAGCATAGTTAGGAGTTCATTTAACTGATTTGCTCCAGAGCAAGCTGGGCCCAGATCTCCAAGAAGAATCCTGGGATGGTCCAGACAAGATTATCCTGGGCTATAGATCACAGGAGCTCAGTTTCAGACCAAGCCCCAGGGTTTGAGATGGAAGTGAGTCAAATTCAGGAATGCAGGGAATTCTACATTTAGCTCCAAGTTAGTCACCATCATAAATAGCAGTGAGGGCTGAAGCTCTTACTCTACTTCCTTTGCAAATCTAACAAGTGATCATTGGAGGGAAACAGAAGCTTGAGCAAGGACCAGGCCCTTGTGAATGAAGCTTAGAGACTCCAAAACAGTTCAGCCCCTAACAGTGCTCTAAAGTCTTGTTGACTTAGTGCTACCAAAGCCAAACACTGTATTGCTCCAGTGGGTGTCTCTTCAAGCTGTCACTTGGAAAATAAAGTCCCACATAAGAAGATGTAAAAGCAACATGATATGAAAGAATCCACATTTAAAAATAGTCCAAGAAATTCATAACCAAACAATAAGAATGTAATTTAAACGACCTGGAGGAAAAGAAATATGCAAGTCTCTAAAGTACAGTCCATGTAAACTGGAACTCCTTTAGCCAAGGTGAGCCAGTCATTGAACAAACACATTCTTCTGCTGAAGAAAAATCTGTAAATAGTAACTACTTTTTTGGAATAGAAAATCCTTGTACATCATTTAAACTCAAAAATTGCAACAGAGTATATAGTAACATTCTTCCTCCCCCTGCCTCATCACCCCAGTCACCTAATTCCTCTCAGCCCAGAGAGACGGCAAATGGTTCATCTTAAATGATAGACAAATATGTGAATTACAGGTAAGTTGGTTTGGCTCGTAAACATGGGCAGTAAATCCCAATGAATCCCAGCATTCTGGAAAGGTTGTCAATGAAGAAAGAATTCTTCTGTGTACGTGCCGGGTAACATTGACAGCATTAGCTTCAGATGTGGAGCGCAAGCGACAACCAGAGAACTTTTCAGCGGTCAGAAGCAAAACCATTTCAACCTAGTGGGAAAAGATAACATAACCTACCTTCTTTTGATTGTCTGCAGGATATTTGGGAGCTCTGGATGACACAGATTTCCTGTAAGTGTTGCAGCTGGGGTTTGGCTTCTGGTTTGAGCTGAACTGCTCAGACACAGCTGGCCCTAATTATTATGAAATCGTATGTGAAAAAGGACTTCTCTTGGCACTGGAGCATGGCAACCATCAAATGTAAAATCTAGTATTATCTGTTAATTTTCCCCCTTCTTCTCATATATTTCTAGACACTTCCAGCCATCAGACTGTTTTGTTGAAGAAGCTACTTACATTTCAACTATTACTCTAGTCCCAGATTCCAGGAACCATGTAATGATCAGTTGTAATTTGGGCAATTGGCAGTCAATCTTATTTCCCATGAGGAAAAGGCAGAAAAGGCAGTGATTATTCATTTAATACCTGGTATTTTATACTTATTATCTCATTTAATAATAGATACATTCCCTTCTGATATTTTTAATTAATTTAGGAAATATCAGATGAAACTATTAAAGCCTTATATTCTAGTGCCATCCATTCTAGAGATCATCTTCAACTTCACAAAAAGAAGAGATGAGAAGGGACATAGTATTTTACTAGGCAAAGATATATAAATACACTTATATGAATGAGCACTTAAAAGTTTTTAGGTGTAAGTGGTAGCTTCCAACCGTGGTTTATGAAAACCTGTGATATCTGTTTTATAATCCTCCACTTCACTTCCCTCAAATAATACTCTATAATTTAAATGTTATATGCATATGACTTAAACTGTCCAGGCATTACAGTAACAATCAAATTGCACTGGAGAATGATATTCACTATTTATTTTTAAAATTTTTATTGATATACAGTTACAGTGCATAATAATTCCTTTCATCATAGGGGGCTGGTTTGTACATAATTCATGTGCATAATACATCTAAATTCTTATTTTTATCTCCTTTCTCTCCCCTTCTTTACCCTCCCTCCATCTCTTGGTCTTCTTCCCATTTGCAAAAGATCTATCTTTCTGTTTCCTATTACAGTGGCACCTCAGTCCACAAATGCTTTTGCCTGCAAACAATTTGGTTCACAAACAGGAACATTTGGTAAAATTTTGTTTTTATTTTTGAACTCTGCAACAGGTGACAAATACAACCACAGCCATCTTTCTGGCATGAACATGAACATGGCCATCTTTTCCAAAATCATGAAACAAATTAAGTTTGTGAACTAGTGCACCATTTTATCTTTTATTTTGCTCTTTATTCACACTTTTGGTTTCTTTTCTTCTTAATGATAATCTTTTCAGCAACTGAGTTCTCCTCTGCTCCAACTTCTCAAGGTCCAACATTACTGGAGCTTTCATTTTGGCCAAACTCAAAACTTTTTGAATTATTTGGTTATAACATCTGTTCTTGACTCTCAATGTAGAGCTTGCTAAAAGCTCCATACCACAGTCTGAAGGTTGGGCTCCTTTGAAATTTGAAATTTCTTTTGCCAGAATGATTAGTCTGCCACCCTTAATCTCAGTCTCCCACAAAGTCTCAGGATATGAGAAAAATGTAGACAAGTTTTCTGCCAGAGTATAACACACATGGCCTGGCGTCCAACTGGAAGTCCTTGTTCCCAGCTATAACTATTTGGGCCTGGTTTTTATTATCTGCATTTCAATCAGCATTCTAATCTTCTGAGCACTGACAAAAATCTCTCCTCAAGCTTGACTTACAGCATTCTAGGGCTTCTTCACCAGCCAGCATCTCCAAAACTTTCCAAATTCCTCCCAAGAACCAGTTCAAAAGGCTTCAGAACCACACTGTTGGGTAGCATCACAGCAACAACCTCATTCTTGGTATCAAAATCTGTCTTAGTCACTTTTTCATCACTGGGACACAATACCCAATACCAATAATTTAAGAGAGGAAAAGTTTATTTTGGCTTACTGTTTGTAGAGGTTTAGTCTATAGTTCACTGGCTCCAAGGCAGAGAGGCATGATAGAGAAGAGCTGCTCGCAGTATGGCATCCAGAAAGCAGAGAGAATCTATGGAAGAACCTCTTTTGAACCTCTCTTACCTCCTAATAGCAGGCCAACTGTAAGCCCTTGTAATCAATCACCTTCTAAAAGCTCTTGAGCACACATGGCTCTTGGGAGACATCTAGATACAAACTACTTGGCCTGGGATTTAGCTTAGTGTTAGGGTGGCCCCCAAAACCCAAGCGCAGTTATTCTGTAGCTCAGTCTTAAACAATTAGCCCTTTCCCCAAATGGCTGCTGATTAAACGCTCTGAAATATGGCAGGTGCCACACTGCATTTCTGCTCCAACTCTAGTCTTACTTTCAGAGTAAAGCCTGACGGCGTTTTTGAGGTTTTCAATAACTGAGGGCTTTTTCTGGGGCTGGCACTCCCAGCCTAATCCATTGTTTCTCCCTGGAACTTCTGATCCTCTCTGGGCTTACCTTGAGTTAACAAAAACAGGACCCCTTCCCCAGGAGTCAGAGTTAGCTCTCCAGACTGCTTTATTCTTTTCTCTGTGTGGTTTGTTGTCAGCTCACTCCCTGTCCCCAGAGAACTACTTCTTTTTTCTTCTCCAAGTTATTGTTTTCTGGGTGTCCCTATTTCAGTTCCCAGAGAAGCTGTATTTTGCTGCTGGTCTTTACTCCACCATTTTTAGTGTGATTTTTTTTGGGGGGGGGTACTGGGATTGAACTCGGGTCCTTGCGCTTGCAAGGCAAGCACCTGAACCACTGAGCTAAATCCCTGACCCTACTCCACCATTTTTAATTCTCACTATTTATTTAGGTCCATTAACAGCCTGGAAGAGCTTTTGTCTCCCAGGCTAGTATTTCCCAAATTCAGTTATTTGGGTAGCATTTTTTAAAATAACTTTTAAAATGGAATGTAAAATGTTGTATCAAATTCATATTGTATATAATTAAGGATTAAATAATTGTATAATATTTGTTACAAAAAAAATAAAAGTTCGCCTTCTTTCTGAAGTTATCACTCTGGTGCTTCTAAATTGTTGTTTTCATATTTACTTCTAGTTCTCTAAAAATAAGTCCTGATATCCCTACTTGATTTTTGTTGGTAGTAGCAGTAGTAATGGGGATTGAATGTAGGGCTCTGCACTGAGCTATATTTCCAATACTTTTCACTTTTTATTTTGAGACAGAGTCTCTCTAAATTGTCCAGGCTGGGCTTGAGTTGCAATCCTCCTGCCTCTGTTTCCTGAATTCTGGGATTACATGTGAACACCACCACACTTGGTTCTTTTTTACATGATTTTTAAATTTTTGGCATTGTCTATTGCCTTCTTCCTACTGAAGATTTAGAGCAAGCTTAATTTCAGTATTCCTTACCCACCTCCCACCCCTATTTCCCATCTTTCTCTGTTTTTCTATCACAGACATTTGGTCAAAATCAATGTTCAGTGAATATAACTGTAATCATGAGCTCATGTAGGATAGTAAACAGCAGTTACTTTTCTTTTTCTGAACAGCTACTTGTTTTCCATAGAAATTTTTCTATAGAATTAACAATAGTATCATAGCTTGCTTGGTCAGATTTTCTACACTTACCACTACTGTTGCTCCAAACTCTCCACGGTTGAATAAAGCTTACTTATCTCACCTGCATACCCTTAGTGTCCCAACACTCATTTTCTGGAAGGACTCTATGCCCTGTCTCTTTCTGGCTGAGTGAGGAGAGGCAGGTTTCTGGCTAGGGAGGTGACAAAGGGTTTCTTACTCCTTTGTAGGTAACTCTGACTGCAGCTGTGTTTTCCACTTCACCTCCCCACTTCTCCTTCAGATTCCAGGCCTTTCAGATGTTCTGGGTGCAAATCAAATTCAGTCTCACTCATCATCCCTTAGGGTTCAGCTTTCCTGAGTGTGATGATTAAGTTATCCTACATCCATGTGATGCCTGGTATTCAAAATTTTGTTAACACGATATTATTTGTACTATTATGTGGAAACATTGTGTACGCTTTTAAAAATCCTCTTGAGCCCACCTTTTGGTGCTTTTTAAGCTAAAAGTCTATTTAGTATTTTCTCTTATCTTGATATTGTCTGGACTATATAACTCACATAACATCATGTGTTTATAGTGACTTGATTTTTGTATTTTTAGCTTATCCTCATCAATAACATTAATTAGAACAAAAAGGGAAAAGAAAAAAATGTGAGAGAATGAAAAGATGAAAATAAAGCGTTTGTAGATGGGGAGGGGAGGAGGGGGTGAAGGGAGGGCAGAGGTAAGGGGAAAAAAATGAGAATCAAGACTTGCCATGTAAAGGTACATGATCCCAACAATGAAAGTAACTGTACTGTATCCCTAAATGTACCAATAAACTCAATAAAAAAAAATAACATTAATTAAATTATGGCTATATAAGGTGAGATTTTTTAAAAGCACATTAATATATATTAAAAAGAAAAACCAAACCTGATATACTCCAAAATGCTACACATTTAAAGAAACACAGTGGTAATCCAAAACAGGAACATGATCCAGAGAAAGCAAATGGTCTTGCTTTAGGCCTAGCAAATGGCAGAACAAGGACATTCTGTATCCCCTGGATTCCCTACTTGTCCTTACCATGAAGCCAGATTGCTTGAGTCTCTATCTAGATGTACTCATTAACCATATACCTGATTTCTCTAAGCCATCGATGACCTCTTAACCTGTTATACCACTATCAAGTTATCCACCCTCAAGTAATAGACTTCGCTTGAAGCTAATGGTTACAAATATGCCCCACTTTAGCCCTGAATAGGGAGATTCATTGATGGAAAAATAAATGAGGTCAGTATTCTCTTCTATTCATCTGACAAGAATGGCTATTTATTAAGTAAGCAAATTTTCCATTGTGGTTTCCAAAATCTTATTCATTCCAAAGTGAGTAAGGAAGGCCACCACTAAAGTACATTTCTTTTCTTTACTATGTGCATGGTATGGGACTTCCAAGTCACAAACCTTATATATTTTCCCTAACAAAAGTAGTACTGTTTGTAAATGACAGAATCAGTTTGTAAACACAATTTGTTCCAAACTCATCATTTAAATAGAAATGGCTCACAGCCAGTATTACTTCAAGCATAGGAATTCTCACATCGTTTGTCCTCACCAACAAATTCCACAGTACCAAATTTAGCTGGGTGAGACCAGCACGATGCTGAAAATACTTTCTCTGCTGTTATTTTGACATTATTTAATAAAAGAGGAGCAGATGTTAAACAAAAAGGTTAAATTTTGAAATTACAAGTGTCATTATAACTATTTATGGCAAGACTAAAGGATATAAATTTGAGAATGATGAAATCATTAAAACAGCACTTTGGGGTTTAACAGGATTTGATCTGTGTAATATTTTTTGTAAAATATATTTGTATATAACATACAATTTATTAAGTCTAACATTAACTTATTTAGTGTCATATAATATTAGTCCACTTTACACTATAACAATCTTTTTTTTTTTTTTTTTTTTTTTTTTTTTTGTACCAGTGATGGAACTCGGGAACTTGCACTTTCAAGGAGGCAGTGGAACCACTGAGCCAAATCCCTGGCCCTACACTATAATAATCTTACAAGAGTACATTTCTTTTCTTTCTTTCTTTTTTTTTTTTTTTAGTACATTTCTGTTTTTTTCTTTTTGTCTTTGTATTGTGTTACATTTGCTTTAACACAGGTTAGAATCCTATAATACACTGTGGTTATTTTTGTTTTGAACAATTAATTATCTTTTAAAGAAATTATACATTTACTACTTCTGGCACTCTTTAATTGTTTGTGTAGTCCTTTTTTAGGCAGTATTCTGCCTGGGGGGGAATCCATTAATTTTTCTTATAATATAAATTGCTAGTGATGAATTCTTTCTGGTTGTGTTTGAAAAGTTTTGATTTTCATTTTATTCTTGAAACATTTTGGCTGGATATAAAATTCTAGAGCAATCCTTTTTCACTCCTAACTTTAAAGCTGTTGATTTATGGTTTTCTGGATTATGTAACTTCTGACAAGAAATCTGCTCTCATTTTGTTGTTATTTTTCCTATGTGTCTCTTTTCCTCTGGCTGTTTTTACATTTTTGGTTTTACCATTACTTTTTAGCAATTTGATCATAGTATGCCCAGATATGGTTTTCTTAATGTTTGTTCTTCTTGATGTTTATTGAGCTACTTGAATTGGCCAGTTCATGGTTTTCATCAAAGTTGGGACATTTTTACTTATTGTTTCTTCATTTTCTCTCCTCTTCCATGCAATTTTCTTGGCACTTTTTTTGCGTGTTGGGGGGGGATAGAAATTATTTAATGCAGAGCAATTGGGTCTGAATGATGCTGTAGATGAAATGTTGATTTTTGTCCCCAGTGAATATCAATTAATCATAAATTTCCATATCCTCCCAATAGCTGTGTTTTTTTTTTTAATATTTTTTTTATTGAGTTTATTGGTACATTTAGGGATACAGTACAGTTACTTTCATTGTTGGGATCATGTACCTTTACATGGCAAGTCTTGATTCTCATTTTTTCCCCTTACCTCTGCCCTCCCTTCACCCCCTCCTCCCCTCCCCATCTACAAACACTTTATTTTCATCTTTTCATTCTCTCACATTTTTTTCTTTTCCCTTTTTGTTCTTCCCCTACGTATCACACCTTCCCTACACCTTTAGCTCCTTTCCTCCCATTTCTAAATGTCAGTAATCTTATTAGAATCTTATGCATTGTTGCAGAATATTCACACCAGGGAAACTATTTGGTATTTACACATGTGGGACTTATTTATTTCACTTAGGAGTATATCTTCAATATGTATCCATTTTCCTATGAATGAATCTATTCTCTCGCTCTTTATGGCTGAGTAATATTCCATTTTATAGAAAAACCACAACTTCTTTATCCAGTTTCCAACGGATGGGCAAATAGGTTGTTTCCAAGATTTAGCTATTACAAACTGTGCCGCTATAAACATGGGTGCACATACTTCTCTGTGATATGATTCTTTTAGTTCTCTTGGAAAGATACCCAACAGAGGGATGGCTGGGTCAAATGGAACCTCCAGTCCAAGCTCTTTGAGGTATCTCCATATTGATTTCCATAGTGGTTGCACTAGTCTGCACTCCCACCAACAATGGAGGAGGGTTCCTTTCTCCCCACAACCCCGCCAACATTTGTTATTGTGTGATTTCTTGATAGCAGCCATTCTTTGTGGGGTGAGGTGGAATCTCAGTGTTGTTTTCATCTGCATCTCTCGAATGACCAGTGATGTGGAACATTTTTTCATATATTTTCTTGCTGCTTTCACTTCTTTGTATGAGAAATGTCTGTTCATTTCGGATGCCCATTTTTGGATCGGGTCTTTATATTTGGGGGGACTGATTGTTTTGAGTTCTTTATATATCCTTGATAATAGTCCTTTGTCTGAGGTACAGCTGGTAAAAATTTTTTCCCACATTGTAGATTGTCTCTTAGTTCTGCTAATGGTTTCTTTTGAAGTACAGAAGCTTTTTAGTAAGATGAGATCCCAGTTGTTGATTCTTTCTGCTAGTTCCCGTGCTACTGAGGATTTGTTCATAAAGTCTTTTCCTATACCAATGTCTTCCAGAGTTCTGCCTAACTTACTTTCCAGCAAGTTTAATGTTTCTGTTTTAATATTTAGATCTTTAATCCATTTGGATTTTAATTTAGTGCATGGCGAAAGATAAGGGTCTAATTTTAATCTGTGACAGGTTGATATCCAGTTTTTCCAACACCATTTATTAAAGAGGCTATCTTTCCTCCACTGAGGATGGTGAGCTCCTTTGTCGAAGATGAGGTAGCTGAGTACATCTGCATTTGTTTTTGTGTCTTCCAGTCTGTTCCATTGATCCTCAGGCCTATTTCTTTGCCAGTACCATGCTGATTTTATCACAGTGGCTTTGTAGTATAGTTTCAAATTGGGAATTGTTACACCTGGTGCCATGTGACTGTTGCCTATAATGGCTTTTGCTATTCTAGGTCTCTTGTGGTTCCAAATGAATTTTTGGATTCTTTTTTCTAGTTCTGTGAAATATAGTGTTGGAATTTCAATTGGCATTGCATTGAATGTATATAACAGTTTTGGTAGTATGGCCATTTTCACTATGTTGATTCTTCCTACCCAGGAGCAGGGGATATCTTTCCATTTTTTTATATCCTCTTCGATTTCTTTTTTCAGAGTGCTGTAGTTTTCAGTGTAGAGATCTTTTGTTTCTTTTGTTAGATTGATTCCTAGATACTTCATTTTTTTGGATGCTCCAATAGCTGTGTTTTTACTGTTTGTCATTTATTGAGGGCCTATCAGCCCTCAGGGATATCTATCATTTGGGATTCAGTTACAACAAAGTGAATGTGGAACAAGGAAGTATCAGATGGAATGGATCTCCTATTCAGAAAGGGAAGAGAATTATCCCTGACTTCATGCTCATCCCAGTCAGCTTGCAGACCCAGTGCTTATGGCCTGAGTGCACCTGGGAGATGTTCCTATCCCCTGTGGAATTTCTCCTCTTGAATAATTGCACATCTCTCATATAGGGTCACGGGTATTTGTCAGAATGAAGGTAGATCAACAAATATGAGATCCAGGGTGGCATCTTGCCATCGACACATTACAGTGTGGGTTCAGGCAGGGAAGTGAGCAAAGATTTGTGTTAATTGTATGCAATTAGTTCAAATTCAGGAATAAGCATGTTGTTGGGACATAAGGGAATGGGATTAGGGATTAAGTATGTGGTGTTGTGGTTGTGATGTTGACATATTTATTAGTTATGCTTATAGTATGTTGAGAAGTATGGATGTGAAGTAAGTGGAAAAAACAAAGATGTGAGTGGGAAGGAAATTGACTGCCTCTTCTAAGGGCACTCTCACTCCTGAGCAGAGTCACTTCCAGTCCTTATTACAAAACAGGAAGCAGGGCCTAACCTGCAGTGTCAGAGGTGATGTTTGGAACAGGATTCTCCAGGTCAGAGAACCACAGCTAGAAGTAATGGCTCAGGATCAGGGTTAAGAGTAAAGTGCCAGTGAGAAAGTTTGATTTGTAAGTTGGTTGAAACTGTAGCTGGGAGTGACTTCAACATGTGAATCTCATCTAGAAAACTGCCCCGTTGGCTTAAAAGAACCATATCTACATGAATAATATCTGTGGACAAAAAGAGAATGAAGCAAATACTCAGAGGGAAAAAAAGGCACAAAACAAACTAATTTCTGGGTAGGTTCCATTCTTGTTTCTCATCTTACCTAGCCACATGCCTAATCTTCCTGGCTGTATTAAGCAATAAACGTCCCCGTTTTTTCCTAAACCATTTTAAGTTGGTGTGATGGTTAATTATGGTATCAGCTTGAATAAGAGGCACCTAGCAGATTAGTTTAGAAGAGTTCTGGGTATGTCTGGATGACTGATTTACTGAAGAAGGAAGATCCACCCTGAATGTGGTCAGCACCAACCAATAGGCTTGTAACCTGGATGGAATGAAAAGGGAAAGTAAGTCTTGCTCTTGCTCCATCATAGGGGTGCCAGTCTTCGTCACTGTCTTCAAATTTACATCTCCAGGCTTCCCTCACACCCTCCAGACTTCAACCACAGACCCTTCAGCTTTGTTGTAGACTAGCATGAGGCTCTGCACTGAGCTCCAGGCCTTCAGCTTTTGACTGGATCCTCTAGCTCTCCGGTGTACAGATGTCCCTTCTGAATTCTTTCACCACTGACTGTTTAGGCAGCCATTGCAAGCCTACCTTGTAAATTCTTTATACATCACCTGTTCCTCTAGTTTCAGATATAGCCTATGTTTAGTCTGAGAAATGCTCTTTCTGGTTTTTTGGTTTTTTGAGACGGGGACTCACTATGTAGTTGAGACTGACCTGGACCTCACTATGTAGCCCAGGCTGGTCTCAAACTCACAGTGATCCTCCTGCCTCAGCCTCCTGAGTGCTGCGATTACAGGCATGCACCACCACACCTGGCTGGGGTTTTGTTTCTTAAAACCAAGAATCTTGGTAAACTGTTTCTTTGTTTTTGCTTCTTCTGTTGTAGTTATTTTGAACTGACATTCCATTTTTCCATCATAGCTTCCACACTTACAGTTATCTCAGGGTATCCCCTCTCCTCTCATACCGCCTTCTTCTTGTTGTATGTCTTTGTACATCTAATTCTCCAACATTCTGAGAGAAGCCAGCCATGAGCCAGGTTAGACCCAGACCACATTAAAGGCTGCTGATGTTGGCTGTCTTTGAACCTGGAACCCATCACTACTTAAAGCAGGAATGGAGTAGTATGGTATCAATCATGATGTGTCATGTGTAAAGGACTCTCCAGAACGGGATGACAGGCTTAGCGGTCACTCTGAGTGAGGTCTCAGAAAGGAACAGTAGTCACTTTTCTCGGCTGGCCCTTTTAAATTGCTGCTGCTATTGACTACACTACTATTCCCTCTCCATTTGTACAGACAATAGAGGAGTGACTGGGAATAAAAGCAGAAACAGGTTTTTAGTGAATAATATGGAATGGGTAACTTTTGGAAAATAACTGGTCTGGGGGTTCCAGCAATACAACTAAGAGAAGGTTCTTTTTAGCCTCCAAGTCATCCATGTTTCTAAGATCTTGGTACCATTTACATCTCTTTGATTTAAGTGAATTTTTCCCTCTAATAGTTCTCACTTCTAATGTCTTCTTTCAGATGAAAATTTGGAGATGAGATCATTTCTTCATTTATTCAACTAATTTTTAATTTGTTTATTTGTTCATTTATTTGTGAAGCATAACTTGTTTATAACTATTTCCAGTTTTGTTAATGATTATCTAGTCATATCTTTTCTCTCCACATTTTCATATTGAAAAATGCCAAATTCATAGAAGAGTTGCAAGAATAACCAAATCAATAACTACATCCTCTAACTTAATTTTACCAATTAATTTTTATTGATTAGAATATTACTTATACTTTATCAAACTGGAGTCACAAAACTAAAAGACAAAATAAATATTCTAGAGAAGGTCAAGATCTAGACCAGGGCCAGGGATTTAGCTTAGTGGTACCGCCAGCTGTCTTGCAAGCACAAAGCCCTGAGTTCAATCCCTGGTACCCCCCCCCAAAAAAGATCTAGTCCAGGGCTCCACAAAAGCAAAAGCAAATGTTGTAGCAGATTGCATTTTGGATCAGTGATTTGATAGCATTACAGTGGAGAACAGGGAAACAAGCTGCTAATAAATTCAGCAAGGGAATGCACTATAAGGCCAGATTTGAGGCTACTGGTCTAGAAGAGAGAGATCAAAGAGGCTTGGTTAAAAATGTGAATTAAAGAGATGCTTGTTAAAGCAGTAGGATAGGAAGGTTCAATGAAATTTCTCAAGTGAAACTGGATATGAAGGTGTGACAGCTATTTTTAGGTGAAACTTCCACTTATCCACTTCCTACCCTGCTCCTGTGGTGAGTGTATTAATGGTTGTTCACTGGGTACAAAAACAGACTTAGCCCTTGAAAATTTCTAGACCAAAATCAAAAGACTTTCTCATTTACAGAAAGGAACTAATATTTTTCTCTATCCATTTCACATGGTTGTGGTATGAATCAAAATAAAGAAAGCTTGCAAACATCAAAAAAAAAAAAGAAAAGAAAACTGCCCCCTTGAAGGCTTATTTGGTCCCTCTTTTCCTTCCTGGTCTCGGAGCCCAGGGCAAATGAGCATTTTCAGCAGGAAGACCGTGCTGACAGTTACAGCCATTGGGTTGAAGAGAGAAGCCATCAGACCATCTACAAGAATCCAGACTTTCCGAGAACCAGCCAAAGATAATCACCACACTACACTTCCCAGAAGTGAGGTGTCCATGGAGGCAACAGTAAGAAACCAGAACTTTGGGGTCATCTGATATTTTATACTCCTCATTCAAATTCGCCCTGAGGTAGAAGTTAGAAGTCTAGTTTTGCTCAATGTGTGTGATCCTGTCAGTCTTAATTGCTTGATTGCTGCCAATCAATCTTTCTTTTAGCACAGGGTTGTGGTTGGTTATTTGATCCAACCTCTTCTCTTCATTGTATGACAGGGCAGGACTCACCCTTGGGTCCACACAGGGGTCCTGTCTTCATCCTCGGGGTGGGAGGCACCTTCACAAAGGCTCTGTTAAGTCCTGGTCTCTCCTAGCAGGCCGGGTCTTTGGGAGCGCTGGGCCGTGCTGATGGCACCCTAAGCTGGAGGGCTTCCACCAGCCTGTCATTCCCGGGAGCTGACCCAGGGCTCCTCCTCTTTGTGCTCCCTTTAGTCTTTCCACTCTTTTCAGTAGAATAGTCATTTATGATTCTCCCAAACTTGGAATAGATCTCAGGGATGACGTTTTTGATTTCTCAAGTCTTTTCAGGTCCCACAGAGGAGCGCTCTGCAGTCATCCAGTCGATTCCATCTACTTCCTGAGTCTGATCTTTCGGGGTATCACCGAGCAGTTCTTCCTTCCTCACATCCTCCCCAAAGTCCTCGGGGTTGCGGGTTGCTGAAGGAGAGCTGGTGAGCCACTCCCTTCTCAGCCTCCGGCCTCAGGTGTACGCAAACGCAGCTGGAGGTCCTGCTTTCCTGGGGCTCAGCCTGGCTGGCTTTCCCACCTCTCTGCATCACCTTTGGCCAGGCCTCTGCCTCTCCCTCCTTGTCCTGGGTCAGCACTGGGCCCAGCTGGCCCCTCCTGCCGGGACTATGCCGGCTGGGCCGTGGTTAGCGTGGCTCTGCAGTGCGCTTCAGATGCCCAGGCTGCCCTGCACTTCTTGGCGATTTAATTACACACGTGTAATTCATTTAGATTATATCTGCGAAGTTCACAAGTTACTGGTGCCCTGTTAATTTTCTTCAGTTGTTCTTGTTGTTGTTGTTTTTTGTTTGTTTTTTTGTTTCATTTTGGAGCTAAACCACCTTACCATAAGCAATTTACAAGCATCAGCACAGAGGGCTGGGGATTTAGCTCAGTGGTACCATGCCTGCCTCACAGGCCCAAGGTCCGGAGTTCGATCCCCGGTACAAAAAAAAAAAAAAAAAAGACAAGCATCAACACAGAAAACAAAATAAAATGTAAAAATATAGAAAATGACAAGAGACAGAAACAAAACGCAATCCCGGACCTCCTGCCCATCCAGGACAAGTTCAGGGGATGGTAGATAGAGGAAATCAGAAGCCACCACCTGAATTTTCTGAAATGGTAGCTGCAGAAGTTAAAAAAAAAAAAAAAAGAAAAAAAGAATGAGGCCCTAGATAAAATCAGATCAGAAATAATCTCTCAGGTTAAAAGAGATGACTATCATAATGAAGAACTGTTTTATTTTGAATACATGATTTATCTTTATGTCACTAATTTTTTATTCTATAGTATTTGATTAGCTATTTACTTCATTCAGTATTTTTCATTTCTGATACTGTATTTTTTCATCTTCATGCTTTATCTGAGTCTTTTAAAAATATCTATTTATGTTCTTGTTTTCATGTTTTCTTGTTTCTTGGTGACGAGGAGCATATTTAGCAGATGTTTTAATGTTCTTCTCTACTAATTCATCATTTCTATAGTTTTTGGTGATGTTTCTATTGATCAGTTTTTTAATGGTTTTCTTTATACTCCTGGTAATTTTTAAAATTACTTTTTTAAAATTACTAAATACCTGACATTGTGATTCTACAATTGATGGTTGCTGGAGTTTCTTGTGGTCTTTAAATAATGTTGAGCTTTATTCCAGCACAGAATTAAATTACTTGGGGTCAGCTGGATCCTTTCAAGGCTTTATTTTTAGGTTTGTTAGGGTGACTCCAGAGGAGCTTTTAATCCAGAACTTACTACAATGGAACTAAATGAAAAGAGTTCCCCTTCTGAGGACTTTGGAAGAATTTTCTATTCTGGCTGGTAGAAATACAAAGTATTCCTAGTCCTGTATTAGTCTCAGGAATTGTTCACCCTGCTATTAGTGATTCTTATCTCTCAGATAGTTCCTTCTAGTGTGTATATAGGTCAGTATTCAGCTGAAGACTCTTAAATTCTAGGGCCTTTACCTTCCTTGGCTGCATCTCTAGCTCCTCAGTGAGCCATCTCCCTGCACTGCAGTCTGGAAAAGGCCTTCGGGCGGCAACCCAGAGCTATTGCAGGGCGACCCCCCAACTCCATCAGATCATAGTTCTGCCTATACCCTAATATTTGAAGACAATTTTCCACATATTTTGTTCAGTTTTCTAGTTATTTTAGGCAAAAGGATAAATTCATTCCCTTCTATTCCATCATGGCTAGAAGTAGAAGTCTTTCAATTCCCTACAATGAGTGTTTGCAGTTAGAAAAGATGATTTGAAAGAAATTCAATATCATCCAAACCATTTTTACCACCTCAGTTTTTAATGAATGTAGTCATTTTAATGAAATGTAGTCATTTTATCCTTCTCTGTATACTTTAAAGCTGATACTTAATTTTTCCCCTTTCTTTTGTATCTCTTTCTAAAATCAGAAGCATGGTATCTTTTCCCTCTCTCAAAGAAATCAATGAACAGGCTACAAGAAGTATGTGCTGTTATATGCAAGTTAAATTTCTATACAGCATAAGTATGGTAAGAATAAACATGGATATACATACTGGGCTGTCAAAAGATGGTTTTTGTCTACTTAGGACTTTCTTTGCCCTGTTCCTGCACTTTGGTGTGGTTGCCACAAGCTTTGACTCAAAAATTGGGCACACGACTTAAATTAGGCAATCAGAGTAGTTGATTCAAGATTTTCCTGGAATAACTTAAAAAGAGGCTCACTCTTCTCTGCTTGTCAGCTGTGATGATATATAAGGCTGGAGACCTAGATAGGAATCACTGCTATTCAGTACAGAGAGGAAGAGTAAAGGCAACCTTAGAAATGGCAACAAAAGAGAGTGCCTTGGACTTCTAGATTCAGCTACCTAGATTCACTGTTAGATCTCCCAAAAGCCTATAATTTTTCATTTTTGCTTAAATTAGTTTGAAATGGGTTTCTGTCCTCAATGGATTTAGGTGACCTTTTAACATTTAACACCAAGATATGGGTGAAAAATAGAGAAAATGGTAACACACATGGCAGGACAACTGGAGAGTAAGTTCAGCGCCCTTTCTCCAGAACCTACAGCCACTCCCACCTGAGACAAGGCATCAAGGGAGATAAGCTGGGCTGAACCTCAGTGGGTGAGCACCAGGCAGGATCCAATCCTGGAACACTGGATGCTCAGGCCAGACAGCCTTAGCCTGTGGGCCCCTGCTACTTCCAAGTGCTGCCACACGTGCTGCAGTGGAAATGGGAAAGTGACAGAGCACTTCAAAATCTCCCTTTCAGTGCCTTGTGGCATCACCTTCTGTGTCTGAAACTGCTATGGATGAGAAAGGGTGGCAATTATACATTTCGTGGGGTTCCTGTTTCTCATATCCTTATGGAGGTTTCACTATATTCTTCCAGCTCATTGATTCTGCCTTGAACCACAACAAGCAGGTGTTTATAGGGGCACCTAGGAGAGGGAAACACTGGTAGCTTCTAAGTGCTATTGTGTCTGTTAGGGAAAAGCCCTCCTGCCTTCACCCTTCCCCTTGAGTTGGGCCTCCGACTCCCAGGTGACCAGTGGCAGAGATGTAGCACGCTGATGTCTCTAGGGCCTTTCCCAGAAAGGTCTCTAGTTAAGGCAGCAGTGTCTGGGGTCTTCTGAGTCAAGAGCCTCACTCAGCTCTGTTACTGATGTATCCACAGATGATCTCAACAGTGGGATGAGAAGTGCTCCTCTCTTTTGTTAGACAGGGGAAGTGAAGGGGAAGTAAAAAGAATTAAGATGTGTTATATACAGGTACCAACTCTTCATTATAAACACCATCATTATGTATGGCAACATACACTAATAATTCTTTTTTAATTTAAAAAAAGTACAAGGTTACCTTCATGGGTCAGTATAAGACAAGGATGAATTTTTTGTATCAACTACATTTCCAAGTTGTGAGCCACATCACTGACAAATCATGGTCAAAGATGTTTAAAATTAAAAAATAAAAATTTTAAAATTAAAAACGCAATAGCATGAGAACAATATCAATAATGATATTTTTTGTGAGTGACTATTGGGATAGGTATTTTCAAACACAGCTTTCTTTTTCCACAAAGTGGGTATGATTCCCACTTTACTGACATGGAAAGTGAAACACTAAGAAATTTAATATAAAACTAGTATGTCTAGGAAGACTCTTTCTTCAACATCACAGAGCCTTCACTGTACTATGTGAGCTAATGAGTCCTCACCACACCTGCTTCAGCGCACACAGGTGCTCTGAAGACAACCAAGGCTGCATCTCCTATCAGGCATGGTTCTTCTTTTCCTATGGGAGATGACCCTTCTGCTTCTATTTCCTAATTCTCTTTAAAGCTCTAAATAATGAGTCTCTTCTTCTCCACACTAAATGGTGGCAGTTTCACAAAATAAGACTTGCAGCAACTACCAAAGAGGCTCATTCACGCTCATGTGATATACTAATTGTCATTTTCCTATCACTGTCCTCGGATACTCTAACCTTCAATGTTATGTTTATTTTTAAAATTTTATCAAAATATACTTACTGTAGTGCCGGGGATTTAGCTCAGCAGTTGGGTGGCCTGCCTTGCAAGTGCAAGGACCCTAGTTCAATCCCTGGTACCCCCCAAAAAATTATCAACACATTAATCCTTATCTTTATATGTTGGTCTACCAGACTGATGAGTTATTTTGGTTCTCATTTTCTTTGTTTTATTAGAGAATTTATGAAATCTGCATATATGAGTAGTATGAAAAGTATTAAGGTCCATCTGTCATTTTCCTCTTTCATCTCTGCTTTCTACAAACTTCCTTTTCTGTTACTATATACATAGATATAAAGAGATATAGAGACATATATATACACTTAATGTAACATTTACCTTTTTCACCATTTTAAGTTCACATGTGCAACCATCACCACCATTCATCTCTAGAATTTCACTACCCCAGAGAGAAACTCTCTACCAATTAAGCAGTTCTTTTTGTTTCTCCCTACCTGATGTCAGTCTCTGTCAAATACCATTCAACTTTCTGTCTCTGTGAATTTCACTATTCCAGTTACATTATATTATCTGTATATACATAAAATATTTATCTGTTTGTGATGGGTTTATTTCTCTTAGCATCCTGTACTTGACATTCATCCATGTCCTGGAATGTATTAAAATTTTCTTCCTTTTCTGAGCTATATAATATTCCACTGTATGTCTACACATCACTTTAAAAATCTATTCATTTATCCCTGGCACCAAGACACTTTGGAACTATGCTATGGAATAGATAAGGCTTCCTCATTTTGAGCCCGATTTGGTTTCTTTCTGAAACATGTTTGCAGGCCCTGTTCTGCATCTCCAAAGGTACACAAAATAAGTTGAATCTCCTTGTCCCATGTTAATCCTCCATTTATTTTAGACCACTTCCAGATCATGTTTAGGACTTCCCCTTTCTGGTCTATGAAGGTAGGCCTGGGGGACTGCTTTGTCTCCAGCTGACTAGGCTATAAATGATATTTACTCCACACTAATGGCCCCTGTTAAACATTGAGCGAGAGAGTTGCCCATCTTTGCATCTCCTGGGGTCCACTGCCAGGGATTTAGCTCAGTGGTTCTACTCCCTGCCTCCTGGGGTCCACTACTGTCTGCCACACTCACCCTGTCACACAGAGGATCAGCAGAGCTCCTAGATGCCAGCCCCCCAGCTAGCACTAACAAAGCTGGGTCACACCCCATCCCTGGTCTTGTGGGATGTTTGGGGTTGATTTCCCACGCACACATTCCTGCCTTTGCAAACGATCTCCAAGAAGAGTGAAGTGAAGATAGGTGTAAGGGAGATGCCAGAATAAAAAATGAAACGAGAGTCCCTCTAAGACAGCCGGTGCTGCTGGCTTGCTCTGGGTAGAAAGGGGAGACTTCACTGCCTGCCTCTCCCCAGAGGTGGAAGGGGCAGGTTGAGTTGCTTCTCACTCCTGCCCCACCCTGAGGAATGGGCAGAGCGACACTGAGGCCTTTCTCTCCCCTCATATCTTTGAGTCAAGGCGCCGTGTTGACCAAGTGGGTCAGATAAAGGACTGCAAAGCCATTGTCCCAATTGCCCAGGGAGGATGTGGCCAACATTCCTAGGTGTGTTTGCAAGTGAGGTTCAGAGAATAGGTAGGGGGGTGAGGGAGGGAGAGACAGAGAGAGGCACACTGGCACAGTAAGCCTGCATTTGGAAACCAGAAGTTTCTTCCAACCATAAAGCCCTTCAGATTAAATCCCCTCCTACCCAGCAGTACACACACAATCACACACAACCACGGAGTGTAAGCCCTGCACTCAAACCTCTCTAGGTGGCTTTTATAATAAGACATTGTTTACTTTAGCAGAATTCTTCTATTCCAAAACTTAGTAATCCATCCATTGACAACTTTTCCTTATAATACTTTAAAAGATTCTAAAAACTCCAACTACTCATTTATTTATTATTTGTACACTATTCTAAATTATACATTATATCTCCAAAATCGTTGAAACTTGCAAGTGATAAATATCCACTAAATTATTACATCAAAGTCTAATAGACAAAAGATGAGAAACAAAATGGGTTAAAAGATTAAAATAACAGTATTAGAAAATAAATTAAGGAAGTTTAGCTCTGAATTTCTACAATAAAATAAAATAAGAAAAGAAAAACAAATATTGAGCAGCATATACCCCATTAATTAGAGAGATGGTGCAAATCCACTGGGAGATGTTACCTTGACAAATTTCAAATAGAGATTATGTACAAAAAGAGAATTTGAGTATAACTTTTTAGAAATCCATCTACTAAATATCAGACCTACCTGAATGTGCTTGTCTCTGTTTATAAATGTATGGGGACATGTATCTGTCTGTCATCTATAATCTCTTATGTTTATATAATGTATTTCAGGGACTTCAATCAAAACTGCCAGAAGCCTTTTGCCAGACCCCATCTTGTTCAGTTTGTAGGAGTGGCTGCCTGTCATAGGAAAGAATCATGGTCTGGTACAGAGGATAGAGAAAAGGTAACCCACAACTTCTGAATAATTGCTCTGTCCTGCTGAATAGCTGTACTGGTCCTACATGAACTTGCTTGTTTCATAATGTGGGGCCCTTGTCTCTAGTGGTAGGAGAGGGAGTCAGTCAGATTTGCTGCCTAAGGCCAGGATCCAGCTGCTTGAGGCAAGCTCTTTGGCACCCAGATGTCCTGCCCAGAACAGCTCTGTCTCAACCTACCCTGTAGGCCAAGCCTGGCATATGACTGGGCGCCTGCTCAGCTCCCATTTGGACTACAGTCTCTGCTGGCCCTGGAATCCTGCCCCAAACCACAGCTGCCTGGCTTTGGGCCTGATCGCCTGCCTCCGCCTTGACAGAGTATGCTCTTTTTCCTCAGGAGGGCTGGAACTTGTCATTGTACCCTTCCCTCAGCTTCTGTGAGGAATCTTGCTTCTCCTGTGGTGGCCCAGACAGACTCCACCTCTATACAGCTGCCTGCCTGTTGTGAATGTCTCTCTGTCCAGAAACTTAGCCATCCTATGCCTCTTCCTTTCTCCTTAACTCCCCTGAAAATTTAGTCCCAAATTCACTAAACACTTCAGTGGTCATGATGTAAATTCCAAGGTATCCTTCTTAAAAGCCAGCTCAGGTGAATCCTGGGTCCATCTGTTCCCCACTAACCCATCTTAAAAGTTATAAAAGCAGATATAGGTCTCATCTATGTGGAGGGTATGTCTCGGCCCACTAATATCTGGGGGTGGAGGACAGTGACTATGGAGGGAAATACTCTATACTTCAAGCCATATCAGGAGGGACTCAAAAGGTCAAAAGCTACCATATAGCAAAGTTTGCTGCTTTCCCTGGCAGTATTTTTTAGAGAAGCAGAATGTCTTTACCATGACCAGTGCCTTTGAAGAAAATGTCCCCTTCAGTCCCATGCTTTAAGGTTGGGAATGTATGAAAAAGATCTGAAATATTTCCTGACCCTTTGGGGTTTTCTGTAAGAGGAGAACACTTTGGGATCATCTCTTAGATAAATCCAAGGTTGGGGGACAGGTGAAAAAGTGAGGTTGTACCTGCCAATTGTGTCCTGTGGAAGCCATTTCAGCTGCCCCTGACAATGATCATAGGTAAGCAGAAGGAACTGTGATCTCTGGAAAGCTGTCAGGAAACATAACCATGCCCAGGTTGTGAGGTATGTGCTCCCTGAGGCTTAGGAGTCCCAGAAGGTATCAACTACCAAGACAGCCATAGCTGATGACTGAACTATGTAGCCTTGTCTGCTTGAGAGAAAGAGATATCTGTAACTGAGTAAAAGTATGTGGAGCAATTCTCTAGCACTTGGACCATAGCAAGCACTCAGTATACATTCACTGCTCCCACCTCCTGGAGACCCATGCAGCTGACACAGAAAGGGACACAAGGGATCATCCAGGACTCATTAGGGTGAAGTAGAAACATGACTGTCCATACCTCTTGCTGAGGCACTGCATCTAGGAGGGACTTTGAGAAGCAATCACCATTTGCAGGGAAAAGTTTTCTTTGGGTTCCCTACCCCTTTGTCTGGCTCTGCCTTCCAGAAAAATGTTGCTGTGGAGAGCAGAGATGGGAATATTAGGTTGGGCCAGCGGAGGCTGAGCCAAGCCATGAGAATAAAATATTGACAGGTCACTGCAGTTTTATTCTTCAAAACATCTAAACTCCATTAACTGGGGCTTTTCTTTTGTAATTTTAATTTCAAATGCAAGGGTATTTATTTTCACGTACTGATTAAAAATTCGATAAAATTCATAAACAGCAAGTCTAAACAGCCTTCAAATAGAGTAGAAACAAAACGCAGTTACATAAAGAAGTACATCTGATTTTAGTTATGCCAGAAAGCTAAACAAAATAGAAAGAAGATCCAGTATTCAGGCCAAATAATACAGGGAGTGACTGAGGACAACTGAGTTATTTTTCTTAATTTGCTGAAGTCCTAACCTGTAGCTTGTCTTAGGTACATTAAAATGGGAAAATACCAAAGCCGGTCTTTCTTGTAACCTTTTCTCTGGAGCTGCAAAAGCTCAGGGAAGCTCTGGCGCTGGGTTGCTGAAATTTCTGTGTGAAGAAGTGGCTGCATGGCTAAAGGCCAGGAGGGCTGAAGGGTGCTGCCAGCACCTTAGCTTTGAGGCCTGGTGCTGGGAAGTCTCAGAGAAAAGGGCCAGGGCATGTGGATAGAGGGATTCATCAGGAAGGAGCAAAAGGAACACAGTTGTTATTAAACATCAAAAGCACTTTTAAAGCAAACTTTGATAATTACTGTAGTCCATTCATGCCACTGTAACCAAACACCATAGACTGGGTGGTTTATACACAACAAAAATTTATTTCTCACAGTGCCAGAGGCTGGGAAGTCCAAGATCAAAGAATCAGAAGATTTGATGTTTGGTGAAGGCCCATGTCTTGGTTTATAGATGATGCCTTCAAGCTATGCTTTCACGTGGTAGAGATACTAGCTGGCTCTCTGGGGTCTCTTTTATAACAGCACTAATCCTGTCTACCACTTCTCAAAGGCTTTACCTCCTAATACCAACACCCTAAGTATTAGGACTTTGATACCTAAGTTGACGATGAGTATGTGTATGTTATAGGATCCCATGCACTGCACTAGTACTGTCCAGACTAGAGAAGTTGGCTGCCCAAGTAAACTTTTTTAAAGAATCTATGTTTCTTTTTAAATAATGATAACATTGGAGAACAGTATCTTGAGGCTCGGTGCTACCTGTGTGTGGCAACAGGGAAAAACAGCAAAGAACCTTAGAAAGACTGGTTTTCAAGCTGTGGTCCATGGGCCCTCTTCCTTGCACTACCCAACTCTGCCCTCTCAGAGCTACTGAGTCAGAATCTTTGAGGGCAGGGCCCAAAAACCTGTATATTAAAAACTATAGCTAGTGATGATAGTAATTTGGAAAACCACTAACTCACAGAATAAAGGACCAAATTGTTAATATGTCTTACCTTTGATCTTGTAGCCAGTTACCAAAAAGCATGCTGGATTTGCAATCCAAACACTTCTGTTAAAATTATGCTGCTTAGCTTTGAGCAGTGCACTTAATCCCCTATGACTCTAGTTTTTCTCATTTGCTAAATGTAAATTCTATCCAGAGTTATAAGCATTAGTTGGCAAAGAATATAACAGTGTTTGCCTGTAAACTCTAAAGGGTTATGTAAATGTTTAGCATTATCATGATTATTAACTGTGGTTGTATCAGAAATTCTTACCTGTAGTATCAGTATGTTAGCCTAAAATGTTATCTCTCACCTATGCTGTTATAGCCAGCTCCCTAAAGTCACTCACTTCTATTTCATCCTCTGCTGATTATACACTTCCTTTACTTAGGCCCTTCAAGACCTTCTTATTGCCCTTAGAATATAGTTTACAATCTGTAATCAACATAGCTCTCATCATTACCAAGGCCTAATTGACTGAGAGAATGTACAAATGCAAAAGATCCAGAATATCATGGGCCATTCAGCAAAAGTACACCTAGGCTTAATTCCAGCATTTGAGATCACCAAGCAGCCAAAACACAGCACAGAGGATGGCTCCTGGCTCTATCAGATTCCAGGTAGAAGCAAGACAGGATTATAGGCCATGTCATGATCTTATAGGTCCATAGGCAGCCCCACTGAGGAAGGAGAAAGATGCAAAAAACTGTAGACATTGAATTGTGTGGACCTAATTTGTAGTACTAGAATAACATAATTGAGCACAATTTAAGGGATGAAGGTACACATAATTTTTAATATACAAAGATATTTGCTAACTGACGTTTTTATTGATGGAAGTGTTTTTCCTTTTCTAAAATAACTTTTGCATTTCATAATGATTTTATATTTAAGAAAAGTTGTAAAGATAGTAGAAAGGTTCCCTGTGTACTCCTCAACCACCTTTCCCTGATGCTGTCGCCTTACAGTGCCATATACACTTACCAAAACTAAGGTGCCAATGTTGAAATAATACTATCAAAATCCAACCTTTATTCAGATCTCACTAGGTTTTTTTCTTTCCTTGGATGTCCTTTTCTATGCAGGAGCTAATTCAGGAGCCCAGATTGCAATTAGTTATCTTGATTCTTTTGTCTTCTCTGGGCCGTCACAGTTCCTCAGATTTTCCTTGCATTGGATGAGGCACGCTGAGCAGGTGGTTTGTAGGGAATCCCTCCATGAGGCTTTGCTGGACGCTTTCTCAAGGGTAGGCTGTATAATGGGGTCAGGAGGGAAGCAGATCACAGAGGAGCAGTGCTGCCTCATCACCTCACATGAAGAACACTTGTTATCAACGTCACTTTCAACTGTTGATGTTGACCTTCATCACTTTGCCTAGGTTGTAGTTGCCAGATTTCTGTACTATAAAGTTACTTTTATGCTGTGCTCCTTTGCAAGCAAGTCACTAAGCACAGGTCACTGTGCTCAAAGTGTGTGGGGATAGAGAGCTAAGATCCCCTCCAGGAGGAAGAGGGGCTCTGTAAATTACTTGGAATTCCTCTGTAAGGAAGATGTGTCTTTTATCCCATACATCTGTAACCATTATTTTTGTGATAAGCACAAGCTTGCCTCCAGGTTATGCATTACCCGTGACCTCTGACACTTCACTCCAGTTTCTTCACTCTTCGCAATGTCTTCATTATCAACCCCATCAGCATCGACACACTCATTGCAGCTAAGAAGTACAGTGGGCTTGCTATGCGTGAGGCATTCTTTTAAATGCTGGGTCTGGAGACATTAGCCACAGCAATTAGACAAGAGAAAGAAATTAGAGCAATAAAGATAGGAAAGGAAGAAGTTAAACTGTCATTGTTTGCTGACGATATGATATGCTACATTGAAGATCCAAAATGCTCCACCGAAAGACTTCTAGACTTAATTGACACTTTTAGCAGAGTAGCTGAATACAAGGTCAACACTCAAAAATCAATAGCCTTCTTATACACAATAACAGAGTCACTGAGAGAGAAATTAGGGAAATAATTCCTTTCACAATAGCATCCAAAAAAATAAAGTATCTAGGAATCAATCTAACAAAAGAAGCAAAAGACCTCTACACTGAAAACTACAGCACTCTGAAAAAAGAGATTGAAGAGGATATGTGAAAATGGAAAGATATCCCCTGCTCCTAGGTAGGAAGAATCAACATAGTGAAAATGGCCATACTACCAAAACTGCTATACAGATTCAATACAATGCCAATTGAAATTCCAACACTATATTTCACAGAACTAGAAAAAAGAATCCAAAAATTCATTTGGAACCATGAGAGACCTAGAATAGCAAAAGCCATCCTAGGCAACAGACACATGGCAGCAGGTATAACAATTCCCAATTTGAAACTATACTACAAAGCCACTGTGATAAAAACAGCATGGTACTGGCAAAGAAACAGACCTGAGGATCAGTGGAACAGACTGGAAGATACAAAAGCAGTTCCAGATGTACTCAGCTACCTCATCTTTAACAAAGGAACTGACCCTCCTCACTGGAGGAAAGATAGTCTCTTTAATAAATGGTGTTGGCAAAACTGGATTTCAACCTGCCAAAGATTAAAACTAGACCCTTATCTTTCACCATGCACTAAACTAAAATCCAAGTGGATTAAAGTTCTAAATATTAAAACAGAAACACTAAACTTGCTGGAAGATAAGTTAAGCAGAACACTGGAAGACATTGGCATAGGAAAAGACTTTATGAACAAATCCTCAGTAGCACGGGAACTAGCAGAAAGAATCAACAACTGGGATCTCATCTTATTAAAAAGCTTCTGTACTTCAAAAGAAACCATCAACAGAACTAAGAGACAACCTACAATGTTGGAAAAAAATTTTACCAGCTGTTCCTCAGACAAAGGACTATTATCAAGAATATATAAAGAACTCAAAACAATCAGCCCCCCCAAATATAAAGATCCCATTCAAAAATAGGCATCCGAAATGAGCAGACATTTCTCAGACAAAGAAGTAAAAGCAGCAAGTAAATATATGAAAAAATGATCCACATCACTGGTCATTCGAGAGATGTAGATGAAAACAACACTGAGATTCCACCTCACCCAACAAAGAATGGCTGCTATCAAGAAATCAAACAATAACAAATGTTGGCAGGGTTATGGGGAGAAAGGAACCCTTCTCCATTGTTGGTGGGAGTGCAGACTGGTGCAATCACTATGGAAATCAATGTAGAGATACCTCAAAGAGCTGGGATTAGAGGTTCCATTTGACCCAGCCATCCCTCTGCTGGGTATCTTTCCAAGTGAATTAAAAGAATCATATCACAGGATATATGCACACCCATGTTTATAGTGGCATAGTATGTAATAGCTAAAACTTGGAAACAGCCCATATGCCCATCAGTTGGAGACTGGATAAAGAAGATGTGGTTTTAGCCGGGCATGGTGGCACATACCTGTAATGCCAGGACTTGGGAGGCTGAGGCCGGAGGATCGCTGTGAGTTCAAGACCAGGCTGGGCTACATAGTGAGTTCCAGGTCAGTCTTAACTACATAGTGAGACCCTGTCTCAAAAAAGAACAACAAAAAGAAAGATGTGGTTTTTCTATAAAATGGAATACTGCGAGTCAGCCATAAAGAATGAGAAATTAGATTCATTCATAGGAAAATGGATACATATTGAGGATATACTCCTAAGTGAAATAAATAAGTCACACATGTGTAAATACCAAATAGTTTCTCTGGTGTGAAAAATTATAATAGTACATAAGATCCTAAAAACATAATTGACAATGTGAAATAGGAAGGAAAGGGCTAAAGGTGCAGGGAAAGTGAGAAGTGTAGGGGAAAGGTTATAAGGGAAAAGAAAAAAAATGAGAAAATGGAAAAATGGAAATAAAGTGTTTGTAAATGGGGAGGGAGGAGGGGTGAAGGGAGGGCAGGGAAAAGAGGGAAAAATGAGAACCAAGACCTGTCATGTAAAGGTACAAGATCCCAGTAATGAATGTAACTGTACTGTATACCTAAAACGTACCAATAAATTCAATGAGGAAAAAAATAAAAAATAAATAAATGCTGGGTAGTATTGATTCCCTTGATCTTCACAACTTCCATATGGGGTAACTACAGATAAGGAAGCATTTGTAAACAATTTTTTCTTACCTGTATGCAACCTCTGGGTACTCTCATTCACCCATACAACCTCAAAGATCACTCATAAACTGAAGACTCAAGCTTAAGCACAAGCTCCACCAGTCCAAAAATTTTCCATAACTGTTGACTAATCCATATATCCTTCTCTCTGATCCCAGGATTTGAGAGAAGACAAGTTGAAAGACCGAATGAAAGGAGCCTAGAACACTTTCTCACCAGCAGTCCTGGGCTCTGCTTGTGTCCTGGAAACACCCCATTCTCAGAGCATCCAGAACTCAGCTCATCACCTCCAACTCCTCTCCACCCCCTGAATACATACGTACGGTGTTTGACATTTCCCTCTTCCATGAGCTCCATCATCCCCCGGGTACTTAGATCATCTCCCCTTATTTACCTGAGTCAGCACCACATCGCATAGGTTTAACTACTCAAACCTCTCTCAGTCCCATCTGCTGCTCTCTGTCCCTACCCTAATCTGAGAGGCCAGGTACGGTGAAGATCCTGCAGATAGCTTGCTTGGGTTCAAACAGTGCTCCTTATTAGCTAAGCAACCTTTGGTAAGTAGTTTAAATGTACATTAGTCTTTTTCATTTATATTATTTAGGAATTTGGGGAGTTGCAAATAATAGAAAACCCATCTCACACTGGCTCCAAAAAAGAAAAATGATTTTTTTGTTTATCCAACTGAATCAAGGGTGTCCAGCCAAATCTAGGAGTCCATCATGGTTCTTCCTTTCTGTCTCTTATGGCTGATTTCCTCAGTACTGGGTTTTATTCTCACAAAGGCTTCTCTCGTGGTGGCAATATAGCTGCTAGAGCACCAATTTTGCATCCTATCCTCTCAAGAATTCCACAGGAAAGAGGACCTAGTCACCTTTTCTTTTTCTTGCACAAAGCCTAACATTATCTATTGTTTGTTTCTCAGGACCTATCATCCCATGGCCCTTGGACCTAGAGATGGAATCAGTCTTATTCAACCACCTGGAATAGGTGTACGGATGTGTTGAGGGTGGAGGGCAGTTAATGAATGAAGAGCAGAATTTTCTTTTCAGGAAAAAAAAAAACTGACATTAGTCCTGCAGAAATAGTATTCATGTTCACATATATATATATGCAAACAATGGTTTCCCTTATTCTGTTTTGTTGTCCTTCAGCCAGCTATCCACTTTATTGCTGGAAAGAGCTTTCTAAAATGCAAGCTAATTATAACAAATAGCAGCTTCCCAGAAGAAGGTCCAACTCTTGCTCATCTTTACACCCTAAGCCCCAGCCCAGTGCCTGGTACAAGGCAGATGCTTGGGGGAATCTGTGGAATAGCTGACCTCATCAGAGCTCGTCAGCACCTGGAAGTGCCAGGGCATGCGTGACGCAATTCATGTTACCTATAGCAACATGAGCCAGGGGAAAGCAAATATGGACTGAATTCACTGGAGTCACCAAAGTGGTCTGCTCTGGGTTGAGATTTCAGCTGCATCTGGAAGGACATAGATGCTTACAGGAAATAACAGTGTGCCAGGAGGCAGGAGCCACTTACCAGGAAGAAGGCAGTCCTTCCCAGAGCCAAGTGTGCCAGGGAACCAGGGACTTGGGCCGCATCTAACAGAGAAGGCAGATCCTTCAACAAGTCATGTGACAAGCTCCTGTCCTCCTTAGAGCCTTCACCAGCACTGGCTCCTGTGTAAGAATGCTGTTTAGTCTCATCGGTCCCCTTATCTTCTACAGGTATGAGGCCTAATGTCACCCTTTAGAGAAGTGTGTTGTGGTCATGCTATTTAAAGCAGCACTCTTTACATGACTGCCCAGTTATTTCTCCTTAGTATTTATCACTTTGAAATTATCTTGTTTACGTATTTATTGTCTCTGCTCCTACGGGAGTATAAGCTCCATGAGTGTAGGGCTCTTCACTGTCCTGGCCATTCAATATTTTTTAAACAAGTGAATTAACAATGGGAATGATTCTTCCAGCTTGAGGCTAGGGAAATAAATAACATGTTTTAAATGGGTCCAGTATATAGGGGGTCCCGAATAAAAGATAGTGATATAATGGCTATTACTTACAGATGTCTTGAAATATAGAAAGTCTTGACTTCAGTGCTTCTGACCCTTATTAAACCCATGGCCCAGAGCCCAGCAGAACAGGACAGGTGGAGAGAAGGAGGAGAGTTGGCTGCTGCCTGCCCTGAGAGAGAGAATCAGTGGTAGTTGCGGAACTGGGCAGTTCAGGAAGGTGTGGAGCAGGTGCCATTGGAGCTGGGAGTCCCTGGGACTTCCACAGGAAGCTAGAAGTTGGGTTGTGGAGAATGAGACTAGGAAAGAAAAAAAAATCCTAAATTAAATTGTATTTTAACTGTAAATTGATGATGGCAAGGTCTCCTTCACGGCAATTTCAAAATTCCAGCCAACACCCACTGAGTATTTACTGTATTTGAAGCACATGTTAGTCTCGAAGCATGATAGACAGTTGAGTCAGACTTGGCTCAGGCCCCTTAGGAAACAAATTTTCTTGGGTAAGATAGAGAGGTGGGTCACAGCTAACTAACTGTTTAATGATGTGCCTAGCAGCTACACCCAGCAGAGGCAGAGTGACTATGCAAAGGAGGGAGAGCAACACTGGTAAACTATGCTGCAAACACACAATTCAGAGGATATATCTGTTGTCTGGTGTTATTTTGTTTTGTTGATTTTTTTTCTTGCAGAAGTTATGTCAAGTTCAGTGTTACTTTTAACTAGCAATAATATGGTTGGAAAAGATCACTTAACCAAGACAGACTGCACATCTGAGCTCAGCATAGCTAACAATAATTGTTTTTTGTCTTTTCAGAAACAAAATATGCTGAAATTCAAGAGCTGCTATAAATGGATATTTGTGTGACTCCCCAGAGCAGAGCCACCTTCACATAGTGAGCCAGGCTGGTTAGGTGGTGCCTTGAGTCTTCCGAGAGCACCTGTCCCCCTCACCAAGAAAACAACACAAGGACAAATTGCCTCCAAGCTACCTGAGTGTCCTCTGAGTTTTTCTGACTCTCTAAAAAACAGTTAAAAAGTTGAGAATTGCCATCCTCCCATGGTGAGAAAATATGCTCCATTTGAACTTTTCTCAGGATTTTAAGTTTAAACTGTTGGAATTTTTTTTTTTAACCACATGCTGTCTTTGTTACCAACCTTTGTGGAAGATCTGCATTTTATTATGTAATGATAAAAGTCAAGACTTCCATTTTTTGAAGGAAAAAAATTGTCTTGTAAGATAGATGATAGACAGACAGACATAGATAACACCACAGTAAAGATATTCAAGAAAGGAGAACTTGAGAGACTTTGACATATGGATCGTATACCTTTAAAATGTGTCTGCCATTAGGACCCTGAGTGTGATTTGCTGAAGTTAATTGAAGATGGATTACAAAAAAAGAAAACAAAAGAAAAGAACATGAGGACACTTTCATAGAATAATCTGTCAAGCATAAAATGCTCATTGGGCACATGCCATATGTTCAAAACCATATTGACTTTACCCAAGTACAGGACAGGTTGTCTCGAACTTTACAAAGAAGGTGTGTACTCAAGTTCATTGGTTGGGTTTTTTTTTTTTTTTAACTTGGAACAAATTTGTTGTAGGCATGTCTTTGCATCCTCTATTAGGTGTTGAATAGACTTTTGTGGGCTAGCCCAGGGTGTAGCCAGCATTTATTGTTTCTATGGAATGTGTTACACATGGTTCCCATGTTAGCTTAGTCACAAGGACTTCCCACCTGCTACCTGTGCTGCCACAGAAAGATGGGCAGGGCTGAAATGGGATAGGCAGGTTCCTACCACAGCCTGTAGGCTTTTCAGTTCCCTCTTCACTTAGCAGGCACTTGGTCCGTTCTTTTCCTTTTTCCCATTTTCCTCCTGTCCCTTTTACCCTACTTTCCCTTCTTGTTTACAACAGCTTTGTTTCCATTTTATATTCCTTTGCTCATTTTTTCTTTTCCCTTCCTTACTTTCCTTGTGCCCCTTCCCATTTGAACATTTTCTTCGTATTTCACAGTACCTATTATAGATTTTCATCCTTATTTATATTTTTAGTTTCTTGCACCAGAGAAACAGTGCAATATTTACACATATTTGTCTGATTTATTTCACTTCAGAGCTTGATCTCTAGGTACATCCATTTAACTATAAATGTTTCAAATTGATTTTCTTTTACGGCTAAGTGGTACTCCGTTGTATAAAACCCCCCCACATCTTCTTTATTTATCAGTTGATGGACAATTGGGTTGTTTCCAAGATTTAGCTATTACAGACTGCTTCTATGAACATGGGCGAGCATTTATTACTATGTTATGATGAACTTTGTCAGTTCTTAAGGAAAGAATTAAGTTCCCTTTGAGTTTGGGCCTTCCCAAGACTGCTGTCTTGGGAATCAGCTTCTCTTGAATGAGGTTGCCATGGGGGTGTTCTAGACTCCCCTTCTAGATTAATTTCCTCTCCCTCGTCTCTTAGTAGTGCATGAGTTCCACAGGGCTGGTAGTGTTCAGAACAAGGGATGATCCCAGGCCATCAAGAGAGGAGAAAAACCTTTGCTGGTTCAGTGGTCTGGACTGGGCAGTCTTCCTGGGATTCCTTGAGGACAAAACAGTCTGGGTCTTGGAGCTCCATCTATATCTCTGCACATTCAAGTAGGAAATGCAGCACTATCCCCTCAGGTCACAAGGAGGCTCGTGTCCCAACTTGAGAATGAGAATCATGGTTGAACCAAGGGACACTTATGCTCAAGCTGCATCAAAAATCATCAAAGTCCTCTTGGTCAGCACCCACATCCACTTAAAAGCAAGCTCAGGAGAGCTTCCAAAGAAAGAGCCTCCAGCCACTCATGCTTTCAGTGGGAATTCTCCTCTTTTCCTGATTTTAAAGGGCCAGGGTGAGAATGTGCTGAAGGACAGGGTAGATCTTGCCTTGTCAGAGTCACATGTTCTCCATCTCCCTTGCCATAAAAGGGACTGGACTAATCCATTGCAGAGATTACCTTTATCTGATCTTCAAAGTAGAGTCTGGCCAGAGACCTCCAAGAAGAATTCTGATTTCACAATTGTGAAATTGTGGGAGATAGGTATTGGGCACGTAGGATGCTGAGAACCTCACTTAGTTTCATAAAGTACATTTAAGGTCCTGAAATAGACTGAAGTAGCTGTATCTAAGTGTAGTCTCTGGTGTGGTTTTGGATGTGGCTTGAATGTGTCCTCTAGGGTTTCTGTGTTTGAAGTTTAGTCCTTTAAGAAATGGGGCTTAATGTAAAGTGATTACATCACTGGGGGAGTTGCCCTTAGAAGAGACTAGGGTAGTTCTTGTAGGACCCCAGCTACTTGCCCTGAGTCTGGAATTGTTATAAAAGAGCAAGATTGGCCTCTCCTAATACACACTCCCACCACAATCCCACCTGCCATGATGTGAGAGAGCCAAGAGGACTCTGAACAGAAACTGATGTAAGGGGACTTCTCAGTCTTGGACTTTCAGCCTCCAAAACTGAGCCAAATAAGTTTTCTTCTTTACACATTACTGATACTTAGCTATTTTTCTGTGAGAAAAGAAAGAGACCACTACAGTGTCTATAAACAAAATTATTTTTCTCATTCCCTAAGAACAGTAGAGAGTAAGCAATAATTGTCCAATTAGGAGCTAAGGACAACTAACTGAGAAACAAAGAGTCAGGAGTTCAAATTCATGTTGTATTCTGGAGTAATTCAGAGTATGAATTCAAATCCAGCACAAGCAGGTAACAGAATACAGGGGAGTCAGGTGGAGTGAGGTAGGTCTGGGTGACACTTAAAAATCCTGTGGGCAATAAGAAATCTCAGGTGGCTCCAGGAGGAGCTGAGACATCAGAAAAGAATCTACAATGATTAGAAGCCTGTCCCAGTGCTAGGCTCAGAAGTTGGTATCACCTGACAAGAAAGACAACCTTTTGGCTGAGGTCTGGGAAAGCTGCAGCACTAGTGGAGAACTGGGACTCTGCAGGTCCAGGCTGGAGATCCGTTAGGCAGATGGACTGCATGTAGGTGGGTAGAGTGAAGTCCATACAGCAGAATCACTTGCACTGAGAACTCCATTTATCTAGACGTATGACTCCTGGATTCTCCTTCAGACCAGGAAAGCAGTATTACAGTCAGGGTTCTTGTCACTGAAGTGGCAGAAACTAACTTCAAAGTCTAAAATGAAAAGGAAATCTATGGGCTCCAGAACTGAAAAATGCAACTTCATGAAAGGATGAACACAGGAACTCAAATGTAATGCAGGCTGTGTGCATCCTCATTTCCTGCTCTGTGTTAGTTTTCACAGTCAGTATAGTCAGATTCAGCAGTTCAGCGCATTTCAGTAAGATTTCTGTTGGCGCCTCTAGCCTGACTTCCTCACTTCCTCTTTTAGTGAAAAGAAAGTTCCTACCCAGGAAATTTTAGAATCAAGTTTTTATTTGCCTGATTTTACCTTAGAATCCATTCAGGAACCAGGAACTGTGCCAAGAGAAATGTGGTCCTCCAACTGGCCGTACATCCATCACATTGGGCAAGCCCCCTTTAATCACATGGATTACGAGGTAAGGAAGGAAAAGATGGTTGTCCACGGAAAATTGGTGTGCTATTATCAGGAGAAGATGTTAATCAGTGACAAGATGAAAAAAAGATGTTACAAGAAGTATTTCATTAATATTTTGCCAGGCAAACCCTAGCCTGATTTTGGGCAGGGCTGAGCGTGCAAGTGGCCAATGACCATTAATGTTTGGACATTGCTGGAACAGACAGGGTCTTCTTATAAGGTCAACGTGTGGCAAAATGTAAAGAGAAAGTCTTATAAGGTTTTATTTATTTAATATTAGAGTTTCACCCAACACATCTCTCAAATATTGTGCTATTAAGTGCTATTTAATTAAATGAGATACTTAATAAGAAAAAGTACTGTCTTCTCTATTGCAGGGAAAAACTGAGGCCCTGATAACTGAAGCAAATGCCCTTCTTAGTAAAAAGTAACTAGAGTTGTTGGTAGGGTTGGGAAATAGGCCTATTCTCCAGATACATTTTTTATTTCACTTCAGCAGAGATTCTTTTGGGAAAAAAAACATTTCAAAATGTTGCAAGACATTTTGACTCTTCTCCCCAAAGTGATAGGGTCATTTAACTGACAATGACCTTCAAGTACAGCCCTGCCGGTCAAGACAACCACATGGATATTATATTTATAATGTTAAGCCTATGTTTAAAGTCTGATAAAAATAATGGAGGTATTTTATAAGTTGTTATCTATTAATACTTTTTACATATATGCAGACTTGTAAGTTACATAGAAAAATACTTGGTTAAAACAGTAAAAATTTCATCACAAAATTAATGAGAGTAAAAAAATTAGCAATTATAAAAATATAGCTTTGAGGAAAATGGGAATTTTAAAGAGTCATCTAGTAAACAATTATGCTAGTGATAAAAACAGTTACTAAATGATGCTTTTATATTGGTAATGGAACGTCAGGCCAAAAAAAATAATGTTGTGTATATTTAAACAAACTATTTTCTATAGAGCATTAAGATGGCCACCTCACTATACTCACATATTTGCAGAAAAGTGGCTGGAATACTTTCCATCACTGGAGAAGAGTATCAGAAATTCACAGCGGATTCATGGAGAAAAGAGGTTCTTAAAGGAGCCCATTTTGTGTCTACTCAAAACCTTCCTAAAGGACAGAATTTGTATCATAAGCAAATCTATCTCCTGACACATCTCAATTCCACCCCAGGAAGGAGCAGCGAACCTGTCTATTCACCAGGGAGGTGTTTATGTTTCTTTCAAGTCCTAAGCTCTCCTGTTTTTATTATAATAATATTACATTTGAAATTCTACAGTTATACTGAAATTTTTACAATCTAGTATAACCTAGCAGGTACTCAAGCTTAATGAATATTTAAACATTTAAATAATGTTAAAGATAAGAGTAGCATTTAAATATAAAATGAGTCACTGACAATATAATTGCAAGTTGGTCCTCATTAATGAAAGTGTTCATTTTCCTCCTTGGACTTTAGCCCTTGACAAAGGTGGTAGAACTTTCTAGAATAGAGCTCCTCATTGGCTTGTTCTACAACAATCAAATTAGATTCTTCTTGAGGAAAACTGTTCACTTGAGTACCCTGAAGCAACTCAGGGGCCCTTTATACAATGCCTCTGCTCTAAGTCTGTACTTAATATAGATATTTTAAGTGATTGTGCCTTTGTAATGATATAAATGCTACTCTCCTCACTTCCTACAATAAGGCATTTAGCATAGTGAAGATCATTTATGACTTTCTTTTTGTCAGAGAAAATTTCCACTTAATAACTTCCACCCATGGGCTATGCTATTTGTTAAGTTGGGATCTTATATATAATTCAAGTAGGTTCTTACCTGGGTCATCTATATTTTCAGGGCCCTGGAAAGAAAATATGAAACATTCATTCCAAGCTCCCCTAAAAGAAAAGAAAAGACAAAACTATTGTTTGCTATCTGACCCTTAAAATTCCAGCCTTGGCTTAAACCATGATAAGTAGCTTTCAATGTAACAGCCAGCCTTGACTGGTAATGACAGATGGGTTAGAAGACCAAATCTAGGGTTAGCAGGAAGAAGTAATCCTAAAAGGACACTGAACTCTGCTATAATGTAAGTCCCAGGAAGAAAGATCTTCTGAACAGTGGACAGTCATTTGCACCTTAGTGGGACTGAAATTTGAAAAGGAGATAGAAACTGGAAGGAGAAAGAATCTTCAGGAGATGCAGGCTCTGAGAGGAAGAGTTATGAGGGTGGGCAGGGGCAGGTCAAAGACCTTCACAGTTGTTGCTCACTATAATAAAATAGAATAATGTGTTATTAGGATGAATTGTTAAGTGTATTTCAGGGCTGTACCTGAGGTCATTGCACTGCAACGATTATCCATTCTTGTTGGCCCTAGCACTTATTACAGTGCTTCACGTATAGTAAAACCTCAACAAATGTTATTTTTGATGAATACATACTTGTTTTTATAAAATTAAGAAAAATGGCAAGGCACAATTTCCATGGCCAATAATTTTAAGAATAGGCATATTTAGTCAAACTGTGGAGAAATGAACACTGCTTTTATGCTCTGCCAAGGTGAGAGTCTGGACTCTAAAACAGTATTCTGTGGGTCAACCACGTTGAATCATGCAGGTGACCTGTTGGGTAATAGGTGAAAATAGTAGCAACTGGAGCCCATCTCAGGGTATTTTCTTGTTGTGTTCAAAAAAGCTCATAATCATTCCCCTCCCACAAATATATACCTGCGAATACACAGCTCACTGGTTGTCTCCCTATAATAATATTTTGCACTTAACAAAGAGGTGTGCCAGCCTCAGAGAAGTATGGTGACAGACCTTTTTGATTCCATAATTTCTGATTGCAAGTTCAGTGTTCTTCTGAATGTACCAAGAAGGAAATTCTCAAAATATTGTCAGAATGTGTAGTTTCTGTGTATCTCATAAAACCAGTAATGCTCAATATCTTGATATCAGGTAAACAAACTTAAATGGAATTTAAGTGGTATAGACTCAGGGCATAGTGGGAGGTCAGTGGAAATCTCAACCTATCACTATGATTTGCCGTTTCTTGCATGTTGTTGCTTTCCTTTGCTCAGTGACAGACTAGGTAACCCTGTCACATATTAAATTCTTTTTCATCTCAGAAATATTGTGCAGTTTCCATTAAGATTATGGCATAATTAATCAGGACCAGATTTTTTGTCCATCCCCACCACATCTATCATGTGATCTTACTTATTAATATTGAACTCTGGAAGATCTAAATATATTATGTAAGTGGGGTACTCTGTGGCAGTAAGTGGGGCTAAATATGAAGACTTCTCTAATACTAAGACATGTCTACCATGCCTCATAAGATACCAAGAAAAATGTTTTTTTGAAAAGGAGATAAAGCCCTCTAATTAATGGTGAATGTAACACCAGCAGGTTTTTCTCTTCTTGTCTTTCTAGAATAAAAGTGAGCAACCTTTTTCTCTAAAGGGTCAGCTATTAAATATTTAACCCTTGTAAGCCATACAGCTCTCTGGCAATTCCTCAGCTCTGTCACAGAAGCAGAAAGCTATGTAGACAATACAAAATTAAATGAATGTTCTTAGATTTTATATAAAAGCTACAGTTTGGTAACCTCTCCTCTGATAATCATAATAATATTTTAAGTGCTATTTACCAAGTACATAGTGGCACTATAATTCACTAATTTAAATCTTTCCATGATTTTGGTAGCAAACCAAATTGGACAAGAACCAAACCAAATTGGATGAGAACCAAATCAAATTCAATGGTTAGGTTCCATGGTGATCTTATAGGGAAATTTGATTTGGTTCTCATGCAATTCGATTTGCGACCAGAATCACAGAAAGAATTAAGTTCATGAACCAAGGCACTGGTGTATTTTACTTAATATTGCTGGCAGTTCTATGAAGTGGGTACTGCTATTTTCTGTAAATGTCTCAGTCTATTTTATATTGCTATAATAAAATACCTGAGGCCGAATGCTTATAAAGAAATATTATTTGGTTCATAGTTCTGGCAGCTGGAAAGTCCAAACAACACTGTACCTGTCCAGCAAGTCTTCTTGTGTGTCATGGTAAACAATGCAGAAAAGATAGTGGGCATGCAAGGAAATAAAAGAGTAAAAAGGGCCCAGGCTCACGCTGTTAGAAAAAAACCCTCAAGAGAAACAACTCCTTTGAGTGATGCATTAATCCCTTCACTCAGGCTGTGCTCCCAGGATCTAGTAACCGTTGCTGGACCCCGTCTGTTAAAAATCTGCCACCCCTCAGTAACCATCACATTAGAGACCAAGCCTCCAGGACATGAACTCTGATGGACAAGTGACATCCAAACCTTAGCGATATGAAAGTCTTATATATATTAAAAGAAGCTGCATCCTCTTACATAGCCAGAAATCAACATAACCCTGACTTGATCCTGGTTGGCTAAAGAGAAGAGTTGATGTGGTAATGGGCAGAGCTAAGCTGAGAAGGAATTGGGGAAAATGTTGAAAGATGGAAAAAGAATTAAACTATTAACATTTAGTTGATTTTTGTTCTTCCAAGCTGTACTTGAGATGTAGCATCACCTCATTTGAGTCTGGGGTGTACCATAAACTCAATTGTGTCTACTCGCAAATTCTGTAAGATGACAAGCTAGCTGCCTGATCACCTAAAGAGGCCAGAGCTACTGTAAAAAGTATTGGCCCCAATTGAGGTAACAATTAAATATTTTATAACCCAATAATACTTTGTAGCTTATAGCCCTTCTTTTGATTTTCATGGTATCCTCTCTCCATTTTGCTTTTTCCCCTTTACTTAGAAATCCCTTCTTCCAAAGCATCCTCCTTCAAGCTCTTCTTCAAATGCTTTTACTTCTGCTATGGTTTATGTAAATGTTCCCCAAAAGTCCATGTGTTAAAAGCAGAGTTCCAGCGGTAACATTATTGAGAAATGTGAACCTTTAGGAGGTGGGGCCTATTGAGAGATCCTTAGGTCTATGGGGATATGCCTGTGAAGAGGGCTGAGGGACCTCAGGATTTTTTGCTTCCTGACCATGAGCTTTCCAACATTGTTATCAGAGGCATAAATTAATGGATCTAAACATTCTTGGGCCAGAATCTCTAAAACTGTTAGTAAAAATGACATTTTCTCTCTATAAGGTACTTATCTTAGGTGCTTTGTTATAGTAACATGCAGCTGGCAAGTACAATTTCCACAAGTCTTCTCACAGGGACACCAGCCAGAATTAATGTTTGATTTGTTTGTGTTTGGATCACCCTGCATCCCAGTCCCCAAGGCATTATGGTAGTTCAAGTATGATATACATATACTGGTCTTTCCTCCTGTGCAGATCCATAAAATCTAGGAAGCCAGGAAGTATGTCTCTTCCTTCATTTGTGACCAGAATTTGACATGAATAGTGGACACTAAATATTTGCTTAATTGAATTAAATTTAATTATTCTCATAATAACCTGTGGAAGACTGAAATGAAACCACTTTGGAGTTTTCAAGTTCCTGGTGGTAATAGGCTTCCTATGGCTCTGATAGTATATGGAGAAGTGATGACATTTGAGCACTGTAGCATATGAAAAATGGTTACTTAGGACATTTCTGGGAGAAATAAACCTTGTCTTGTTTTGTTTCCCTTACACAAAAATAATATCATCTGAGAAAGCATGGAGAGCAGTGATCAGCACAGTAAATTTTCCATAAATTTGCTGAATTTGTGAATTTGTAAATACAAAACTTTTTGTTGAGATTTAATTTGCATATGAATAATGTACATATCTTTGGGGTTTGGGTTAATAAATTTGACCATCACACTTGCCTACAGTGAATACTTCACTTCTTGTAAATGTCAATGTGTGCTTATGTGCAGGAGAGAATGGAGCATTTGAGACAGGGAAAGCCATAGGCCCAGGCTTGGAGACATAGAGATAGACCCAAAAAGAGAGCGTCAAGACAGACGTGGGACCAGGCACTGCTCAACACTTCTGACATGGTGAGTAGTCAACGAGGTGATGAAATAAATGCCAAATCATCTAAATAGTCTCCTTAAAAAAAGAGGTTAGGGATTGAGTGAGTCAGGGATGTGTGGGCAGAAAAGAAAAGCTAGTTTCTAAGTTCAAAAGTAAACTTCTTTCTTTGACAACTCTACACACACACACACACACACACACACACACACACACACACAAATAAAGCGATTCTTAAACTGGGAGTGGTGGAGCACGCCTGTAATCCCAGCACTGGGGAGGCTGAGGCAGGAGGATCCCTGTGAGTTCGAGATCAGCCTGGGCTACAAAGTGAGTTCCAGGTCAGTCTCAGCTACATAGTGAGACCCTGTTTCAAAAAACAAAAAAACAAGCAAACAAATACAGCAATTCTTATACAAGGAAAAGCAAACTGTGGACAGATACATGGCTGAAAAATAACAATCATTAAAACGGAAAGAACCATTGAAACAGCCTCAGGAGCAAATCTTATATTCCAGAGGCTGAAATAATTTCTTCCCTGACTGATGGAAGATGTGAGAAGCAGCACATGAATGCTGAATTTGTTTCTGGACTCATGAGATAGAGGATTGTTGTTTGCTCCTTTATTCCAAGCTCTTCGCTTTTTAGCATGTAGGCTTATGATTTTTTAATTTAACTGAAAAAGCCAAACAAGCAAACCATGCTTTTATATTCCGTATTTCATAACCTTAGTAACCACAGTGAGTTGCTAAAATGTCAGTTGTAAGGAATACTCTAGCAATTCTGGCTTTATATTATAGGATCTGAAAGTGTTTTATGCTTCAGAACTTCCTTGTTTTATCCATATTGCAAGTTCCTTGGATTGGCACAAGACTTCCTATAATTAAGATAGTCTTTCTAACTTGCTCATTGATCTCTGCTTTCCATAATTGGTAGTGTTTACAGCTCCAATAATGAATTGGATTAATTTTCTGGAGCGTGTGCAAATTTCCTGCCTTATGTTTGTGTTTTTATAAATGCAGTTCTCTCACTGTAATGTCAGTCTAGATCAGTACAGAATGCCAGTTAACCAAATAAAGGCAATAAGTCATACTGGCGTACTCTTGAGAGTTGTTTTCATTTTGCAGATATCCGTACTGTGCAAGGTTCCAGAGTCAGATAGCCTACATTTGGATTCTGATTCTACCATTCCATTAGCTGTAATACCTAGCTTCTCTCTGAAAAATAGGGAAAATTTTGCCTATATCTTAAGAAAACTGTAAGGACCAAATGAATAGTATCCATTTATTATTCTAACAAATATGTATTTCTTTACCTTTATTTTTTGAGGTGCAATTTTATGTTTCCCAGGCTGGTCTCAAAGTCTTGAGGTCAAGCAATCCTCCTGCTCCTGCACCTTCTGCTACAGCTGGAACTATAGCACAAATACGTATTTCCTGAGCAACAGCTGTGGGCCAGGCAGTATTTAAGCTCTAATGAGAAGAGCAGTGAACAAAAGTAACTGTTTTCATGGAAGTTTCTAATCAGAGATGTAGAGAATAAAAAAGTGGACAAAGACATGGAAAGTATCAGATAGTGATGAGAACTAGAAGAAAGAAAAACAGAATGGAGCTGGGAGTTGGAGAGCTGTTATTTAGAGTAAACAGGGACTAGAATCACAAAGGTGACATCTGACGCTTTCAGTAATGCCTGACACCTAAGCAAGGATTTAATAAGTGAGAGTATTGTCATTATTATTGTTACTAATTTGACTCGGATTTACCAAATTTGCTTATGAAAATGCCCGAGAATATTTGAAGAATGTTAGATTTCTGCCAGGGAGCTTATTAAATACAATAACTGTCACTATTTGCTTTGGCATCTTATAGGTGGTACTGTCTCCAACTCCCACCAAATCCTCTACTCTCTGCATCTCTGTATAATTATCATCTCCCCTGGAGCCCTAGCCTGGTAGGAGCTATAGTCCATCTGCTAGGGTTTGGATATGTTTTGTCCCCCATAGGTTCATGTGCTGAAAGGCTGGTCCCCAGTGTGATGATAAGAGGTGGTAAGTCCTTGAAGAGGTGAAGCTCAGTAGGAAATCATTAGGTTACTAGAAGTGCTGCCTTTGGAAGAAGATTAAAGTAGTTCTCATGGAGTCCTGGTTTGTTTCCAAAAGATAGCTGTTATAAAAGAGCAAGGTGGCTTCTCCCTCGTCTCCAGCTTCCTGTCACACCATGTGGTCCCTCCTTTCCATGCTGGCTCCCATGGGGACCCTTGCCAGAGCCAGTGCAATAGTGCTTTAAAACTGGAAAAAATGAGAACCAAGAACTGTCATGTGAAGGTACAGGATCCCAGTAATGAATGTAACTGTATTGTAGACCTAGATTATACCAATAAACTCAATAAAAAAAAAAAAACTTTCAGCCTCCAAATAAACCTATTTTATTTATAAGAATTCTCAGCCTCAGTTATTTTGTTATAATAATGGAGAACAGATTACTATACTGCCACACAGCACCTGTACCTTTTCTTCTTAGCATTTATTTCTCATTATGGTCTGATTTGATTAATATTCATTAGAGTTTGTTTCCTTCCTTTCCATGGAAGCAAGAATGATATCTTTTTTTTTTCAGTATATGTGCTGCCAAAGCAAACATGGCAAGAATGATATCTGCCTTCCTTTTTCTTATATATAAGGGATGAACCCACCCTTACCTGGCATGATAAATCGATGAATGGTTAGAAATCTCCACTGAACTATGCCTGTGTGTTGGCAGATGGAGTTGACAGGACATTGCTTCATGGCATCTGGGTCATGCTCCTCCTCTTATATTTCCATTCAACATATTTTGAGCTGTCCATCATTTGAGCTGTAGACAAAGATCAAAGCTAATCTACACAATAGTCTGTAAAAAGACCGATGCTAACTGGCCAGAGTAAAGAACCAAGCCTTCCATTTTAGGGAAGAGGGGAAAAAATTGCCCCAAAGGGTAACAGTCATCTCTACTGCACAGCCAAGTACTTAGACCTTCTTAGCATAATCTTTTTTATAGTCATTCTTCTGAGCTAGTCACAAACATCATGACAAAGTAAGTTATTACAAACTCTTACCTCATGACATATGGAGAAAAGAGATGGCAAGATTCCGATTTGAAGTTACTAACCAGAAGGGAGCACAAAGATGGTGTGTGTACACACAAGGAAAGGGCTTCAGGCAACACTGAAGCTGACTGAAATAGGTCAGGTTGGGGAGCAAAATGTGTCTCTGTGTGTGTGTGTGGTGATTTTTTAATGTGAAGTAGAATTGTTAGGAAAGAATAATAACCATATCATTACCTCCTGGGATATGATAACACATACATCGCAGATATGAAGAGGAGAGCCCACACCAAACAGAACAGAGGTAGGAAGTAATTTTCATATTTCAGACTTCTGGACTCATGCTGAGGAACAGTGGGATTATTCAGCAGGGCCAGAAAGTGAGCAAAACATAGCACAGCTGAGGTTTGTCTGTCTGGCTGATAGACCACCCACCCACTTTGCCTTTATTTTCCTCTTGCCTACATCTTCCAAATATAAGCCTTGATCATCCTCCATCAATGGATGTCTCAGTCTGTTTTGTTATAACAGCATACAACAGACTGGGTAATTCATGAATAGTAGAAATTAACTTGGCTCAAGGTTCTGGAGGCTCAGAAGTCCAATATCAAGGTACTGGTATCTGGTGAAGGATGGTGGGGGGGTGGCGAGGGATATTGAGAAGCTGAACTCCCCTTTTATAACTAGCCCACTCCAGAGATAACAGCCTTGGTCCAGAGATGAGGGCAGTTCCCCCATGGTCTAATCATCTCTGAAGGACCCCACCTCTCAACACTTTTGCACTGTGGGTTAAGTTTCCAACATATGTGCTGGAATAGGGGGAGGAGCAGCAAGTCAAAGTATGCCACAATATTTGATTGCTATTAAGCCAAGTCAGAAATGGGATGGTTTATTCATAGAGATGGTTTATTTATTGATTTAGATTATATTTCTATAAGCTACTTATCCCACTCCCTAATACAATAGAGCAGCAAGAGTAAACAGTCACCAGCTTCCTCTTTTTCCCACTACTATTTCAGGACTCGTTAGGGGAAACGGAGGGTGATTTGGGGGGAAATATAAAGTGGACCTGAACCTAGTATTTCAAAGGTAGAAACGGAAGAGAAAATGTCGAGTTCAAAAACGGACTCACACTAGGACAGTAACTACAGTGCCACTGGCACGTACTGAACTGAGGGACAAGGACAAGCTACAAGTGGACACCAGGTAGAGGACAGGAACTGTGAACAGTTCGATCACAGTTTCCTTGTGAAGAATAAGTGAGAATCACAGAACAAGCTGACAATACAAAAGGGAACTCCCCTGGCAATGGGCCAGCTTGGCAACTGTCGGATAAAGGACTAGGGGTGTGCTGGGAGTGAGGAAGGGCTAGGGAAGGAGGAGGAGGAGGTGAGCCGTTGGCTTTATTTCTGGAGAAAGATGAGATGGCTGTCCCCTGTGCCATATAAGACCTAGCCGTGATGTGATTGATTTCACACCATGTGAAGGAGTGTTTAAAAAGAAGCCTGGCTGGTATTGAAATATGAGGCCACAGCATGGTTGACTGTACACCTTTGGCTGTTTTTTCTGTGAGGCAATTACATTAAGTGCTTAACATCAATCCAGAAAAGAAATATGAGGGCACCAGGTTTTCGGTGGAGGGATTTGGTAAAGAGAGGTAGGGGTGGCTAAACTGTCTCCCTGCCCTATACAAACACAGCATATAGAGAAGGTGGACCCTGAGCTCTGAATGGGAACACCTAAAGGCCCAAGAGCACCGGGGAGTATTAGTTGGATCAACAGTTGCATGTTACAACTGCTGAAAGTGAGTGAAACTTGCCAAGCGCTAATGGAACTTCTGGAAATAAAGACAGCTGGGCACCTACCTCAGGCCACCTGGCCTGGCTGACCCTGCCTGGGCTGGAGCCCAAGTGAGCTGTCTTACTTTTTTGTTCTTTTTGATTGGGTCAAAACAAAACTTGTTCTAAAATGTGTTTTAGAACCTGACTTGACCCCTAGGACATTCACTAAATGTTTGAAGGGATACTGGGCATCAGGGGAGAAAATGTCACGGGCAGGTACAAATGGCTAGAAGCTTTCTGAATGTTTGCTCTATGGTTTTCCCTCATAATAATGTGGTCTCATCATAAAAGGATCAACATGGGAGTGTCAATAGAACAGCCAAGAGATGAGACTCCACAGCACTTTGTGAAACCTGTGCAAAGGGCAGAGGGTGAAGGGAATACAAGGACAAAAATCCAAAATGATCAAGGGCTTTGAGTTGACCTGGAAGCAAGAGACACTACAGAGCCCTTAGGAGGATTTTACTACATAGTTTTCAAATTGGAGAAATAATTCTGGTCTTCAAGAAACATCAAATAATAGAGGTGAGAAGGCAAGTAGGGAATCATTCAAAAAAAATCTATGCAGAAAAATGCATTCATTTAGAAAGGGCCGAAGGAAGGAGAGTAATTATATAGAATCATCCCTTTGTGTTTTCTGCTTTTTTTTTCCTCTCTGCTGGAGATGAAACTCAGGGCCTTGTGCATGCTAGGCAAGCACTATAATACTGAGCTACACCTCCAACCCTACCTTTTTAAAAAATAAACATTTTCAATAATACAGAGAAGTAGAAAATACTGTAAAACAAACCCCAGGGTACTCATTACTCAACTCCAACAAATATTACACATCTTATTTTTTCTGGTGCCACTCCTCCTTTTCCCTGGAATATTTTGTTTTACTCAGATTTCTGTTACTATAAAAAATAGCTGAAATAACTGACTGACAGAGAAATGGTTTATTTGAGCTCACAGTTCTGGTTCCTGTACATAATAGACTGGCTCCATTACTTTGGGCCTGTGGTGAGTGGCATATCACAGCAAGAAAACATGGGGGAATAAAGCTATCACTTCATGGTAGCTAAGAAGCAAAAAAGAGGAAGAGGAAAGTACTGTGGTCCTGTGTTGTCTTTAAGGACTCACTTCTAGTGACCTGAAGACCTCCCACAAGCTGGAGAATGGACCTTTAACATACGGGTCTTTGTGGCACATTTAAGATCCAAACTATAGCATATAGTTTTTTTTTTTCAAAGAAAAATCCCAGGTATTTCATCATTTCCTTCATAAATATTTCAGAATATATTTATAATACTTTTGAAAGAATTTGGAGAGAAAATGGAAAGAAGAAGGGTCTTAGGGAAGCAACGCCTAAGAACTTTTGGTGTCCATCCCATCTTCCGGCTTTACGCTGCAGTGTCGCTCGAGTCCTAGGTACGTATATTGGGCTGAACACTTTGTGTGACTTCCCTAGCATCTGGTGATTTATTTTTCCTGGAAACTGGCCAGTGTAATGGCTGATCTCTATGACCCTGCCCTGTTAGCCGGAGGGATTGTTTCAGTGGTAGAGTGTTTGAGCCAATGTGTTCAGTGAAATTCTCTGCTAGGGATTTGAACTCGGAAGCAGAAAGACAAAAAACTCAGGCAAAACTCTGGACTGAAAAAGAAATCTCTCTATTTCTGCTAAGACTCTAGAAGCTGCCCTTCTCAAACTTTGGGAAGACTGGGAAGGTTCTTGGCATTCCAAAAAGTTAGTGTAGAACATTTGCTCAGATTCCATGAGCTATCCCATAATTTTTGAATAAATTCCCTTTTATGTATTAGTTAGCTAGAACTGACTTTTCCCTCTTTTAGCCAAAAGAACTTCAACTACTACAGATCTCTCTAGAAAGATCCTATAGCCTAGAGATGCAAGTACATATAAGACAAATACAGTGATGAAAATGTTATGAAGCAACTTCATATGTGTGTTGACTGCTGTCTCTCCTGAACCTAGCACTATCCCTAACATAGACTGGGCATTCATTACCTATTTGTTGAATAAGTTGAATATTGATCTTCCTAGTGGAGAAAAGATGACGGAAGCCACCCACAGTGGAGTAAGTCCTATTGTGTTACTCAAAACATGAGCTTAGCTCTGGCTCTCTCACTTCCTCACTGCCTGAGTGAGTCACTTAGCCTCTTTGGATCTCAGTTTCTTCATCTGTGAATAGGACTAATAAATCCAGTCAAATTTAGAAAGTTATTATGAAGTTAAATGAGGTGACGCTATATGAAAGTGCTTTGTAAACTACAGACTGTTTGTGAATGAAAGGTATTATTATCTTTCTTTGCTAGCTGGGGATTCCATTCAGCCTATCTCATCTTCTTCGCCTAAGAAGCCTTTAGGGCCTCCTTAATGGTTTTTTTGTTTCCATTCTAACCGTTCTTTTAGCTTGATGTCTATTTTGAAGACTTGATTTTATAGACTAAATTATGAGATGCCTAAGAACCAAAAGGATTCTTCTTTTCTAACATCTATTGCTTCTCCATTCAGCTCATTGAGTATTCCTGAGGAATACCTGCAAGTTGGCTGTTGTCCCTGTATTCCTCCAATGATCACTGGTGCGGAGGCAGAAGCTGGATGCACTTACATTGTCTCTCCATCGTACTGGGCCAGGGAAAAGAGAGAAAGGCAGAGGAGCAGGAGAAATAGATACCTGCCAGTCTCCATAAGGCTTCCAGCCTCAGCCATCCTGCCTGGGAGGCCACCAGCTTGGCAAGAAACAAGTGGGTGTCCTCGTACCTGAGTCATGAAACAGAACTTTCCCATTACCCAAACACCTCAGTACTTACAGAACATTGCTGCATTCTTGTTCAGTGCCCTTAGGTCTCTTGGTGCAGACCAAGCTGAGACCATGCCAGCAGCACACAGCTGTGATGATTTGTCTGCACCTACAGTCATTCACCTAATTGAGTACCTGGGGACATCATCTCACAGTCCTGCTACCAAAGGAAATGGGGCGGGTCTGTGGGGGAAGGGATTACATCATTATTATTGTTATTCACTTATCAGATCATTATTAATTATACTTCAATTAAAGGCTTGCACTTTTTACAAGCATGATCTCATCAGCCCTGCACAATGCCCAAAGGAGGTCAAGAGCTGGGAGATGGCTGATTTGCTCGTGAGTAAGCTGACATGAGGTTCAGAAATCCTGTCCTCTGGTTTGTTTCTCTCTGGCCCCTTCCCTTTGGGAAGGGAGGGTGTGTGCAATTCTTACTAATGTGTAGTGGACAGACTGTCACCCACACACCTCTCTGCCTGGAGTTTGTGACAAAGTCAAGGATAGAATTTTTCCTTCTTAACCCTTCCATGGGATAAGAAGAAAGGAAGGGAGAGAGGAAGAAAAGAAGGAAAGAGGAAAGGAGGGAGAGACAGAGGCAGAAAGGCAGGGAGGGAGGAAAAGAAGGAAGGAAAGAAGGAGAGAGGGAGAGAAGAAGGAGGAAAGGACACACACACACACACACACACACACACACACACACACACACACAAAACCCTTAATGACTGGACACTGCAATGTCACCAGCTCACTCTTAGATAAATATACCCAGGGAGGTAAGTTCACAGAATTCAAGGCGCAGCATTTGTGTGGTGAATTTCAACAAAGCCAGGCAGTTCTCAGTTGATGTTTCTGAGCAGAGGTAACAGGACACAGCTTTGGTAATCAGGAAGTCATTTGGTTGCTAGAAGCCAAGGAACTTGGTGACCGTGAAGAGAAACAGCAGTGGCATGGGAGACCAGAGCTTGCAGCAAGAGAGAAACACCAAGCTTGTCACCTTTGCATCCCTGGGCCTCTACCCCATCCCTCCTCCCCAAGGCACCCCATTGTCCCAAAGCACCGTGGCGCCCATCTGCGCTATGAACACTAGCCCAGGAGAGGTGTTCCTTTAAATAAGGATCAGGAGCTGGGCATGGGGGTTCACACATGTAATCCCAGCATCCAGGAGGTTCAGACAAGATCACAAATTGGAGGCCAGCATGGGCTACATAGTGAGCTCAAGGCCAGCCTGAACTACATAGTGAGACCCTGTCCCAAACGCCTCCAAAAGTAAAGAAAACAAGGATCAGAAAAAAAACCAAACAAACAAACTGCAGGGTGGCTTTATTTTTTTTTTCTTTTTCTTTCTTTTCTCTTTTTTTCCTTTAAAGAGGGGTGCAGAATGGTGGTAGGAGAGAATCTGCTAAGAGAAAGAGGAAGGCACCCACAGCAGCTGCCCCCAGGCTGGATATAAAGTTAGTAAAACCTGAAGCCAATGGAAAAGGAGAGAAGCAGAAACCTGAGGCAGTAAATGCCTTATCTCAAAAGAAATCTGCTTTTAGTTAGCAAAAGTTTTGCCAAGTTAAAGCCTCTTGAAAGAAGTACATAAATAAATCCCCAGTTTATTTACCCAGTGCTGGTGCTGGGTCATTACAGGAAAGGGCCTGGGGCTTTGCTTTCTAAGGGGTCTAGGATTTTCAGTGAAGAAAGTTAGGGTGTCACCTCCCACCCATCTTCCACTCTCCCTACCCAGTAAGGCTTGCCATGATCTAATCTGCAAGAGATAAAGTTCAATTTCCTCCTCTCTGGCACTGATAAACAACAAGCCAAAGCCAGCTCTGTTTGCAGGGCAATAATTAAAGCTCTCAGGAATCCAACCAGTACTGTGGTCAAAAGGACAAGGACAAACTCATATGTCTCGCTGCCATCTGGGCAACTGTAAGCACCTCCTGTTGGAATTTAACCCAGTGGAATTAGCATTATCACCATCCATGTCTTTACAGATTCAGCTAGACCATAACAGCACATGACCGGCCTGGCTGCTACCTAACTCTGCTGATCACAAGCACAAAGTGTGCCGTTAGGTTAGTCTTTGGCAGGGAGGCAAGATTCAGCAAAGAGCATACTAACAATATTTAGGAAGGAACTGAGTCCTAGAAGTTGTGAAATTCCATGTTGAAGTGGGGCACCCTCTTTATGAAACATACATAGCAAGGTATTACCTGACGTTGTTGTAATATGTTAGTTTTGCAGAGCAAATTCTCTCTCTTGTATTTGGGGACAGTACAATAATCTGTGTATATTTTGAGATGTGGGGGCAGAGCGAAGGAAGCAGCAGGAAAAAATATGCATGGCCATGGTGTCTATACTGAGAGGTTTTGCAGAGGAATCACCTGGTAAGAGGTGGGAGAGAAATGCAGCAGAGACCTCAGGACATCTCATGAGATTGAGCCATTCCTCACCCCCCCACCACCCAGTACATACTGGAAATGCCTGCAGGAAATGGGTGAGTCTCCATATGGATCAGAGATAATTCTGGTTGGAAAAGAAAATGTGGCTGTAGACATTTGGGGGCTATCATCACTCATGCACCAGGACATATTACAAACAACTTATTTCCTCGGATCAAGAGGAAGGTAGCTTATGCTGAGGTGTTAGGGTTCTCACACAAAAAAAGCAAACAAACTGGAAACTGGTTTTTTGAATGAAGCTCTTATTGGGTTTCAAATATACAGAACAGATGAACATAGTATTTTGTCATCATAAGTTTATCTTGAATATTTTTATTAAAACATTCACTCAATAAAACAAGAAGACTATTTTGATGAACATAAATGTCTGGAATTAGGTATCATATTTTGCTCCTATCAATCTGTGTATCCAAATTGCTTATTTTATTTGTCATTGGCTATGTTTTGGATTTTTAAAAGTTTGTGTATGTGTTTCGAGGTAACTAGAAAGTCCTAGTTCACATAAATACAAGCAATTGTAAAGTTTTTTTTAAAGCTCTGTTTGATCATAGTATCCCATCCTCTAAAATGAATTAATTTAAAAACTTGGGCAGGAAGTTAAAGACATTTTTAGTTTCAAAATTTAGTCACAGTTTTAACAGCTGCTTAAATTTCTCATCATAATATAAAAATCAACAACAAACACCCCAACCTTACAGTAAGTCCTAAAATATCTCTAATAAATATGACACTTTGATGTGTGGTGACACATGTACCACAGCCAGGGACCTTAGCCTTGTTTGATTATAAATGGGCTCGCTAGTAATGATGAACAATTTTTACTTGGGCAGATCAATAATGAACTAGTTCTTTTTTTTTTTTAAAGGCCTGTGCAAAACTACAAGTATTTAAAAATCAATGACATGCTATATAAACTAAGCATATTCACAAAAAGGTAGACATTCCATACTAAAGAATTAGCTCCAAATTACTACATTATTGTACTCAATGCATAAAACTTTAGTTTATAAAAGTACCTTTACATGAATGTTTTTCTTACAGGTTTTTAAATATTTAAAATATATTTAAAACATAATTTGAATCAGACATTTGTAGAAATCCTAAAAAGCCTTCCAAGCATCCATGTATACAGCTTGGACGAAATGTGGGCTTTGGATGGAGGGAGATAAGGAAGAGAGAGATTTGAATATAAAAGAAAGAGGTCATAAAGAACCTTATAATATTAAAGAGTTTGAGCTAGACTTTAAGACTCATGAGCAAGAAAGTGACATGTCCACATTTTTAGAGAAATTGCACTGAGGGCAGTATGGACAATGATTTGGGTGTAGGTGGAGGGGTGGACAGAAAGAAAGACAGACTGGTCAGTTAGGAGGTGCTATGACAATTCAGATGAGAGATAATGGTGCCCGGAACTAAAGCTGCAGCACTGTGGCCAGGAACAACAGAGGCATAAACTTAAGAGTTGCTAAGAATGCAAGGTTGACAAAACTCAATTTTTTATTAGATGGAGGTTTAGGTAGCCAGGCATGGTGGCACATGCCAGTAATCTCAACACTCAGGAGGCTGAGGCAAGAGGCTCACCATGAGTTCGGGACCAGCATGGACTACATAGTGAGTTCAAGGCCAACTTGAACTATATAGTGAGACCCTGTCTCAAAACAAAACAAAACAAGAAAAGTTAAAAAATAAAAAGATATATATAGAGATATATAGAGATAGATAGATAGATAGATAGATAGATGATAGATAGATAGATAGATAGATAGATAGATAGATAGATAGATATATGCCAAGGGATAGAGGGACAAAAGAGATATAGTGATGCTAAATTCTCCGGTATGGCATGGGCAGTGCAATGGGTGGGGTTTCTATCAGCAGGACAGGAAATTCAGGAGGAAGAGATTGGGGTGGGAATAGAGGAAAGAAATACTGTTAAATTTGAGGTTGGAGACTCAAGTTAATAACTACTCACTGAATCCTTATAAAGAAATTCCGTCAGTAAGTACTTACAGAGTCATTGGGGAAAAAAATGCTAATCAGGGTCCACACAAAAAAACAGATAAGCAATAGAGCTGTCCTTGGAGGAGCTTACAACAAATATAAACAAATAATCTGATTATAAAACAGAGGTGTTCAACTCTTTATGGAGGTACACACCTTTGAAAAAATAAGAAAGGGTATTTTTCATAGGTCTTAAAAGATGAGTACGATTGGTTTTAGGAGGCTGGGAAAAGGGAAAAACAATGCAGACAGGAGTAACAACACAAGCCAGATATGGAGGGGGAAACAAAAAGATATGACATTTGTAGGGGGTTAGAATACTTCCCTTCGTTTGGCTTAGGGTAAAAATGAATGATAGGGAAGGCAAGATAGGCAGACTAGGGAAGATCAGGGAAAGGCTTCACCGCACGGATTTACTGCAGAATCTGTTCCATACTCGTGGAAGCCAGTGAAAGGCTTTGACAAGGGAAAGCATGAGGTCTTGGGAGCCAGTGCCCTGAGTCACAGTTTGTTTCCTACATATCTGAAGACACAGACTCCAGCTGCAAGGACTGCAGAGAAAGTAATGTTCCCCCATCAGTCTTTCCAGGTAAATGTCACTGTTAGTACAAAAGGAAATACCAGTGGCAACTGAAAACCGCAGCAGTGGGGCCATGTGGGTGAAGTCATTCTGTCTGAGTCACTAATACTGCTCTTTAACTTATTTTGGAATCTTTGGTTTCTGGTGTGGGGGCGGATTAATTGGCAGAAATTGCAGAAATAGCTATTACTCCATCTTGATTTGGGGAGTTGGTGCAGAGATTTTGAAAACTCTTGTCTTACTTTTGGGTTTGTACCTCATTCATATACGGTACTTTAAAAAAACTGATTCTGATGTAATGAGGTGAAATGCACCTCCTCTGTTAACAGTCCCAAGAAAGCCAGTGAAGTGATTTTGTCATCAGGATATAAAAATTGAACTTTTCCTCCAGTGTAAATCAAGCTGTGGTTTGATAAATACTGTGAATGAAGACCTTGGAAAAAGAAAAAAAAAACTTTTTCAGTGAAGGCGACTATTAATGCCTTCTCAATTCTAACCACTGCACATGGAAAAACCATGAAATAAATGAATCTGAAAAGGCCAACATTTTCCAAATCAAGAATTTTCTCCAGGCTTCTCATTTTGTTTATTTTCTGTCTGACTACATCAGACTATGACATACCTGATATGTATATCTGTGGTTAGTTTTACACACAAATACAGATATATGCACTGCTTTTGAGACATGAACAAGAAAATCACCTGTAGAGTCCTATTTTGAATTTCAGATGACAAAAAAATCCTATGGTATTTGCAACAGCTCTTAATATATCTGGAATCTTGCAAGGATTGCTAAATAAGCCAAAGTTAATGGTCTCATCTAAATGTATGTATACAATGGAGAAAGACACTGAGAAGAAAACTGGTAAAAATTATCATCAGAAAAACCCCATTAGAAATGACATGGTGGCATGGTTGGCACAGAGAGTAGATCAGCTGTTCTCTTTGAACCTAAGCTGAATGGGATGGACGAGTAGGAAGGATTTTTCCTATAAGAAGTGAAAAGAAAGTAAACAACAATACCCCAAAAGTAGTTAGGAATGTTCAGGTCAATAAATTGTTGCCTCCCACAAGTAACAAATTATGAGCCAATTTTAACCTGATATGGAAGAATCAAAAGCTTTAGTTAATCCCTCCAAAGTTTTAATATGCTAAAGACAGACATCATAATACTACTGCCCAAAGACTTTTGATTCAAATTTAAGTAAGCTAACCATCATAGGTCCCATAGAAGACCAAAATTAGATTAAGTAATGGTAATTAGCTAGTAATGTTAAGTGCTAAAGGTAGCACATTGTAGTTAGGTATTTTTGTTTGGTTTTGTTTATATCATGCTTTCAGTTGCATTCTTCTTTTTATACAAGTTAGCAATTAGTGGCTCCATGGTGGCAGCTACCTGAACTGCAGGCATAGTTTTGAGGAAGTAAATAACATCTGAAGGACTATTTTTAAAACTGAAACTCAAAAAAATTAGCCACAAATATCACCTAGCTATTTGGGACTTTTTTCCTGAATGGTATGGTTTGATCTTGCCTTTCAGGGAGTGAGACCTTGTGTTTTATCTATCCATAATCTCGAGAAATCATTCATCAAAATTCTCTCCTAACCAAATTTTTTGGTTCTTTTGCAATCTCAGATTATGAGGGATTTTTGGACTGTACCTGGAAGAACTAATTTTTTTTTTTTTACTAAGTAATTGCACAAATTATACATTCCCCTTTGTAAAAACTAAATAATAATACATCAAAAATTACCTGATACATCAGCCACCCACCCAGACCCCTCTCCATTATTACAAGGTTGATGTATATCATTTAAGATCTTTTTCTAAAAAAAAAAGAAAACCACAAGGGCCAGGGATTTAGCTCAGTGGTTCTGCCACCTGCCTCACAAGCACAAAGACCTGAGTTCGATCCCCAGTACCAAAAAACAAAAACAAAACAAAACCAAAAGATCTTCTTCTAATATATATGTGCAATATGAATTTGTATATATGTAAAATATATTTGTTTTATGCTTTTTATATAAATATAATGGATGCATTTTCATATAATTTTTATTTACTAAATATCTTGGAGATTTTATCTATGTTTAGAGATATGAACTTCTCTTTTCTATATCAATTTTTTTCTTTTATAAACTTTTGACTTTGAAAAAATTGTAAACTTAACAAGAAATTACTAACAGTGAAAAATGTACAGACACATCCAGTCCACTTTTCCCCTTCTCTTATGGTCACATCTTATGTAACTACAGTATGACATCACAACCAGGAAGTTAACATGGTAAGATCACAAAAATATTCATATCTCACCATTTTTACATATACTTATCTGTGTACATGTGTGTGTATTTGTAGGTAGTTCTATGCAACTTTATTACATGTACAGATTTGTGTAAACTGACTTTATTTCTAAGACTTTGTATTTTTACCTTAACATACTCTTGTCTATGTATCCTTTGGGCAAATCCTTGAAGAATGTATTTTCAAAGTGGTTTTGAAAAGTGGCTTTTTCTTATTAAAAAATATTAGTCAAAGTGATTATCATGGTTAAAGATGTAGAGTTTTAATTATATGTGGTTTTCCTTTTTGATACTCTCCTGTTCTCTTGATTTTTATTATAGGTGGATAGTTAGCTAGGTAGAGAGCTGGATGTTTAGATGGCTACACAGATATGACTAGTCTTCTTCCCTAGACTAAAGCCCCCTTGAAAGTAAGAACCATTGTCTTAGATTTCTTGGAAAAATTCACTATCTATATGTCTATTCACTGTGTCTACTACATGCTCAGTGTATGCCCAATAAATGCCTCCCAGGTGCCTGGGCAGACTGATTGTCTGGTACCAGTTACCTCCCCCTCGGAGAGGGCCTCTGAGTGATGTGGCCTTCAGAAGATCCGTAGTGCTGTAAATGAACCAAGTTGCATAGCGCCCTACTCCTGGAAAAGTTGAAACAAAATGTTTTGTTTACACTGCTCTCAGTGATATAAGCCTTAGCAAAATATTCTTGGAGACATTACAAAAGCACATAATACTACAGTGATAAGGTTTATAGAAGCAGTTTACTGAATATTTACACTTCTGCTTTCAAATTCCATCCAAGACGGTGTCAGTTTCCTACATGACTTCTGGCAACCGTGTCACGGGTATTAATGGAGCAAAGGGTCAGAAAATACAGGCTGCTTGGTATTCATTCTGGACTCTCCTGGGATGCAAGGGCAAGGTTTAACTAAGGCTACACTTGTCTTACTTTGCATTATTTTTCAGGCATTATTATTGTATTACATATTTTAATTTCACTGAAGTTAGATCAGCCAGTGCAAGAAACCATTATATTAGAACTTCAATTGATTGTAATTTTAAGGGCCATTGCACTGCTTCTTACCAAGAAAAAAAAGTCTATAAATAGGTAAAAATAATGTAGTACAGAAAAGTTGTTTCTCTTTACTGATCCTATCCATTCTTCAACAGGAAGCTCAAATCCTACTACTTCCCTGGGAGATTCTCTAACTAAAAACCAATTCTTTTGCAACAGAGAAGAATGGAGAATTTGCTATTGAAAACATTCATCTGAGTCAAGTCCTGACTCTGCCGCCTATAGTTCTGTGACTTTGGGCAAGTTACTCAGCTTGTCTGAACCTCAGTTTCTTTATCTGTAATAATGAATAATGATGATGACTTGCTTTCTCTGGGAATTAAATGTATTTAGTGTAATACTTTGCACATGCTGACCATTCACTAAGTACTTGTCATTCATTATTGGTAATATTTAATACCACTATTTTTCAACCTGTTAATATATTATAAACTAAAAGTTCCTATGCAAAGAAGTGCAAACAAAAACAGAAACAAAATAAATGAAACAATGATCTATAGGTCAAATTATGTTTAACACACACAGAATTTTCAAATGTCTTTATTTGATTCTTATGCCTGATATGTTTGTTTGTTTATTTATTTATAGCAGTGCTGAGGCTTGAACCCTGGGCCTTTACCATGAGCTGTAGCTCCAGCCCTTTTTAAATTTTTATTTGAGACAGAATCAAAGTTTCTAAGTTGTGCAGGCTGGGCTCCAACTTGGAATCCTTCTTCTTCAGCAACCAGTCCCTGTTGTTACCTGTGATTGCTTTGCACATTTACTCTACCTGCCAGCAATGGTCTGTGGAGGCACTTGAGTTTGTGACTACAAATCTGAACTTCTAATTTTGCATGTTAAAAATTCAAAAGAAGAGAAGGGATGACAACAAAGAAACACTGGTCAACCTCAAATGGCTGTTGTCACGGTGGGGGAGGTGTCTGTTTCATTGACCTGTGACTTGAGGATTTCTGTCTGTTCTACTCTTTAGGCACTTAACCATGAAATGAGCTAACTTGTATTATTGTCTATTTACTCATGTTTACTTATGTTATCATCCTAAGAAGCTTGTAATCTTCTTGAGGACAGAAATCATGTTACACATTTTTTTTAAAAAAACCTGTGAAACAACTAGCTTATATCATTTCCATAGTAACATTTCAGTAATAGCACTACTTATCAATGTAGGTTGATCTGCTGTGAAAAATGTACTACTTTACTGTTAGATGTTAATAATGAGGAAAGCTATGCATGTGTGGGGGAAGGGGTCAATGGGATAACTTTGTGTCTTCCTCTCAATTTTGCTGTGAACTTAAATTACTTGAAAAAAGGTCTTAAATCTCCTTCAATTGCATAACCTCTGAGATCTCAGCTCCATTTCTCACAGTTCACTTTGTAGTTGCTAACAACTCTTTGGTAGTGACTGTTAAAATGACCATGACAAGGCTCTTCTCCAGTCATCAGGAAAATCTCTGTGACATTACCTTTCACAGCCTGCTGCTTTTCCCTCCTCCCCCTATATCCACTAATAACCCTACTCTTCATTTCACATTCACAGCTGCTTCCTTCTATTTTCATTTACTTTGGATCATATTTCTTTTCTAATCCAGAATTCAGAAGCAGTGAATGAGAGACAACCCAGGGTTGAGGTTAAAATTGAAGGCATTGGAATAAAACTGGCCTGTATTGGCATCTCTGTTTTGTTCTTTCCATTGACAACTTGGGGTGAGGACCTCATTTCCTCTAGGCTTTGCTTTCCTCATCTTTACAATGGAGTTAATTATAGTACCTACCTCACAGGGTGGCTATGCTGGCTAACTGAAGTAATGCGTATAAAACACACCACACAGGGCCTGGAATTTAATAAGACAGCTTTGAAATTTTAGCTCTGAAAGGAAAAAAGGGTGGTGGAGAAAAGAGAAGAATGTCAGTATGCCCCAGGATTCACTGTCTGTATAGGGGACAAAATCCACCAGGAAAAGCAGGTCAAATGACTCTAGGTGACTTTGTCATTACCAGTACTCGAAAGTTCCAGGCACCCAGATCTTCCCTGTACTGGCCCAGATCACTTTTACTGACTTTTTTAAGCTATCTTATCACTCCATCAGCTCCGGACAAATGACATTGACTTTGGAAATTGGAACCTGGATGCAGTTAACTAAATGCCAATGGATTTATGAAAGAGAGCCTAGAGCAAGTTTCTTCCAGTCTTCTCTTGAAATTTCTGGCCACAAGCTTTGACCAGCAATGGAAAATTTCAGCTCTGGTAAGAATGTTCCACTTTATCTTATTAAGTCAGTCTAGTTGGGGTTATGTCCCTCAGTTCCACACTGGGAAAAGTGTGCTGTATCATTGTTTTGGGGACAAACCAGCTGTGTTGATATGACCTTTGTTGGTGGCATCCACTGTTGATGCACTAGCCTACCATCTTCTCTCTGTTACTATTTCCAGACCATCTTATTGCCATCCACTTTTCTTCCTATGCTTCTTGCTCTCCTGCTTCTTGGTGTTTGATTGATACCAGGATGATTTTGCCTTCTACCTACTTCATGGTGGTCTCTTTGATTAGGGATGGACCCATGATGCTGTTCTGGAGATCAAGTATGCTTGTCAGAGAATGCTCTGCCAAGTACGTGTTGGCCCTGGAGCTCTGGGGTCTTGGGCTGTGAGACAGCTCCAGAGTGTCTTCCTGTGGGTGTACACACTTTCAGTGTGGCCTTCTGAGTTTTCAAGGCCTTCACTCTGCTGGGTGGGGTGGAAGGTGGAGGCTAGTGCAAAGAGAAATGCAGCTTCTTTTTTTCTTTTCCTTTCTTTTTGTTAAGAAGAATCTAAAGTTACATGCTTGAAATAACCATTTCCAGAAAAGAGAACTATGCTGCTTTATCTCAAACTCCTCAAATGCCATCAGATTCCAAGCATTCCTGCTAATCTTTGCTGTTCAGAGGTTGGGGAATTTAAGTAAGATTTAAGAGGACAGTAGGTGGATTTATTCCATGGGCAATTTTTTTCCCATTTATTTCTTCTTTTTTATCTCATTTATATTTTAGATGGTAGGTTTGAAGGTTGTCTTCCAAGTAAAATGTGAAAAGAGTAATAACCACAATGAAATAATATTTTATCCTATGAGAATAATTCACAAGAAATTTACATTAAGGTAGGTGTTATACTTCACCAGAAATGCCCTACATGGCTATTTTTAATGAAATGATGAACAGAGCATTGGAGGTTTTGATTTACATCTGTCAACTGCAATATTTCAGGTGTACCAGTTTTCTTTCCAAGAATCCATAAGTATAAGGCATTGACTGCCCAGCAAAATGAAATAAATCCCTAATAAATCTAAGTTAAGAAAAGTGAAGAAATTTGTCTGGTAATTCAGCCAGTTCAGTGAGATCTAGAGTAGAGAAATTTTTAAAATATGCACCTCCCAAATGTTAGACACCAGTATGAAAAACTAGGTTATTATTTTTAATAAACTTGTAGAATTTCTGGAAATATCAATTGTGAATCATATTTTACTCTTTTTAAACAATATTAGCTAATGTTGCTATGATTCATCCTTTAACTGAAATCATACTTTCCAAGACACAGATTTATATACTGTATCTGCTATGGTTTGAAATTTTTGTTCCCTCCCAAATTCACATTGGAACTTTATCTCTAGTGCAACAGCCCTGGGAGTTGTGCCCTTTGGGAAGTTATGAGTGGGATTAGGTGTCCTCACAAAAGGGAGGGAGTTTACCTCTTTTTACCAGCACTTTCCACAGACACCCCCACCCCAGGATGAAGCATTCAAGGTGCCATCTTGACAGCAGAGATCAGGCCCTCACCAGGCAATGAACCTGCCAGTACCTTAATCACAAACTTTTCAGACTGCAGAACTGGGAGAAATAAATCTCCATTCTTGATAAATTACCCAGTCTCAGATATTCTATTACAGAAACAAAAGGAGACTAAAATAACACTTAATTCCACTCATAGAATAATAGTTTTTTTTTCTGTTATACTTGGTTAATTCCCTAATATTATTAAAAAACTCCTCTTACAGGAAAGGAGAAGGGAACCAATAGATACTCTGCACCAGTATTGACCGACAGTATGCCAAGCATTTAAAAATATGACTTCAGTAAATCCTCCCTATGATCTAGAAGGAAGGCATTTTTATTTTTATTAAGAGATTGTGGTTCAGAAAAGTAAATAATTAATTTGCCCAAGACAATATAAGTACGATGGTAGGAAATGGATTTTAAACCAAGAATATTCTGATTCCAAAGTTCATGCTGATTTTTTTTAAAAATTGTATTGGTGCCCACTTTCCTTTCCATATTCTCCTAGAAAAGTGAACACTTAGACACAATGAACCTTTTCTATCTAAAGTTCAAGCAAATATTTGGCCCCCTGAGAAGTTGGCCTTTTCCAAAGAGAATCAAAAAATAAGTTCAAACCCTTGCAAAAAAAAAAATAATAATTTTGAATTCCTTGTTAAATGCTAGATAGAGGTTAGGTTTTAACCATCCAGAAATGCTGATAGAAAATACTAGTGTTTGGTTAGGAATCCTTTCTCGAGTAGTATCACAAATGATATCATTTCAAAATTTATTTTTTAAAACTAATATAGAATGCATGAAAATTGTACATATTTACCAGGTATCATGAGATGTTTCAATACATTTATACATAGTGTAATGTTCAAGTCAGGGTAAATATATCTATCTCCTCAGACATTTATCATCTCTCTATGATGAAAACAGAAAGGCAGAGCAGGATGGCAGTCAGGATCCTTCAGCTGTCACGTGCCCATTGGTGCACCAAATGGAGCAGCCATTCATGCACCAATCTGCTTTTATAAGAGCTAAAGAAGCCAGGCGTGAGACCACATCTCCTGATTGTCATGTAATTGTAAGAAAAGTAGTGTTGACGAATGCAGGAAGGAAAGAATGGCTGGCATCATCCCTCTACCAACTCTAAATAAAACAACATGCCTCCCACATGGGTGACAGAGAGGGAAGTGATCCAGGCCTTACCCATGAAACCCAATACCATGCCTGGCGCAATGAGACCCAGTGCTGGACAGGGTCCAACATCTTCTCCTCCTAGGCTAGTGCCCATGAATGGAGCCATTTTATAATAATTTCTGTATATTATCCTCACCTCTGATAAAAGTAGCATAGTATTATTGCTCCCGTTTTGGAAGTGAAAACAAAACAAGACAAGACCAGTTATCGAGTATGCACAAAATAAATTAATGAAAAGTGGACTGGCATTAGAATCCAAATTTCCCAATTCCTGGTCTCCAAAACTTTTTTTTGATAGTTTAGCCTCTTTTTAGACCATTTTATGAACACATATTCTAGTAGAGGGACTTCTTGGTTTGATGATGTAACTTACCATAAAATTTAATCATTTGCATAAAAAATAATGATTTATTATCTTGTCTTCAGAATGGTTTTGTTAACATTTTAACAACATTTAATATTTTACCTTTAAAACATTTAACATTTTACAAATGGAATTGTAATTATGTCCATTGGGAACAATTCCATTTAAATATACTTAATATACTTTATTTTGCCCCAGTGATCTCCCTCCTCACTTTTATGATCCTATTTACATTATTTAGTTTCTTCCAATAGATATATAGATATATATAAAATATATTTTTTTTATAAATTATATATTTATTTATAACTTTATAAATTTATTTATTTATAAATTTATTATAAATTTTGTGAGCACATAAACATTCATTCATTCCATAACATCTTCCCTATGGTGGGTCACATTCAATAAGGTGAAGGCCTAAACTGAACATGGTGGGGACTTTGGAAGGCAATTAGGTCATGAAGGTAAATTCTTCATACATGATATCAGTGCCCTTGCAAAAGAGATCTCAGAGAGCTCTCTTGTTCTTCTTTCTACCATATAAGGTAATAAGAAGTTGGCAACATTCAGTCTGGAAGAAGGCCCTCACCAGAACCTCACACTGCTAACACACTGTTCTTGGGCATTCAGCCTCTAGGACTGTTAAGATGTACATTTCTACTGTTGTAAGCTACATACTGTTTGGTGCTTTGTTATAGCATCCTGAACTGACAAAGCCAGAAGGCAATCTATTTTACTTAGTCTGCAGATTTAAATTTTATTCTCATCAAAAAACATGCTTATTAAAACACTCAGATGAGTATTTGATCAATTATCTGGGCACTCTGAGGCCCAGACGAAAGGACAAACAAAATTAATCATTACAGGAGACGTTTCAGGGGCTGGGGGTTTCATTTCCACCCATGCTATATGATAAAAATCATTCAAAGGACCCTGGAGACTTTTTCCATATTGCTCAGAATTCCAACGGCAAACAATAGAAACCAAATTAGATTTATTCAAAAAGGCATCTACTAGAAGAAATTCGTGTCACTGACCACATAGATAGGAGGATGGCAAAGCATGACTCAAAAACAGTGGGAGATGGGGCAATAGAAACTAGCTGCCATCAATGATGAATGTAACTGTACTGTATACTTTAAAAGTACCAATAAACTCAATAAGATAAAAAGAAAGAAAGAGAGAGAGAGAGAGAGAGAAAGAAGAAGAAAGAAAGAATGAAAGGAAGGAAGGAAGGAAGGAGCTGCCAGGCTCCACCATGACAATTTACACACAGCCTCTACTCTGAACACTAAACCCACACCACTGCCATTGCTAAACCCCTGCTACAGCCATGAATCAAATTTCATTTATCTTTCTCTGTGTCATTCATTCAAGGGTCCACTTTCCTGGTGAGAGTGGCTGGCCAAGCAAGCCATATGACTTCATCCTGATGCCAGAAGAATGAGAGAGGAAACATCTTTCCATTCTGGATTCTTTAGCAGGGGACAGGACCCTGACTACAACAGGGCTATGAAAGAGGGAGGGTGTGCCTCCCAACCAGGAAATGGATTTCCATTCTGGGAAGCCAAAAAACAGCAGTCTGCACTGCATTTCTGTTAGAACTGATCTCCCATTCATGTGATTGGTCAGTGTTCAGAGCGAAGTGGACTCTGGGCAAACAAGCCCATCAGCAATCTTGGTACAGAAAGTTGTACTCAGAAGTAGGAAGCAATATCTGAGAAAGGTTAGTTTGCTTTTAGATGCCCTGAGTGTTTAAGTCCTATTAAATATTTTGGAAAGAATCACTTCATCAATTAGTCTCCTGATCTACTTAGCATATGTTGGCTATGTACCTAGTATGGTGCAAACACAAGAGTAACCCTTGCAGCAGACTAGACCTGGTCAGCCTCTGTCCTTTCTGCTTGTATGCTATTTTCACTTAGTAGGAGAAAAAAAAAAAAAAAAAGAGGAAACTCTCAGAAGTTGGCCCTTTGCTCTGTCCAGAGTTTGCTTCCCATTACTTCCTAGGCTCTGGGCTTGCTTCTCTCTGTGCCTACTGGTCTCAGGCACTGAATCAAAACTTGGACAGAGAATGAAAGTCAGTTTGGTCTAAGTCAGGAACCACTCCATAATGTTCCTCTAAGGGAAAGACTCCTCGTCTTTGTAGAAACTAAATCCCTTTGAAAACTAAGAAAAACTCTAGTCCCTTCCCTCAAAAATTTCATGTCTTCTGTCAAAAGATAAAATTTCAACAAATTAAGTTAAATGACCTAATTGATTTTTATTTGTGGTTCATGAGTTAGGCAGCATCTGCTCTAAAATAGAAAGGTGCTATGCCAGGCATGACAGAATAGTCAGTTTTGTTTTTGTTTTTTTTTAAGGCAGACTGAGAAGGGACAAAGAAAGAGAATTCATACAAAAGTATTAATTGGAGGCTAAGGCAGGAGTACTGCAAGTTTGAGCCTAATGTGAGCAACTTAGTGACTGAGAGAGACCCTGTCTCAAAAAATTGCAAGAGGTGGGGTGGCTGGGGATATAGCTTAGTGCACAGGCCCTGAGTTCAATCCCAGTGCTTTTTTTTTTTTTTTTTAAAAAAGTGGATTTGTTTACATCAAGCTATTCTGTTACTTTCCTTGGAAGCCTTAAAGCATAAAGAACTTCCTCATGATGCTCTCCTGTTTGGGGCTTTGGCTATGATCTCTTTTCTGATTTCTCAGATCAGAAAATTTAGCTTTGGTTTGGTCAGGTGGAGCTTTAGTATAAATGACTCCATTTTGATTTGGTCTGCTGGTCCTGGTGCAGGACCTCAGTCAAATTGATAGTCTCCTATAGATTTTATTTCACACTCTCAAATACCAAAAATTTTATAAAACACTTGTAAAGCATGGCATGGCACATTCCTGTAATCCCAGCACCCTGGGAAGCTGAGGCAGGAGAATGGCAAGTTCAAGCCTAGCTGGGCATCTTAGTAGTGTAGAGTGACTGTGTCTCCAAACAAACAAACAAACGAAAGCCCCTGGATTCAGTCACCTTCTACAAGATGAGTGTCCTCAGAACAAAGGTACTAACAGCTCAATGGAATTTCCTCCTCCTTTCTTTTTCCAATACTCCATTCCCTTCTCTGCTGGCCTTACAGATTTGAACTGCTGAAATGTTACAAACTTAAATTCTCTGATTATTGTAATGCATTTCAATGGGGTAGAGCAGTTAACTATTAAAATAGGATAGCTTTTAAGTGAGTAACTTTACCTCAAGGACCACAGTTCTCATTTCCTGGGTGAATGCCTCAGGGGTATTGTATGCTCTCTTTCCCTGTGCACTCCAATTCAGAAATCTAGCATGTTTCTGGCTCCTAGTTTCCACCTTTCCCCCTCGTCCCCTTCCTGGTGTTTGCATTCTCATACCTGGATGATTACAGTAAACTTAGAACTATACTCTCTCGTGTGTTCATATTCCTCTGACTCACTCTCTGTGATGGATAGAAAATCTTCCCCAACACTTCCATTCCATCAAATCAATGCCTCCGCGAGGCCTCCTGTGTATACTGTGTAACAGAATAAAGCTGCAGCTCTGCAGTCGAACCCTGTTCCGGGGTCCATGTGGAGTGACCTTCCCCAAATCTCCCCGAAGGGTTCCCAGTTAGAGGTCCCCACAGGAAAATTCTGTAGTGCTTAAAAGGCAGACGTGAAGGAGAGGTCACCTTTGATGCTCTGCAGATCAGAATGTGTCTGACTAGGGTGGCTGACTCGTGTTGCTGTAGAGCTGCAGCTCCACCAGCCTCTGCCAGACTCATTTCTGCAAGTCAAGGGCCAGGAGCAGGAGCAGGAGCAGGAGCAGACCCCAGCAGGAGGACGGTTCTCCAGCACAGCCCCCGGGGTCACTGGGGCCGGAGGTGGGGGGAAACAAAGGTGAGTGCAGGTTGCTCTTGAGAGTTGCAACCCTCACATACTGCCTTTTGGTCTTGCCTGTTCACATTTCCTATCCAGCTTTTCTTGCTTATTGCCAATATGTGACCTATGGAAATTTCAAGCCCAACCTCAGACTCTGAAGCAACAGCCTTGCAGAGATTTCTCCACCAGGTCCCATGATTTCATTGAGCCTAGCACCTGTAATAAGCCACTGCTAATGGTTCTGCTTCTCTGATCAAACCCTGCTGAGGCCTGGCCCACCCTATTTCCTACCTCATCCTCTCAGACATCTGTCCGGCACCCCAAGCAGCTTAGCCAGTTAATCACCACAGGTACGCCACGTGAACTGTTCCTCTGCACAGCTGCTGTGATATTGTCTTCTCCAGTCCACCTCTGTGGTCATTCAAATTCCACCTGCTTAACAAGCCTTTCCTGCAGCTTACCTCCGCCACTTTAGCCCTGGGTGATCCTTCCTCCATAGGACCTGAAATAGGGTGTCACACTTTTTCTTAAGGGACACACATGAGAAATGGCTCCAGGGTTCCACTGCTCCTGACACTATCAAGTCCTCCCCAAGGATCAAAAGGATCCCAACACCTGTGATCTATTTGCAGCTAGCTGGAAAGTCTGGTGTAGATCTCCTGTCTGTGAAATCAAGTTAGAATTTAAATTATCTTGCAATTCAAAGAGGAAGTGTTAAGCCAGGATGGTAGCAAACTGGGAAGCTGACAGTGGGAGGACCGGTTCTGAGCCCAGCCTGGGCAACTTAGCACATTGGCGAGACCCTATCCCCATATAAAATAACTTAAAAAGGGTTGGGGATGTAGGTCAGTGCAAAAGCCCTGAGTTCAATTCCCAGTACCAAAATGCAGGAGGCAGTGTAGCTCAGAAACCCAGTGTAGACTTTGTAGCAATTGAGTTCCAAATTCTCCTATGTCAGTTATGAGGAGAGACCTGTGGGCAAATTACTTAAGTCTTCCTAAGCCTGCATTTCTAAAGCCATAAAAAAGAAATATTTAAGAAAAACGAGAGAAACAATCATGTCTACCTCACTGGAGTGGTTGTAGAGATTTAATTAGATAATACAGAGCAAACAGACAATGCCTTACACAAGACACTGCTAATATTTTTTTCTGTAATAACTATTATTATTGTACATATTTACTGTGTATTGCAACATAAGAGTGAATAAAGTTGTTTGCAAAAAGACAATATGTAACATTGTTGAACATGTACTGTATATCAAGCACTAGACTAAGCACTTTCTTTCATTTACCTAACTTGATTTTCCCAATAACACCACCAGGAGGTTATTATTAAATATTTAATTTATAAACGAATACATTTCTAGCCCCAATAAATCAGTATAATACCTACTAGTAATTTTTCCAAACTAGGGGCCTCTCCATATTCCTAGTGCTTTCCCAGGCTCCTGTGCCCAACATTGGGGAAAAAAAAAGAACTGAGCCTGTTTTAGCTGCTTTGCATCCCATAGCGTTTCTCCTACCTACTCCGAGGAAACACACATGCTGTTTGCCTAATGTAGCCTTTGACCCTGCCCCCACCACTTTATCCTCATACTTACATCCTGCTGACCAGAATGCAATTCAAGGTGTGGCCAAGAGGACACAGAGGGAGAGAAGTTGTTTAAAATGAGTCACACAAATGTGTGGGAAGAAATGCGAGCTTTACCCATCTCTAATGGTAGGCTGCTAACTTCTGTTACAGGTTGAAATGGGTTCCCCAAATATAACCTTATTTAGAAATAGAGTCGCTGCAGATGATCAAGTTATGAGGTCATTAGTGTGGACCCTGATCCAGAATGGCTGGTGCTCTTATAAAAATTAAATTTGGACAACAAAGGTGAGTATACATGAAAGGAAGATGATGTGCAGATACAGGGAGAATGCCTTCAACAAACCAAGGAGTTGCCAAGGCCACAGAACTAAGAGGCTTTGGGCAGATTCTCCCTCACTGCTCTAGAAGGGACCCCCAACCAACACCACATTCCAGACTTCCAACCACCAAAATGGTGACGCAATGCATTTATTTCTGTTTCTAAGCTACCCAGTTTGTGAGACTTTATCATAGAAACCTCAGGAAACCAACACAATATTGAAGACATCTTCCCAAATCAAGGGCCTCTCCATGTTGCTAGTGTTCTCTCAGGATCTTGTGCCTCTGACTTTGGGAAAGAAAACAGAGCTGACTCTTTTGTTGAGGGCACCAAACTGCTTCAGTTGCTTTACATCCTTTATTCCATTTATTCCTCAGACAGCCTGAGGAAGTGTCTGGCACTATCCTCACATTAGAGATGGGCACAGGGAGACAAAGAGAATGTTAAATAGTTGCCAAGAGGAAGTGATGGAAGTTGGATTCTAACCCATGTCTAGCTCCAAAGTGAATGCTCTTTCCACTATTTCCTCCCACCTCCCCTTCCATTAAGTAGCAGATAGTCCCACCTTTCAGCATCCTTGTCCTCTGACCTTTCTTACCTTCTCTGCATTCTGAAGGAGACTTTCACAACCATGAAAAGAAGCTGAGAATCAGGACGTTCTCTTAATAGGGTTCAGTCCTATCCCCTGGTGCCTACTCTTGCACACTTCCCTGTCTTGCAGAAATATTCAGGGAAATCTCCACTGATTAGATTGATTGTAGAGCATTTCAGGAAAAAAAATATAGAAGAATCTATAGGCTATATCTTTAAAGTTGCGATTTTATTGCTTTCAAATGTACCTGAAATATAAAATAGGCAAAGAACGTGCTGCTTGGGGGAGACTCCTTGGAGGAACTGCTTTAATGAATAAGTATGTTTTGGAAATTAACTTTTCATTGTTTATAGTCAGTCCCCATGTGGGCTTGAAAGTAGCTGCTTTTTATTCATGGAAAGAATTTCCCTCTATTGTCTTACTTACCCTGTGGGGGGATGGTGGTTAATGAGGACTTCAGTTCAGGGAAACCACTGATGTGGAACCCACCAATCAGAGCCAGGATCAAAGGAACAAGGCAGAAGCAGTCAGGCCCAGCCCTGGGAGGGCCACTGACTAGAGAGGAGCTGAGTGACTGGATTCCTTGAGTCTCAGTCATGTGTCCTTCCTACTCCAATGAGATTTTCCATTCTTGACCTAGTGGAGCCTTTTCTCTTTTTACATCCAACATCCTTGAGTTGCTATCATACATTGGTAGACTTAGGCCCAGCTTCCTGTACTGCTCATGCTGCTTGTGCTGGGTGATCTCTGCTCATCAATGGCCCCAGGTCCACTCTTTACCCTACTGTATGCCTGAGTTCTTAAAATTCCAAGAACTCCAAGTGAATCTCTGGATCCCTTACTTCCTGGCTTTGATTTGGGTCCACCAGCATTCTGAGTATTTATTACCCCAGATACCTCAATACTGGGCCAAGATTTAGCAGTAACTGTGCTTTTCTACTAAGTTGCTATATAGAAGCTCCATTCTGATAGGTGCCTTCTTTGCCTGGTTTCTTACCTGTTGTCTTCTCTTGTACTCCTGGTTTGGCACTGGTAATAGCTTCCTGCTAGTGATCTCTTAGTTCTTCCCTGTTACCCACTATAGCTCTGTCCACACCTTTGTAAACAGCCCTTTTGTTAAATTTCTATGGAGTAACTGTCACTTTCTGCTGGGACCCTGAGTGATGCAAGACTATCTCCACCACATAGAGTTTTGGCACATAGTAGGTACTCAATAAATACTTGTTGGAAAAAATGGATTAATGTATGAGGAATCAATTTTACTTCAGCCTGAGGTAATTTTGCCCTACCTTCTCTCTCTTCTTAGCTCCTTCTTTCTCTCCATCCTGTTCTTAATTTTTTGACTCTTCAGCTTTTAGTTTTATGATCTTACTCCCAAATTATTCCCAGAAACTGAAAATTAAGGGGACAATGGCTTAGGCACAATTGCTTATCACCTGCAACCAAAACTAGCATTTGAAACTTGAGACATTAAAAAACTAGACTTTCTAAACCAAGGTTTAGATTCTGAGTCAGGTGTCAACAAAGCATACGATCTGAGTAGTGGTGAGATGGGAGATGGCTGTGTCTGCAAGTTGGGGCTGATAGATCAGTGGTACACCCCAGCTGGCACGCATGGGTTACAACAGAGTCCAGATGGGCTTGCGAAGCGGAATTCTGGGCACTATGCCAGGGTTTCTCACTTAGCATGCGTTGTGGTTATAGTTGGATCTTAAATGTCTCCCAAAAGGCCCATGTCCTAAAGGCTTGGTCATCAGCCTGTGCTGCCACTGGGAGGAGGTGGAAACTTTCAGAGCGGAAGGAAGTTAGATCACTGAGGGGGATGTCCTTGAGGGGATGGTGGGACTCCAGTTGCTTCCCGCCACTTTTTTCTCAGCTTCCATGAGGTAAACAGGTCTCCTCTGCCACGTATTGCCACCGTGAATTGTGCTTTCACCATCCCAAAGCAACGGGGCCAAGAAACCATGGAGTGAAACCTCTGAAACCATAAACCAAAACAGAACTCTCCTCCCTGTAAGGTGACTGTGTCAGGCATTTGTTACTGTGGTGAAAGTTGATTAACACAGCACTTTAGTGCACTCACATGCTGTGATGAAAGGCTATCTCATTAAGTGACAAAGGAGAGAGAGGTCAGCTATCCTCTAGATAAGGCCACAGATGCCCAACTGGAGGCACATGGGCATGTGATGTTTATTATCGGGGTTTGGACGTAATCAGCGAGTAGGAACTCAGCTTTCTGGCCCTCACAGGCTCAATACTTGAAAGAGAGCAGATCCATAATTTAATTACTGATAGAAACTTTGGTCTTCATTTTCTTATCCTAATTTTGTTTTAGAAATGCCTATATAAGCATTCTAGTTTTCTGTGGCTTTAAAAAGAAAATCTCTGTGAATCTCAATCATTGCATCTTTTGTTTTTGTTCCATTTGATATATACATTTGACGCCCATTGGGAACATTCTAGACCTTCCCAATCAGCATGCTTGGAGACAGAGGGTCTGTTATGGTTTATATGTGCATGTTCCCCCAAAACCTCATGCACTCATAGATGAGGCTTTGGGGAGGTGAGTGGATCATGGGACATAATGCTCATCGATGGATTAGTCTATAGAAGAGTTTATAGGTCAATGAAATGCTGAGAGGTGGAGCATTATCTGAAGAGGAGGGGGTCCCTAGGGGTGTGTGGCCTGGGCGGGAATTTCTTCCTCCTTCATCTACCCCGCCCCCCGGTCTCCCTTCCCACCTTCATGGCATGAGATATTTCTCCTCTGCCATGGAAGTAGATGACTATGGATTGAAACCTCTACAAACTATGAGCTGAAATAAACCTTTCCTCCTTTAGATTTGTTGGTGTTGGGTACCGTGTCTCATGGGTGAGAAAGTAACTAAGACATGGTAACAGAAGCAGATGGCTTTGGCCTCTCAGACATTGGTAGCAGGTACATGTTGAGGACAGCAGTCAGCTGAGAGTGAGCTGAGTTTTAGTAGCAATTTGGTCTCTGCTGCCACCTTCACTAGTCAAGTGACACCGCTTTGCAACTCCAGTTTCCACATGACATGGGGCTAATCTCTACATCACAGCTTTGTTGAGAGGATTAAATCAGGCAATGAGTGCCCAATACCTAAAATAGTCCCTTTCCTTCAGGAGGCCATCAGTAAGCAGTAGCTATAAGGACTGCTGGCTGCCAAGCCTCCCTGCACTGGTCCACCACAAAGAATATGGTGCTGGTGCACAACAAAATGAATCACTTTTGTTTTCCCTGTCTGGACAAAAGAAGCTGCCTGCCTTTTCCTGGGTGTAAAAGCAGCCCAAGCAGAATGACTGCTAAGAGCCCCCTTTGTCCTGACAGAGGCCTCGTTTGTCACACACAATGCTGCTCTAGCCCTTCTGGAAGCCTGTGTTGCTGTGACAAATCTGTTTGGGTTGGAGTAGTACCAGGTCACTGCTGAGATATGTCCAAGCTCCCAGGCCGCCTGGCAATCTCACAGCTGTGAATTCATTCAGAGTGGCCCTGCCCACGGGGCTCCAGCAACCTCGGGCCTTAAATTCAGAGTCTCAGCAGTTCATTTTGATGACCTTGCTTCTGTCTGGGTGAAGGGTCCCAGGGTGCTGGCCTGCCAGGGGTAGGATGGTTGAGGGGAGATGTCCCAGATGCAAGTGCTACTGGTGTTGGAAAGGAGAAGTCTGGCAGGACTTTTTTCTTGTTGGAGGCTGTTAGGAGTCTTGTGCTATACACCTTGGCTAGGGAAAGCTACTGCAAACTTTGCTTTGTGAGCTGTTAATAAAAAGAGAGGGTGATAGAAATTAGCCTCCAACTGGAGGATTAGGACGGGGGTCACTAGGGGTGTGTGGCCTAGGCAGGAATACCTTCCTCCCTTGATCTCTCTCTCTCTCTCTCTCTCTCCCTCTCTCTCTCTCTCTCCCTCTCTCTGTCTCCTTCCCTGAGTATATCAGCTTCCTCCTGGGAGTTGGGAGCTGGCCTCTAGGGCAGAGCCTCAAGCTGACTGTTATATGTGGGCCAGGAGCCCAGGCCCCGGCTGGAGTGGGGCCCCCAGCACAGCAGCCTGCTCTGGCAGCAGGTCCTTCCCACTGAAGTACAGCTCTCGAGCCACATGAATAGAACCATGCACCTCCAGGATCTTCCTGCAAGTGGACTCACAAGCTGTCATTTAAAATAGTTTTTATTCATTTTATTTCTGATAAAATACATACAGCATAAAATTCAACCACTTTTGAGCCAGGCATGGTGGCACACACCTGTAATCCCCAAGTGCTCAGGAGGCTGAGGCTGGAGGATCTCCACAAGTTTTAGGCCAGCCTGTGCTATGTAGTGAGTTCAAGTCCAGCCTGAGCTACATAGTGAGATCCTGCCTCAAAAGCAAACAAACAAAACAAAACTCAGCCACTTTCAAGTGTGTGGCTTCACAGTGTTTAGTGCATACACACCACTGTGTGACCAATCTCCACAACTCTTTCTCCTCAGGCTGAGACTCTGTTCCCATGAAGCATCACTACACTTATCCTTTTCCTTCAGCTCTAGGCAATTACCTTTCTATTTCTTATCTATAAATCCAACTGCTCCACATTGCACACTTTGTGTAAGTGAAACCGTGCAATACGTCTTTTTGCAACTGGTTTATTTCACCTAGCACAAAGTCTTTGAGATTCACCCACATTTTAGCACATGTCACACTTCCTTCTTCCTCAAGGCTGCATAATAGAATGAACTGTCTCTTTTATTTGCAGTTCTAGTGTGGATCCTTTGGATGTGAGAGGCAGCAGGGTTGACCCTTGAGGATTTGAGGTTTTGCAAAACCTACAGAAACTGAGCATTTTTTACAGGTTTTCATCTCCCAAATTCAGTGTCTGTCTTCACATGATACAAGTCTGCCAATCAACGATTTTGATCACTAACTACGTAGACAGCCCTGTGCTATGTTGGCCCTTTGCACAAAATTCTGAAGACTAAGCCTTGCATCAAGGAAACAGTGCAGCTCTGGCTCCTACTAGTGGTGAGGCCCCCGGGCAAGTCACTTCACCATCATGAATACTATGTTTCCAGGGTAAACGGTCTCTTTCTGAGTTGAGTGGCAACTGAATGAGAGAACATATGTGAAAGCATCAAGCATGGTGTCTGGTGAGATCCCAACAAATGGATGCTAAATATTAATATAAAACAAATTAAAAATGCGATTCCACTCCTTTCCAGTGTAACATCCATGTACAACAATGGCTCTTCAACATTTTTTGAGTCAAGGACCCTTTTGAGTATCACATAGGGACTTCGGACACAAGAAAGTATAGGGAAGAATACACTCCTAGCAAATGCAGATCATCTTTTGCACAGTATGACTATGTGACAAAGTGAGTTATAAACTTGGTTTGGGGATCTGCACAAGGAATTAATAAAGCCTATCTTGGGTGTGTCTGGGGTGGGATAGAGGTGTGACGTTAGGGTCTATCTCTGGTCCCTTGCGCCTTCCTCGCTGGCACCGTTCCCCTTCTCTGCTTCCCGGATATCATGAACTAAGCGTTTGGAGCTGCCGTGACATTTCTGCCTTAGAGCCAGCTGGCCGTGGACTGAATTCCCTGAAATCTCCTCCCTTAAATTATGGGTGTCAGGCATTCTGTCTTAGCTACAAGAAAGCTGTCTAATACAGAATGAGTAAGGACAGAGCCAGTGTGGTGCTTAAGAGAAACTAACGGAACCTAAAGGATCAGAAATACGGCTTTATAGATTTTCGGAATTTTCCCAAGAACTTGGGATTCACTTTTCATTTTGCTGTGTGTAGTTCACCAGTCTTAAGATTTCTGCCTCTCTCCCCACCCTTTCAGAGCACTTATCCTCATAGTAGCTGCACAAAGTAGATATTTATTTATGTTTGCTCTGTGGTTTGGCTGATTCAATTGCTGGTAAAAACCTTTATGCACTGTCCTTCAGTTATATGCTCTGGAGAGCTTGGCTGTTGCTGAGTTCCTTTCTCAGAGCCTTGCAAGCATAATCCTTTCTATGATTGTGTGGGCAAAAATCACTCTGGGAGTTGATTTAAACTTTTAGATAAACCACTGCCTCATACAGTAGAGTCTGTCCACAGCTGATTTGAAACCACTACAGATGTGTCTCTATGGAATTTTGGCTCAGCCTGGACAAGCATGGCTTTGCATCTCAAAAGAAAATATTTTTTTAAGAACTCGGATGGCTTAGCCCTAAAATCCAACTATCATTCTCTCCCTCATAGATGTATCTAACCTAAAAGGTATCAATAAAATTAATAAAAATAAATAAATAAATATATAATAGAAAATGCAAGACCAGGGGAAATAATACAGTTTCTTCCCTCACTGTCCCATAGACTGTGGTCCAGACAGCGCATGGCATGGGGCATTTAGTAAGCAGCTCTATAAAGGTTCCTTGTCATCTCAAGCCCTCTTTCACTGGCTCTCTGCCAGCTGTGCTCACAGATGCCATTGCTACACCCTCCCCTCTGTGGCATGGGGTGAGCATTTTACTAAATCTCAGTATTCCTTGACATTGCTGCTGCAACTGTAGCATGAAAGATTTATATGGTAACAAAATGCCTCTTGTCTAAGCAGGTAGAGGAAAACATTGAGGAAGTCTAATCTTCTAATTGCCTAGAAACTGGCAAGTTACCTGGTTCCCTAGTTATACAGCCTTTGATTTAAGTCAAACAGCAATTGGATACCTTTGAATCTGATACCCTTGAATGGTTTGAGTAGCCATACTGTTATAAACTCTAAAATGGCTGTAATCTGAAGAATCCAGAGGATGATAAGAAACAAGTCTACTCACACAGCCCGAGCAAATAATACAACTGGACAAAAATATGTGCACCCTTCCGAACTCAGAACTATGGCAATAATGGGATGGATGAAAACGATTTCTACTGTCTTTCCTTCAATAATCTCAATTCCAGATTAAGTCCTCTTTTCAGTGGCAGGAAAATAAATCGGAGTGTAGGTTTTTGGTTTTGTTGTTAAACTAGCACTTTTTTTCTAATTACAGAATATATTTATGCTTCACAAAGAAGACTTGGGAAACAAAAACACAACAAAGTAAAAAGTTACTTGAGATCTCAAGGGCAATGACTACATTAAACATTTTAATGCATGTCCTTTTTAAAAACATTTATATAGATT